>NC_136954.1:68949908-69259908 GCF_032717465.1 Coenobita brevimanus | reverse complement strand
TATTAAGAACACATTTTCACAAGTGGATTCTTGTTGATACTGTATATATATATCGTTTTTTTTTCTTGGGGGGGGGGAGGAGCTCTAGTAGGCTGGCATTCCAAGACCGATCGAAATAGACACTAGACATTTTCAGGAGTGATGTATCTGGGTTGCAGGCTTTTTTTTTTTTTTTGCACATTTTTTTTCCCCCTATCACTAGCGCCATCTCTTATTTTTTTCAGTTTTTGCTCTCCTGCGCAGTAAAAACTACTGAATCAATTGCTTTGCCTATGCTCCAGTATGTAGGCGTCAACATATCGGGTACTACGGCAACTGGATATTGATACTGTGATCCAGCAAATACTTTCTGAGATACCGGTACTGAAGAAAATCAAAATGGCCGCCTCTTGCCTAAGTGTTAAATTGGAAAGTATTTGGCCGATTTTGACCAAACTCGGTGGCAATGTAGTGGGTCATGAGTGAACATGATCTGCATACGTTGCTCTCAAGGTCACAGGTCAAAATCCGTAAAATTAACTTTGAGTCATATCAAAAGTGTCTTAATACTTGGTCTATAATGATAACAGTATTTTCATCTGGAATGTGGAGTTCTTTGAATACTGCTTCAACAATATCAGAATTTTAGCTATTATTATTATTATTATTATTATTATTATTATTATTTTGCACTTCTCTCTGTCCTGGGAGTTTGTATAGTTGTGGCGCCTCTCTCTCTCTCTCTCTCTCTCTCTCTCTCTCAGGGGGTGAACAACGGGATGCTGCGGCCTCACCTGACCTGACCCTTGACCTCTGGCCGGAAGTGTGGGGGTCAGGCCAGGGAAGATGCTCGACAGAGAGAGAGAGAGAGAGAGAGAGAGAGAGAGAGAGCGAGCGAGAGAGAGAGAGAGAGAGAGAGAGAGAGAGAGAGAGAGAGAGAGAGAGAGAGAGAGAGAGAGAGAGAGAGAGATGGAAACGAAAGGAGGAAGTGATGGATGGATGAGTGGGTGATTTTGGTGAATTGACGGACGGACGGATGGATGGATGGATGGATGGATGGATGGACAGACGGACGGACGGATGGATGGATGGATGGATGGATTGATGGATGGATTGGCTGATGAATGAACAGACGAATGGCTGGAGGGAGGGAGGGAAGGAACAAGGAAGAGGTTGTGAAAGAGGATGGGAAGAAGACTGTAGGAATGGCAATGATGGGAAAGAGGAAGGGACTGAGAGAGAGAGAGAGAGAGAGAGAGAGACGAAAGCTTATATTTTTACCTATGCACAGTACAAAGGTCATTAAAAAAAGACTTGGCCAACACTTCCCCACGAATACAACTCAACCGTCGAATTTACAGCCATGTCCCCAACTGGACTGCTGAATGAAACGCACTATGGAGGAAACAAACTTTGCTTAACAGTCTGACCAGGTGATAAAGAAGGAAAGAAGATAAGATGATAAACGGATGATTAAAGAAGAAAAAGGAGGAAATGAAGAAGAAAGATGAACTGATGAAAAGGAAGATGAAAGAGGAAATTGTGAAGGAGGAAGGGAAGACTGAAGGACAAAGAAGCAAAGGAATATCAAGAGAAAGATGAAGCAGAGGAAGGAAAGGAAGAAGAATGAAGAGAAAAAAAAAATGAAAAGGTAGAGTAAGATCAGATGAAGAAAGGAGAGACGGAAGTGGAAGAAAGAAGAGACAAAGATGATAAATAACCCTTAACTCCTTCAATCCTGTAACATATGAAGTCCCTTATTTCACTCAAGAACTTACATCTAGCTTGACTTCGCTTTTCTGATGACCTTAAATTTAATTAATCCAAATCTCTTCCTATACAAATGGTTACTAATGCTGAATCAATTTTGTTATGCTTCCCACACATTCTCTCTTTCATTCGTACCTTCCTTGCTCTCATCACTTTCCATTACTTCCTTCCTCTCACCAGTATCCATCACTTTCCTTCCATGCTCTCATCACTTTCCTTCCTTGCTCTCATCACTTTCCTCTTCCTCCTCTCCCTGCGTCACTTTCCCTCCCTCCACTCAACTACCCCCCACCCCTCACCCACCACCAGCTGAGCGTAAAGGAAAGTGTCATGGTTCTCAAGACGCTGTACGCACATGCACGCACTGATCACCATGCATACGCAACCATTCCCAACGCTTACACATTCACTACGCTTCTGTAAAAAAAGAAAAAAAATCACTGGGCATAAGCTGATTAGTTCTCTCTCTCTCTCAGTTCTCTCTCTCTCTCTCTCTCTCTCTCTCTCTCCTTTCCACACCTTACCTCACCCATCCTTATCAGGAAAAAGAGGTCAGGCTGCTGCTGCTACTGACATAATGATGATGATGATGATGATGATGATGATGATGATGATGGACGCAATGTCTACTTTCTCTAACTGAGAAGAATCCTATCATAAGTAAAACCACCTGGCGATGACAAGGCTATCCAAAATAAGTCGCCGTACTGAAGGCGTTACGTCTTTTTCACATCAGTCACAGTTCACATCACCGTAGCTCAAGGAGGAATCACGAACGCACTCATAACGCAATCTCAACGCACTGCCTGGTAGTGAAAGCGTACCGTATGTCAACCAAGGAAAACGGCAAAAATCAAGCGTCAAATTTGCGCGCGAAAGATTGTAAACAAAACCATGTTTTATTCTTACAGTAAAAAAAAAAAATAATAAATAAGTAAACAAAGGGCACGTGGCCGTAGTCAGCTGATCACGCAGGCCAACGTGCTTTATCTCAACATGAAAATAAAAGCCACCATCAATGTTCATGACCAACTACCGACATTATTACCACCATCAGCATAATTATGACCATTATCATAACTACAACAGCAATTTGTATATATCTTCAAAGTAATTGCCACATATATCTAGCATTTCTACTTAACTGTTATTCTGCACCATTTATATTCCCAGACTTTTTTCATTACTTAAACCTTAAATCTATAGCATCAGTCATTACCAAAACATTTAATGACTAACTTGTTCACTATCGATATTATCCTTTATACTAAGAAAGACGAAAATCATAACACCACAACCCACCACTACCACTACTACTGTTACTACTTCTGTCACTACATCACCACCACAAGTACGTCATACACATCACCAAATCATCACAACTACCACACACCACCACCACAACCAAGCTTATTACACAACCACAACATTAAAAAGTACAAACTGAGGAGAAAGTGTACATGAAGACATCTGTTGAATTCCAGGTGACTGCATTACACAACCCGGCCGTACATTCATTACCTGTACACCCCGCCACCAGGAAGATGTAATGCGGAAGTACAATTTTCCCTGTGACTGTACAATGAAGGTAGCTAGTTCAGTTGTGTGATGGAATAGTGTTCATCCTTAAAACATTACTACTACTGCTACTATCATCACCTTTAGTAGTAACAGTAGTAGTGGTAGTAGTAGTAGTATCATGAACATTACCAGCATCAGTTTTACTACAATACTACTACTACTACTACTACTACTACCACCACACCCAACACTTTCCCTTACACTCGGCTAATTTAAGGTAATCAAAGAATCCACACCTCCATCACTCTCTCACTTTCTCCGGCGACTGAAAAACGAGAGAGAGAGAGAGAGAGAGAGAGAGAGTCCCAATACCTCCATAATCACCAGAATAAAATCGCCCACAGGTAACAAAAATTAACTAAGATATGACCTCCTCCTCCTCCTCCTCTTCCTCCTTCCTCCCCCTCTTCTTCCTCCCCCTCCTCTTCCTCCTTCCTCCCTCTCCTCCTCCTTCTCTTCTTCTCCTTTCTTAATCACTTTATTTCAACTACCGTATATATATTTCAGCCTCAGGGACTTAAGGAATAAGAGAAAGCTATTTTCGGCACAAACAAGCTTCTGGCGCAGCTTTGAAGGCGGAAACTTGGCTTAAGCTTTCCAATAGGTAAACATCTTTGGCCCCCAAGGGTGAGGGAGGGTGGTGGGGGGAGGGGTGAAAGGGGAAGGGGCAGGGTGACGGTGCAATAGTATCGTATCAGTAAACAGTATCGTAAAGAGAGAGAGAGAGAGAGAGAGAGAGAGAGAGAGAGAGAGGTGGATTGGGTGCCACAACATCGGTCTAATTGTAGAGGGATTGTGTTTTAAGAGCTCACTTCCTCTCTCTCTCTCTCTCTCTCTCTCTCTCTCTCTCTCTCTCTCTCCCTCTCAAAACATTGCCTCATGACGAAAAAGTTTGAACGTCCCGGTGGAGCTATTTGGAAGTTTCAGTTAAGTCCCTCCTGCCAATAATACTCTCTTATCTATTTTTATCAATACGTATCGTCTATCTGTTTACCTATCTACCCATCTATCGATCTATCTATCTACTTTATCTCCCACTCTATCTACCAATCAATCGCCAATCTATCTATCTAGGCCTATTTGTCTACTCACCTCCCTCCTTCCCTACCTTGGCTATTTACTAATCATTCACCAGTCTACCAATCTACCCACTCACCGTACCTCTCTATCGACACACTTAGTAGATCACCCTCTTTATCTACCTGTATTTTCCAATCATTCTATCAAACTATCCACCTAACCAATCTATCTATCTATCAATCAAACAACTTACTCATTTCCCATATCAAAGAATCACTCAATCCATCCACATATACTGTATCTATCCCTTATTAATCTATCTACCAATGCAGTTATCTATCTACCTACCTACCCAATATCTATCTATCCACCTCTCTACCCACCTGTTTATTCTCATCTATCCATTTATCTATCTACCTACCTATCCAGTATTTGTCTATCCACCTCTCTCTATCCACCTGTTCATCTATCCCCTATCCACCTACCTATTTACCACCCACACAGGTAAGCTCTCACCTGTACGCCACCTGTAATTACTAGCAAAGGCAGAGTGTGGGTTACTGCCTTACCTACTTACCTTGTTACCTCATTATAGACGGGATTGTAGGCTAAGCAGGAGGAGGAGGAGGAAGAGAAGAAAAAAAAAATGGAGGGATAGAAAGACAGTGTGGATAGGAGGATGGGAGAAAAGATGGATGGGGAGTGAAAAAGTATGTATGACCTGATCTAAATTACTTAAAATGATAACCACGAGGCGCTTCATGTAATGCATATAAATATTAGATTCAGGTATAGAATTAATGACACAACATTCATTTCAGTTTATATAAATGATCAAGGTTTGCTCTCGTGATCCTGGCACCTCTCCCATAGCGATTTATTTTCCAAACTACCCATTAATATCCTCTCTTTTGCTTCTTATAACTTTCAATATCGACACAGATTGCGTGAACACCAAACAAGAATTCAGTAAAGGAGCAGAATCAGAAATAAACCAGTAAGGAAGAGGTGTTAGTGAGCTTCCTCCCTCCACCAGAATACCGTCCATATGTTTGCTCTGACGATACAGCGCGAAATCCAAAAACTGTTGGCTATGAAGATATTAAACTTTACTGTAACTCTGGTCCTATTAATGATGTGTCTTCCAAGTTTGGTGTCTTACTGTGTATTCACGTGACTCTCTCTCTCTCTCTCTCTCTCTCTCGGTGAAAAAGCATCAATTATAAGGCTGAGGCTGACAGATGGTAAACTAGCTTTTTTTTTTCTTTTTCACAAATCAGTGGTTGAACTCCTTATTCCACAAAGCGTCGCCTGGTACAAAATATCTGAGTTACATATCATTTGTATCGTCTCTCTCTCTCTCTCTCTCTCGTATTTTTATTAGACTTTGAGAGTTGGACACTGTAGGAAACGACTTTATTTACCTACTTTTATTCTGCAGTTCGTTTCATAAATAAATCATCGCTGAGTGGAAATAAAAAAGACGTTCTCTGGTTAAAGGATAAAAAATAAAAACGCAAAAAGTCGAGAGAGAGAGAGAGAGAGAGAGAGAGAGAGAGAGAGAAATTCGTTAACCCTACAAGAGAAAGTCCAAACATACAAACAACCAAAACCACTCATTAAGACCCAAATGACGTTGCGTGCATGAGGCGTGTGCGTGCATGAAGAGGTCCGTGAGAAACAAGAAGCACTGCCCACTGATTGCGTGCGTGTGCGCGTGTGAGGTGAGAGGTGATGATGATAATGATGATGATGTGATTGTCTTCCTTATGGCTTTATTCGTAGTTCCTTTTAGGGGGAATGAAGGTTCTCTCTCTCTCTCTCTCTCTCTATCTATCTATCTATCTATCTATCTATCTGTCTGTCTGTCTATCTGTCTCTAACACTAGACGAATTTACTGATCTGGAAAACCTCCCGAAGGCTGAGGGCTAAGAATGTGTGTGTGTGTGTGTGTGTGTGTGTTGTAGAATAGTGAGTGCGTGTATGACGTTAGTGTAAGTGCATGTCGATTTTGATGGCTATAAGTTTAAGAACCACACACACACACACACACACACACACACACACACACACACACACGGCAAAAGCGGACCTTGTGTATAGATAAATAATGTGTAGGTGTGTGTGCGTTAGTGTGTGCGTCTATGTGCGTGTAGGAGTATTTGTGTGTGGGTTCCTCTCTAACTGTGAGGGACGTTGCTTTAGAAATTACTCACAATTATTCTCTCTCTCTCTCTCTCTCTCTCTCTCTCTCTCTCTCCCCCTCTCTCTCTCTCTCTCTCTCCTTCACACACTTTTGTACTCATTCTCTTCAACATTTTCTCCTTACAAATTTTTCATCTCCTCATTCTTTCATACTTGTATATGATGAGTGTTTATTTTCTGTGTGTGTGTGTGTGTGTGTGTGTGTGTGTGTGTGTGTGTGTGTGTGTGTGTGT
This sequence comes from Coenobita brevimanus, assembly GCF_032717465.1. Classification (NCBI taxonomy): domain Eukaryota; kingdom Metazoa; phylum Arthropoda; class Malacostraca; order Decapoda; family Coenobitidae; genus Coenobita; species Coenobita brevimanus. The sequence goes on along the minus strand of NC_136954.1, from coordinate 69,253,119 downwards.
GTGTGTGAGGTGATGATGATGATGAGACAATACTGACATTCCATAAAGTCACATGGGTAAATAAACGAAAATATCAGGGTTACACACACACACACACACACACACACACACACACACACACACACACACACACACACACACACACACACACACTATCGAACACATGCATGTATTATTTACTGAAGGCCGCGTCCCAATGCCGCTGACCTTGGCTTCAGTATATACAAAGAAGATAGACTGGATAAATACTTCAGGGACAGATAGATATATAGGTAGATAGATAGACAGATAGCCTACAGACAGAGAGACACATAGACAGACAGACAGACAGACACAAACAGATAGACAGACAGAAATACAGTTTAACAGATGGATTAATACTGACACGCAGCTGGGCAGATGTGTATGCTAGGTAGATAATTATATATATACGTACAGACATACGAACATACAGACAGATAGATGTGTAGATAGACAAAAAAAAGGTGAATATTCATAAACATACACGGAAAGGTAAGATTGAGATGGAGCGAGCGGAACAGGAAGACACCCAAACACATGTACACCATTGACTGTACGTACAGCTGACGCGTTCGTGTGTGCGTGTGTGTGTGTGTGTGTGTGTGTGTGAGAGAGAGAGAGAGAGAGAGAGAGAGAGAGAGAGAGAGAGAGAGAGAGAGAGAGAGAGAGAGAGAGAAACCAGTGCAAAAGTGTACAGGTGTGTGTGTGTGTGTGTGTGTGTGTGTGTGTGTGTGTGTGTGTGTGTGTGTGTGTGTGTGTGTATAGCCTACAAGTGTATCATACATGTGTGGGAACCTACAGAATTCTCTACACATCAATGCAAGAATTTATAAGTCACTCCCTGGTATATGCATAAATAAATAAACAGGTGACAGGTATTGATTCCTGGTGTAGTGGTATTTACTTCCTTTAAACACGCCATAGTTCCTCTGGCCAGGCTTTATCCACAAAGGTATATGGAGAATAGGGTGATTTTTTTTTTTTATCAACTATAGTAATTGACGTCATATATCTATCAACCGGCCAATCACACACATATTTTTTTACTTTTTTTTTTTTCCAATTCGAGAAAGGACGTCCAATGATGAGGGTGTTAAGGCACAGTTGATGGTCAAGGGTCGTCAGATTTGGTACACAATAAAGCTTAGAAAAATTTTACACATCCTGAATTTTAGATGATGAAACCAATTAAAAATATATGTCAGAGTAAAAAACATAGAAGAAACCGGGTAAAAATGACAAGTTAAAGAAACCGACTAAAAAAAAACTGTCTCTTCATCCAAGGTCAAAAGACGTCACCAAGATATAAGGGATTAACATTACCAGCCACTGTATGCGCAGGAAAATTTAACCATAACGATGTGATATATTTAACTCAAAACGTGAACTAAACTGTCATATATTGGTGCATATAGATAGACAGATAGATAGAAAGATACAGAGTTAGATATGGTTAGATCTAATGAGGTTACCAGATTCAAAGTTAATGATACTGTCATTTATCGAACGTGATTATAAGCGGAATAAAATCAGATATAAACTTAACTCACCACGGAAGCCCCTCGGTACGATACGTTGGGCTATTATTGACACTACGGTAGCGTCAATTATTTAATCATTTACGTCAGCGCTATATCAAATTCCTATAAATTCATCTCAAACTTTTATTATATATGAAACTAAATTAGGAAATATGTAGATGGATATGAAGAGGAAATGAAATGAGAAGGCTGGAGACGAAATGAGAGAGGAGAGGACAGTGCTGCCAGACGGAAGAAAATTGCTGGGATCATCTTCCATTCTTGACCGCAGGATCTCTCTCTCTCTCTCTCTCCCTCTCTCTCTCTCTCTCTCTCCGTTACATCATTTCTTTCTACATTCACTTCCACTAACTTTCCACCTTTCTGTCACTCCCTCCGTTTTCCTTTTCATTCCACCATTTCTCTAACTCTCTTCCTTTTTCCCCCTTCCTTCCTTCTTTCTCCCCCTTCCTTCCTTCCTTCTTTATCTTTCCTTCCTTCCTTCCTTCTTTCCTGTCGTGTAATCTCGGGCCAACACGCAAGCTTCCTGAGTCTGAGATTAACCAGATACACAAACTAAACAGAGATGGAGGCCTCAGGAGACTGGCGGATAGATTGACGGATAGATAAACACAGACACGCAGACAGACAGCTGGAGAGACGGAAATATGGTTAAATAGATAGAACAACGCATGGAAAGTAAAAATAATAATAAAAACACCATTCGAACAGGGCAGCATTTCTACAGCCAGACAGACAGATAGACGGAGATGGGTTAAACAGACAGAACAACCCTTCGACTGAAAAAACAAAACAACACAAAAGAAACAAAAAACAAATTAACACCATTCGAACAGGGCAGCATTCTCCACGCGGATGGAAAGCTGATGGTAGTGAGAGTTGGACCTCCTGTTTCTGCAGTCAGTTACACCTACACTCATGGCCATCTCCATCTCCTGACCTTTCTCCAGTTTCAGTATTTCTAACAGTTGTATAAAGAGCTTTCATAAACACTTAGAAAGATTAGATAGATATAATGTAAAGTCTGGGAAGCATACATGGATAGTTGAACAGACTGATAGATAGATACAGATAGACAGATACGGTATGGACAGACAGACACTGATTAAACAAAACTATATGCAAAGTACGCGTTTTACAATAAATTCTACTATATTATACAAAATTTCCTCTTTCCCGGTGACGAATCAATTATCAGGAAGTAGCAATAAGGAATTAATATATCAAAGTCACCTAATTAATGCTGACAGATACCAGCACTTAGATAAAGACAGATACTGACAGATAACAAGAAGGTGCTGTATGAATCTGACAGAGAGACAGACGAAGAGATAGGAAATGGAGAGAGATATTGCGGTGGAGTTGGATGTATAACAGATATTTAGAAAGACATACACAGATACTGGCAGATTAAAATTAGATGCTATCAAAATCTAACGAACAAACAAAGAGATGGAAAGCGGAGAGAGATATTGCGGTGGGGAAATGGTGCGAGGCTGCGGTGGGGACATGGAGAGAGATACTGGTGTGGAGAAAGATGGATTCTCTGAAAGGTACTCATACAGAGAGACACAAGCAAATTATAAGTATATGCAATAAGAGCCTGATGGAGAGACACATGGAGAGACAGAAGGAGATAGATATTTCCTTACAGGGCCAGCCAGCCTCCCACACCTAAACAACCACTGACTCACATGTATGTACACACGCCCTGTTGTGTACACGCTCACGCACACACACCCGTACATGGAGAGACGGGGATGAATGGAAATTAAGAAAAAAAAAAATCTTAATTTCTCTGCTGCAAAATGTCTCCCTTAAGCTGAATAAAATCGTCTGGAGTTGGCATGAACGTGTGTGTGTGTGTGTGTGTGTGTGTGTGTGTGTGTGTGTGTGTGTGTGTGTGTGTGTGTGTGTGTGTGTGTGTGTGTGTGAGAGAGAGAGAGAGAGAGAGAGAGAGAGAGAGAGAGCGTCCAAATTACCCAACATCCTCTCTCTCATGCCATGACTTATCCCACCACACTTCAACACAGCCACTCACTACTACCATTACCACCACTACTACCACTACTACTATTACAACCACTACAACGACAAGGACGACTACTACTACTACTACTACTACTACTATTACAACTACTACTACTGCAACCACAATCACTGACATTTAAAACCATTCACTGTAACAAAGACCAGAGTGTGTGTGTGTGTGTGTGTGTGTGTGTGTGTGTGTGTGTGTGTGTGTGTGTGTGTGTTTACCAATAAATTTACATGTATTTCTGATTGCGTGCGTTGGTTTGCGTGTGAGAGACTCCTCCTACGGTTGTTTATGGAAGGGTATTATTAAGAGGAAAAGGAAAAAGATGAAGAGGAAGAAGAAGAAAAAGAAGAGGAAGTGATGATGATGATGATGATGATGATGATGATGATGATGATGATGAGGAGGAGGAGGAGGAGGAGGAGGACGACGACGATGATGATGAGGAGGAGGAGGATGGGGTTTGGGAGAAGGAAAACGATTTGGAAAAGATGAAAGAGGGAGAAAGACGAATTAAAACTCTCTCTCTCTCTCTCTTCATCCTGTGGCCTAGTTCCCTATTCCTCCCCCCTCCGTCCCTCCTCCCCTCCCTCCCTTCAATTCTATTATTTTCCTACCTATAATTTTGTTCCTCCCTTCATTCATCTCTGTCTCTGTCTGTCTGTCTCCTTTGTTCTGACGCTCTCTCGCTTTCTCTGTCTATCTGTCAAAGCTAATCCTCTCTCTCTCTCTCTCTCTCTCTCTCTCTCTCTGTCCTGACGCCCTCTCGTTTTCTCTGTCCATCTATCAAAGCTAATCCTCTCTCTCTCTCTCCCTCTCTCTCTTCAACCTTTGCAGTAGTTCTTTGTGTCGAAGTAATAACATGCGAAGGTGTATGGCAAGTAAGAAATATGTCCAGAAGTGGAATCAGTTATCTATCCATCTTATTCCCTCTGTCTATCTATCTGTTTATCTATCTACTACTTATTGCTGTCTTCTTACTGACTTTTACCCTCCTTACTCTCTTACCTCTTCTGTTTACCTCCCATCCTTCCAATTTTCTCTCCTCCCTACCACTTTCCCTCCTTCCTTCCCTCTTCCCTCTCTCTACCCTTTCCCCTTACTATTCTCTCTTCCCTCCCTCCATGCTACCCTCCTCCCCTCCCCTCATTTTCCCACCTTCCGTCCCTCCCCTTATATCTTCCCCTCCTCCCCCTCCCCTCCCCACCAACTCTGCCTACCTTTCACAATGTAATCACGCCCATTGTTGGTTTTATACGGAGCGCTGGTTAGGTAAGTAATACACACACACACACACACACACACACACACACACACACACACACACACACACACACACACACACACAGAGTTGCAGCCCATACAAACAGTTAGTCCTGCCATACACACACGTACACATACAGTTATACTCACACTCACGTTCAAACAGTTAGGGCAACCATACACACATCTGCACCAACCATACCAACATGTACACACACACACACACACACACACACACACACACACACACACACACACACACACACACACACAATAATCACTCATATATACACACAGGTTCTGATAATCCTACAGCTACAACCAAGATAAACACGATAACATCACACACACACACACACACACACACACACACACACACACACACACACACACACACACACACACATTCATTTTGACGGCGTTTTATAATGACGGTGTTGAATGCTTCCCTTCGATACTGGCGCCAATTATACTGCATTCCAAGTGACAGGACACAAATTTATGAATAGGAGGGGAGGGGGGAGGGAGTTACGCCCTCACGCCTCCCCCCCCCCCTCCAAAAATCCGAGCCTGGGGGGATGATAGGAATGAATATAAGAGATAACGATGCACAGATTTCCGTGCATCGTGGTCATTAACACCGTCTGGAGATTTACACAAAGAAAATATGAAACGCGTTGTCCGTCTGAAGGGCTTGAATTACATGACACCCTCACAACACCGCAACTCTAAGGTCAAACTGGGTCAACGAAGGGACAGTCACATCATCATCATCATCATCATCATTACCATCATCATCGTCATCATCATCATCACAGCCAACGGCAACTACAATAATAGCCGCGAAGAAAAACAAGAAGAAGAAGAAGAAGAAGATGATGATGATGATGATGATGAAGAAGAGAAGAAAAACAACAACAACAACAGCTCAAACCAACTCTGGGGTCAAAAAGGGGTCAAGAAAAGGATAATTTCTGGCTTCACATCATCATGGCGGGTTCGGCGCTTGTTACCACACCTACAGCAGCAGAGTGAGGCAGCGTGAGCGTGAGAGTGAGAGGTTAATGGCGGAGTGGCAGGAATCTGTGATATCTTAACACTTCCCACGACCAGAAGCCTTCGTGTTTTGGTACTTTGTGGTGTGGTGTGGTGTGGTATGGTGTGGTGTGGTGTGGTGTGGTATGGTGTGGTGTGGTGTGGTGTGATGTGGTGTGTTGTGGTGTGTTGTGGTGTGGTGTGGTGTAATGTGGTGTTAAATGTTGTGTTGTGGTGTGTATTGTGTGGAATGCTGTTGTGTGATGTAATGTGATGCAGTAAGGTGTGCCATGTTTAGGTGTAATGTACCATGATGTAGTGTAGTGTAATATAGTGACGTATAGTGCAGCATAGTGTAACTGGGTATATTATAACCTAGCACAACACAGTAGGGCCTTTGTTCACCTCCCCCTTCCCACCACCTCTTGCACAAGCTACACTTTTTACTCTTACCCTCACAACCCTTACCTTTCTGACGTTTTTTTACCATTTCCTTCCCGCCATTCCTTTAACCTCTCCCCTTCCCTCACTCTGGGAATGCTGTTGCTATTGTTCTTTGTTCATATATACTTTCCTTTCCTTTCCTTCCTTTTTTTTCTTTCTCCTTCTCCTTACTCTAGGAATTTTGTTGTTTTTCTTTCTTTATTTCTGTCTTTTCTTTCTTTCCTTCCATCGTTCCTTCTTACTCTCGTTCCTTTACTCTCTTCCTTTCACTGTCTCTAGGAATGGGGTGTATCTTTCATTCCTCCCTTTCTTCCTTTCCCCCTTCCCTTCCATCCTTTCGTTTCCTCCCTCTTCCTGTTTTCTTTCTTTTCTTTACTACTTTCTTTCTTCATTCTTTCATTACCCCATTCTTTCATTCCATCTCAGCGCAGTTTCCTTTACTAGCCTACGTCTCTCTCTGTCTGTCTGTCTGTCTGTCCCTCTCTCTCTCTCTCTCTCTCTCTCTCTTCGTCATCAGAGTAGCCTATAGTAGTGAATGTAATGTGCCTTACAATAGAAGTGGTCCCACCATTACGGTAAACGCATAGCACACACACACACACACACACACACACACACACACACACACACACACACCTTTCTCTCACAGGCCCAGACCCTCCCCCCTCTCAAGACAACCCCTGTAGTGAGGGGGTTAATGAAGGCTGTATCTAACCCCTCCAGTTCAACATGTAGGCCTATTACAGAAAAAAAGTCTGTAGGAAATCTAAAAAAAAAAAAAGAAAAAAAGAAAGAAAGCATCGAAGTACAGGGATAAAACTATTACACGGTAAGAAATAGGGTAGTAGTAGTAGTAGTAGTAATAATAATAACAATAATAATAATAATAATAATAATAATAATAATAAGTGATAATAATAGCAGACCAATACCGTTTGCCTTGCTGTCAAAATCCGCTAAGCACACACCAAACAGTTATGCACATGACCCCCCCCACACACTAATATCCCACCTTGACACAAATATACACATACACTGTTGCATACACACATAAAAGCGCTGAAATATTTTTAGATTCTCCCTCTCTCTCTCTCTCTCTCTCTCACACACACACACACACACACGTGAGAAGACACAGAATAATAATGATGATGATGATGATGATGACCGTATGACCTATATTGTAATGATGATGATAAAAGCCTGGCTCAATAATAACCCTCAAATAACATCAACAACAACAACAACATGCATACCTTTCACCAGAACAAAAGAATGTATACTGAAGAACTGTATGTATAATCTACGCATACCTCTCACCCTCCTCTTCCACAGGCCTTTTTAAGACACCGTAACACCCTTCCTTAGCGATTTATTTTGCACATCTTAATCTTCTACCCTGTTGTTTATATCTATCTCTAGGCAAGGGATCCGCCAGGCTTTCTTGGTGCAGCCACGTGAAGGCGTCCCTCTCTCTGGTATAAATTAGGAAGGTATATGGTTTAGCGATAGGCTACATGTACACTTTATTGGCTATGTATACTAGGGAGCGTGTGTGTGTGTGTGTGTGTGTGTGTGTGTGTGTGTGTGTGTGTGTGTGTGTGTTACCGTTAATGCACTTACTGATGGTGCATGCTTCAGTTGAGAGAGAGAGAGAGAGAGAGAGAGAGAGAGAGAGAGAGAGAGAGAGAGAGAGAGAGAGAGAGAGAGAGAGAGAGAGAGAATCACCGTTACAAAGCGGGTGATAGAAGCAGCAGTTAAGTGACCACCATCAGTTACACTATATAACCATCATCACCATCACCATTACAATCATCATCACCATCACCTTCACGATCACCACCATCATCTTCATCATCAACAACATCACCACAATCATCATCATCAGCAACACTACTACGGTCATCTTCACCATCATCATCATCATCACCACCACCACCATCATCCTCATTATACGGCGTGGATGCGAAAATGTGTATTAAGGAGTAGGCCTATGTGTGTGGAGAGTGATTATGTTAGATTATTATGTTTGTACGTATGCATCCGTATGTGTATGTGTGAATGTATGTATGTATGATCTACTATAAAACGCAGGTATACGTGTAAAAAAGTGTGTGTGTGTGTGTGTGTGTGTGTGTGTGTGTGTGTGTGTGTGTGTGTGTGTGTGTGTGTGTGTGTGAAATTACATAAGTGCATATATTTACAGTATGTGCTGAAAGTGCATGTGTGTGTGTGTGTGTGTGTGTGTGTGTGTGTGTGTGTGTGTGTGTGTGTGTGTGTGTGTGTGTGTGTGTGTGTGTGTGTGTGTGTGTGCGTGCGTGTGCGCGTGCGTGCGTGCAAACATACCAACGCGCATGAATGTGTGTGCATAAAAATACGAGTGAATGTACGCGTGCCTTGTTCTCGGGCCATGTGTGCGTTCTTCTGTGTGCGTATGAGTCCGTGTAAGTGTTTGTTGTGTTCACATATGACGTTTCTATGCCAACATCGATAAGTGGCTGTGTGTGTGTGTGTGTGTGTGTGTGTGTGTGTGTGTGTGTGTGTGTGTGTGTGTGTGTGTGTGTGTGTGTGTGTGTGTTTGCAGTTCACTGGAAGGCCACAGACTGGATGGGTGGGTGGGTGGATGGATGGATGGATGGAACGGGGAAGATGTATGTATGTATGAAGATACAGAGACAGATAAACAGACAAACAGAGACTGAGACAGATTCCAAGACAGGCAGACAGATGGGTAAAGATTAACAGACTGAGAGAGAGAGAGAGAGAGAGAGAGAGAGAGTACACACAGGTAGATAAACAGATAGCTATACATTACACACAGAGATAAACACAGATAGATTTACAGTACCCACAGATAGACACAGACAGATATAGAGTCCACACAGATAGATGCAGATAGATATAGAGTACACACAGATAGATATACAGCACACACAGGTAGATAGACAGATAGATATACAGTACACACAGGTAGATAGACAGATAGATATACAGTACACACAGATAGACAGATAGATATACAGTACACACAGATAGATAGACACAGATAGATATACAGTACACACAGATAGACACAGATGAATGGATGAATAAACGGCTTTCTGGATGGATGGAATAGGGTCTGGATGGATGGTTGAATGCTCACGTCTATTCTGAGAGAGATAGATAGAGAGAGAGAGATTTAACTACACCCCTATCTCTTCATGTAACACTAAATCAGCTGCACACCCTTGTTTATCCAGTTGTGTGTGTGTGTGTGTGTGTGTGTGTGTGTGAGAGAGAGAGAGAGAGAGAGAGAGAGAGAGAGTTACCTTACTGATAACAATGATTTACATCAGATAATTAATTTATTTTTTACCCTAGCTTAACTGAACGCTTTTTTTTTCACTCGAATAAATACTCATAGTCCTGTCACCTTAACCTGGCCAAAGTTTCGTCCTTTCGTTGCTTATTTCGCGTAGGCAGAAAACGACAGTATGACATTCCTTCTACAGCACTTCTTCGTGATTTGCAACATCACCCAGCGCTTATCTCTTGATGCAACTGAACATTCAAGTGGGACAGACGGCAATTTGAGGCCAAGTTAAAGAAAGTATAATTAGGTATAAATCCAATTCTTTCAGTTTAAAAAAAGCAAAAAAAATCCTGCTCTACGGAATTATATATCTTGTCCAGTGCCAGTAACCAAAAAAAAAAAAAAACAAGAAAAAAAGAAATACTAAGAAAAAAAAACATGGAAGACATTAACGTTTCCAAAATCCACTTATGACCCTGCCCTGATAACGAAAAATATTACTCGTATGTCAAGATAAGATATTTTTCCTTAAATGCTTCACTATTATACCCTTTCTGCTCTAACATGACCTAAAATTGCCATCTCTCCATCTTGAATACTGAGTTGTGACAGATGAACACTACAGCATCGTGCTAGTCAGGAAGAAGTGCTGTGGAAAGTATAGCCACAATATTGCCTTGTCACTGAGCTACCGTAGGTGAAATAAGCTGCAAAAGGACGAAAAACAGGGCCAAGTTAAGGTGAAGTTACAATAGATTTCCTTCTCAGGTTAATTAACTCACCTGGAGGTAGGAAAATCGAAATGGAAAACAGGTATCGGACTGACGTGATTAATGAAGTGGTTTTATACGAATGAATATTAGCTTTTCATTCCTCCCATACACTTCACCAGCTACCTCCCTCACACACACACACACACACACACACACACACACACACACACACACACACACACACACACAAACTCAATGCACCTGTTCACACCTTGCCACACAACTTTCATCACGCACTCCCTTGGCACCACACACACACACACACACACACACACACACACACACACACACACACACACACACACACACACACAGTTTTATGGGTACTCAGTAAAGCGCATATTCCCTTTCCACAAAATTGGCTTTGGTATTTAAAGGTTCGCCTGTCACTGTGACCTTGTCCTTTAAAGTTAAGTACGGAACTTCCACTAAAATCGATCATCATCATCATCGTCATCACCACCACCATTATCGTCATCATCAGTATTCTCATCGTTCTCCTCCTCCTCATCATCATCATCACCTGTCCCTCCTCTTCCTCTTCATCATCACATATATAACAAGCAAGGAAATCATTAACTCATTCCATAACCGATAACACGAGGACAACCAGCAACCCAACTACAGTATCTTATCTCTTGGCCACCTCTGTAATTGTGTGTTATCTTTTAAATTCCAGCATATCACCCCAACCCACCCACAGATAACAAGGTGGTAATCTGATTGGCAAATGACCTGATTAGACCCTATATTGCTCCTGATTACAGCTTCAACAAGACTGATTTTAAGCTGATGGTGATGATGGCGCTGGTGGTGGTGATGATGACAATGATGATGATGATGACACACGAAAATTACAGACGACCATTGAAAAAGCATGAGAGTGTACTGTATATACAAGTAGACAAACAGATACTGATAAGAGTGACAGGATAAACAGATAGACAGACAAAGATGCAGATAGGCCTATACAGATAGCTACAGTAAATTAGATGGGCTACACATCAAGACTGACTGATTGACGAGAGAGAGAGAGAGAGAGAGAGAGAGAGAGAGAGAGAGAGAGAGAGAAGGGGGAGGATGTAGGCTGTGTGTGCGTATGTGTAGGCTATGTAAATGTAAGTCCGCGTGTGTGTAGTGTTATCTTTCGCAGTATGGGGGCGGAACGGTGATACAATACTGTGTGGTGGATCTCTCTCTCTCTCTCTCTCTCTCTCTCTCACACACACACACACACACGCACACACACACACACACCTTCCTGTACACACAAACACGTAAACAAACACACATACCGTTTAAGCATACATCTACACACGTTCCCTCTGCAAATATACGGTACACCTCTCTCTCTCAAACTAAACACAACCATCTATCTACCCATCAGTGTATCTACCAATTCATCAACCCATTTCCATCAATTAATATACCCTGTTTATTAATACACATGTTTTGTTATTGTATTCTAGGTTTTTTCCCGTTTTTATACGAACAACATCTTTCACGAACCCTTAGTACTGGTTATGGGCCGATTAATTCATACACACAGAATTAACATATACTTTTAAATACATTCTTAGTAACTCGTCCCAGATTTCCTATAGTACGGAATGATGCCACACACACACACACACACACACACACACACACACACACACACCTGACTCAGACACCCACATCCTCTCATAACAAACAGACACACACACCTAGCCTACATCCTCCTTTCTCTCTCTCTCTCTCTCTCTCTCTCTCTCTCTCTCTCTCTCTCTCTTCTGGGTGGGGAGTCATGAATTGTTTGGCATGAAGATTACAGCAGTTATTCCATCTACAAGAGAGAGAGAGAGAGAGAGAGAGAGAGAGAGAGAGAGAGAGAGAGAGAGAGTAAGAGAGAGAGAGAGAGAGAGAGAGAGAGAGAGAGAGAGAGAGAGAGAGAGAGAGAGAGAGAGAGAGAGAGAGAGAGAGAGAGAGAGAGAGACAGAGGACAGGTGCACAAGTGAGAGGTCATGCACTGAACTATGACCTCGGGGGTACTTCGCTTCCCCCCTCCTTCTCCTCTCTCTCTCTCTCTCTCTCTCTCTCTCTCTCTCTCTCTCTCTCTCTCTCTCACCATGAACTTTACTGCCTGCATATATACATCTTTTTTTTTTTTAATTATTAATATCTTCTATTTTCCTTGACACTAATTTACCTTCCTGCTTCTTCCTTCCTCCTATCCTTCCCCTTTCCTTCTTTTCCTTTCGCTTCCTTCATTCTTTCTTCCCTTTCACCCTACCCTTCTTTAACCCTCTCGTTATTTTTTCTCTCCCCCTCCTTCTCTTCCGTCCTTCATTCCTTACATCCCTACCTTCTCCTACTTTCTGTTCCTTCATTCTTCCTTCCTTTCTTTCTGATTTATTCCATCCTTCCTTATGTCTCTTCCTTTTCCTATCGTTTTCAATTATTCTTCATTCTCTTCTTCCTTTCCTCCTATTCTCTCTCTCTCTCTCTCTCTCTCTCTCTCTCTCTCGTATATTATCCTTCTGACATTTATTTCTTGTTTCCTCTTCCTTATTACACACGAGGACGAGGCGGAGGAAGAGAGAGGGAAGGAAGGCAGTAAGAAATGGAAAGGAAGAGACGTGAAGGAGGGAAGGCATAAGGCAGAGAAGGAAACAGTAGAGGGGGAGGAGGGAAGTAATGAAGGGGACGAAGGAATGAAGGACGGGAGGGAAGAAAGGAGGGAGAGAGAAGATGGGGATGGAATGAGGATGGAGAGAGGAACAAGAGGAAATGCGAGGAAGGAATGAAAATTAGACAAAAAGGGAGGAAATAGCTACCGACACGGAGGGAGGGAGGGAGGGAGAGGCTAAGAAGACAGGAAAGGAGGGAGGGAGAGGCTAAGGAGACGGGAAAGGAGGGACGGAAAGGAGGAGAAGGAGGGAGAAGGAAGAGAAAGAGAGAAGAAGGGAGGAAAAAGAGGGAAGAGAACGGATGAGAGGGAGAAAGAGAAAAAGGGGAATAAAGGAGAGATGCAGGGAAGATAACTGGAGAAAGAAGTTGAGGAAAAAACAGGGAGGGTGTGAGGAAGGGAGATATAAACAATGGAGAAAACAAGACGAGAAGGGAGGGAGGGAGGGAAGGAGAGAGAGAGAGGGAGAGAGAAGAGAGTGGAGGGAGGGAGGGAAAGAGGGAAAGGAAAAAGAAGGGAGAGGGGAAGGGAGGGAAGGAGGGAAAGAGGGAGAGAGAGAGACGACGGGTGGGAGGGAGAGGCGGAGGGAGAGAAGGAGGGATGGAGGAAGGGGAGAAGAAGCATAATCAACGAAGCCTCTAAGGGGAGAGAGAGAGAGAGAGAGAGAGAGAGAGAGAGAGAGAGAGAGAGAGAGAGAGGTGAGCTGAGAGTGAAAGTGGCCACAGAGGACGAATTAAGGAGGGAGGGAGAAAGTGGAGGAGGGAGGAAACATGAAGGACAAGGGAGGGAGGAGGGGAGGGAAGGAGGAGGAAACGGACCAGAAGGGAGAGGGGGGGAGGGGGAAAAGGAAAGTATGAAAGACAAGGATGAACGGGAGGGAGGGAGGGAGGGAGGGAGGGAGGGAGTGAGAAAGAGTAGTGTAAGATGAAGAGGGTACAGTGAGAGGGAGGAAAGAGGTAAAGAACAGGAGAGGGAGGAAGAAGCGGAGAGAGTGGACAGGGAGGGAGAGGAGACAGGAGGGAGAGAAAGGGAAGAATGAGGGAGAAAAACTAAAGAGGAGTGGAGTGATACCGATTGTGGAGGAGTAGGAATGGGAGAGGAATAAAAAAAGGAAGGAAACATGAAGAGAAATGTGATGCACAGGGAGGTAAATGAAGGAAGGCATCGAAATGTAGGAGGCAGGGAATGGAAGAAAAATCTCTCTCTCTCTCTCTCTCTCTCTCAGGCCGGATGGAGGGGGCAGTGGAGGTGAAGGGGACTGGTGGTTTGTTAAGTAATAAACAGAGGGGGAAGACGGAAGAGGGGAGGGAGAGAAGGGGGAGGAAAGGAAGGAGGGAACGAAGGAGGAGGGAAGAAAGATGATTAGGAGGAAAGGAAGAAAGATACGGAGGAAAGGAGGAAAGGGAGGGAAAAAAGGAAAAAGGGAACGAAGGGGGAGGGAAGAAAGATAATCTGGAGGGAAGGAAAAAATAGGCGAAGGGAATGGAGGGATGAGAGATATTGGGGAGGAAAAAAGAACATGAAGGAAAAATCGAAAAGGAGAATAAGGAGGAGAAAACCGAGAGGGAGGAAAGTAGAAAAATATGGAGGAGAAAAAGGGAAGAGAAGGAGGGACGGACGGGAGGAAGGACTGAGAGAAGGGAGGAAGGGGGGGGGGAAACTTAAGTGAATGAACAGTGCCATGAGGGAGGGGCAGCGAAGGTATAGTACTTGAGAGAGAGAGAGAGAGAGAGAGAGAGAGAGAGAAAAGGGGCCAAAAGCTGTCAGACACTGGAGTTATTTCTGTCCTCTTCCCTCCCACTCTCTCCCCCCGCCCTCCCTCCTTCCCCCTCTCTCTCTCTCTCTTCCATACCCCCTTCCCTAGATCAGGATGCAGCAAAGGCGTACAGTGAGGCAGTTCAGTGAGCCAACGGTGTGGCAGAGGTACGATGAAGAAGGTATAGAGAGGAATAGGGTATGAGGGTAGTGGCATAAGGGTGCATTGTGTTACTACCCTACCGTTCAACACCACCACTACTGTCTACTCTCTGTCTGTACACTCTCCCTTACACACACACACACACACACACACACACACACACACACACACACACACACAATCTCTCTCTCTCTCACCCACCTGCACCTTCACTAACTCACACTTACTCATCAGGACAGTGACCCGTTCTTACCTATCCCGGAGGTTAGACTGAGACAGACATAGATAGACAGATAGACAGGTAAACAGAGAGAGAGAGAGAGAGAGAGAGAGAGAAAGAAACTGACTCCTCCACTTTCCTTTAACCTTTCTTAACTGGACGTGATTAAATATGACCCCTGACCCCCTCCCTGACCCACCTGCCCCCTCCCTGACTAACCCAGGCCAATATACATCCACCAAATCCGTCCCTGACATTTGCTTAACACCCTGACTCATCCCCATCCTGATTTTCCTTGCCTCTCCTTTATCCTTCCTCCCTCACCCACGCTAAAACACACACACACACACACACACACACACACACACACACACACACACACACACACACGCACACGCACACACACACACATAATTATTAAAGCATCTCACTCTGCTTCCTACTAACACTACCACTACTGTTTGTAACTCTCCTCCCCCCTCCCTCCCTCTCTCTCTCTCTCCTCTCCCTCTCTCCCTAACTTTCCTTACCTCTCCATCCTACCTCTCTCACCCACACCCAACCTAACTTCACTGCAGCACCTCACCTTGCTTCTTACCCACTAAACTGCCAACACTTGACCTCATTCGGCTCTTCCTTACCTTCACCCATTGTCTTAACCCTCACTCAAGACAACACCAGGTAATCCAGTGGCAGGTAAAATAATTTTCAGTTATCAGAGTTAAACAGGTAAATGGTACCCGTGGAATATCTGACTTTCGCCTGAGTAGCCTAAACACAAACAGTAAGTCGTTAATCTATTTATTTGAGGGATAAGAAAATCATAATCCTCTTATTATGAAAAGATTGTTCCTAAGTCAAACCAAACCGAGTGTAACACTTACTAAGCCTGCCTTATACTGACCAAGATTCATTTTCGTATTGACTTTCGGTGTTCGCTAAAACGGGTATCAAAAAGGCTGTTAATATCTTTATGCGATAATAACAGTAGCCTACTAAAAGTATCCTCGATTTTACCGTCGCGAAAACCCGCCTCACCTGTTCTACCCTCCATGATTCAATTTGCTTTCATCTCCCGCGGTCTTTGTGAGAGGTGATTTTGCGAATATTTGCATTTTTCGATTTTAATTTCCTTAGCTGGTCGTATTTTCGTTAGCTGTGGAAATTTCGTAACGCCACATCCTCTGGGATTTAGTTTGTGATTTGAGTTGGTGCGGAGGGTACAACGGACTGTCGTTTCGTCTCGGGTGTACCACGAATTCAAGGTCCCAAGAGTACCGTACAGTATAAAGACATGATTAATGAGTTTGTGAAAGAGGGTATACGAAATTTTGTGTGTACGTGGGTAGACGGGCTTGTGGGATGGAACCAGGATCCCAAGGGCTTAAATCATGTGTGACTGCGTGGCCCATTTCACTGGACATGCACGATACCGGTACTTCCCACTTTATGCTTTCTCTTCCTTTGTTTCTGAATCCTGACATGCCCACTCTGTTTTGGTGGGGAAAAAGGTTTGGGATGATGATGATGATGACCATGATGACAAAAATGATGATGATAATGATAATGATAATGACAAAAATGATCTATCTATCTATCTATCTATTGCCAGACGCCTCAATCCCGTTTGGGGTGGCCACAAACAAATCGCCTCCAAGTCGCCCTGTCCCCCGCCATTTCACTCCCCTGCTCCCAACTCACACCCCCCTCTCTCATATACCTCTCCACCCCATCTCTCCATCTCATCCTCGGCCTCCCCCTCCCTCTTTCCCCCTCCACCTCACTCCCCTGCTCCCAACTCACACCCCCCTCTCTCATATACCTCTCCACCCCATCTCTCCATCTCATCCTCGGCCTCCCCCTCCCTCTTTCCCCCTCCACCTCACTCACATACACTCTCTTCGTCAGTCTTTCACCCTTCATCCTCTCCACATGGCCAAACCACCTCAGTGTGTTCCTCATAACGCTTCCTATCACATCCACATCAACACCACAACGCTCCTTTATATCCTCATTCGTCAGCCTGTCTCTCCATGTGACTCCACAGGCTCCTCTTAAATAACTCATTTCCACGGCTCTCACTCTTGACTTGTGTCCTTCCAACAACGTCCAAGCTTCACTTCCGTACGTTAGAGTTGGTATCACAATAATGTCATGTAGTAACTTTTTCACTTCCATGCTCACTTCCCTGTTTCTTATCACTGCTTTCAAAGAACCAGCAACCTTTCTTCCCTGCTGTACCCTTTCAAGCACTTCATCCTCCAAACCTCCATCCTTACTCATCACACTACCCAAGTACTAAAACGTACTCACATTTTCCAATTCCTCACCATCCAACCTCGCTGTACATTCACTGACTTCACCTCTCTCAAAGACCATCACTTTACTCTTCCCTACATTCACCTTTAGATTCCGTTTCTTACACACTCTCTCAAACTCATCCACCAAGCCTTGCAGCTCCCCTTCGTCTTCACTCAACAACACAGTATCATCTGCAAACATCAGTACAGGGAGTTTCCAAACACTATCCTCTCTCACCAGGGCCACTCCAACATCCACTACCCTACCTTGATGATGATAATATGTGGCCCCTTAGTCATATGGAGAGTAAGAAAGGTGTGGTGAGGGGTAGAGCGTTGATATGGACCTTACCTGGACAAGGTCCAAATGAGAGAGAGAGAGAGAGAGAGAGAGAGAGAGAGAGAGAGAGAGAGAGAGAGAGAGAGAGAGATGGATGAGGAGGAGGTATGACCTCTCTACCCCTGAGTCACCCCGGAGGCAGGGTACGTGAGGTCAAAAAGCCTTAGGGGATTTCTCTCTCTCTCTCTCTCATTTCACCTCAAGCTAAACATCTTCCAACACAACTCCTCCCTCTTCATCTCCAACCGTATGCATCACCACTACCATTCCCCCATCTCTCTCTACTACTCATCACCATCCTACACCATCTCTCCTCCAAAACTAGGCTATAACCTTTTTCTATGCATTCGGCTGAAGTTAATAAATAAATATTTATACAGTACGTAACAATACTAATAACAACAACAATAATAATAATAAACTAAGGTATCAGAAGGGGCTGTTGCTATATTAACAACACGTTTCTTGACACAAGAACATGACAACCTCTCTCTCTCTCTCTCTCTCTCTCTCTCTCTCTCTCTCTCTCCATACACGCCCGCATCTGACTCACTCAAACACATTCACTTTCCCAACCTACCTTTCAAACACTATCCAAGTTTTCCTTTCACCGCTTTGCCAAGACACCTCACACCTAAAATGAATAAGAGAGAGAGAGAGAGAGAGAGAGAGTGTGTGTGTGTGTGTGTGTGTGTGTGTGTGTGTGTGTGTGTGTGTGTGTGTGTGTGTGTGTGTGTGTGTGTTTTGAAAGGTCGGGAAATTAACTGCAGGTAGAATAAAGGAGTGAGAGAAATACTGTAAATGGAATGCGCGTGAGAGCAGATTTGGAAGAATGGTATGGGGGCAGCTGAAAGGTATATAGATCAGGACACACACACACACACACACACACACACACACACACACACACACACACACACACACATACCTTGAAGACTTTTGCATGTTGGTCCCTCTTCTCTCTCTCTCTCACACACACACACACACACACACACACACACAAACACAAAGCCGAGATAATGACCTTCACTTCTACGTGTCACACTTCACTTCCGTCTGTCCCACGCGCACGCTCCACATGATCTTTTTTCTTTCTTTTTTCTTTTCCGCTCACGTGATACACAACCACACACTCTCAAACCCTGCTAGGCCTATGCTGTACCCTTTTCACTCTAAGCTGGCCTAAAATTCCCATCCCTCCATCATGAATTTGGATCCATAACAACAGATTATCACCAGAATATATTGCTCTAGTGGCCTATAATTGCCAACCCTCCACCTTGAATGCTAATAAACTGTAATAATAGATTAACACTAGAAAACACCGCTAAATCACGTAAAAGTGCCATGGAAAGGATGCAGAGCCGCAGCATTGTCATTTTCTGCCACTAAGCTGCATGAAATAAGCTGCAAAAGAACGAAATCTGGACCGCCAATGTGAGAGGGCTAGAGTACATTTTTACACAATCTTTATAGTCCCGTGTGATCAATAATGTTACGGTAAATGACTTCCGAACCAGCCATTATCGGAGTGTTATCAGTTTGGCTAAGATAAAAACAATACATACCGGGTATCTACAGTATATGCACGAGTACACATTACGAAACCAATATCACGCACAAACAATAAGCACACCAGAATCTAAAAAAGTAGTAGTAGTGGCAATAATAATAATAATAATAATAATAATAATAATATTAATAATAACGTTTCGCAAGATCATAACCTTTGTGCTTAAACTCTCTAATAATGTGATTTAATTAGTAGGAACAACACAGCTTATCATACACTTCGACAATCTACTGCTCTCTCTCTCTATAAATTCAATCACACTAACATCAAAATCCGTCACCTCCTACACACACACACACACACACACACACCAAAATCCGTCACCTCCTCCTTCACACACACACCATCTCTCGCTTATTGGTATGGAATGAGGCGTAAAAAATGTTGCATAATGGTGAGGTGAGGTGTGTGTGTGTGTGTGTGTGTGTGTGTGTGTGTGTGTGTGTGTGTGTGTGTGTGTGTGTGTGTGTGTGTGTGTGTGTGTGTGTGAGAGAGAGAGAGAGAGAGAGAGAGAGAGAGAGAGAGAGAGACGGGGCCAGGGGGAAAAGAGAGGAAAGAGAGACCTGATTGAAAAGGAGAATGACTAAGTAAACGTTTAAAGGAAGGGCAGGAGGGAAAGGACGGTGAAACAAGTGCAACAGTACGGGAGTCTGATAGTACAGTACACTACTCTACAACAATAACAAAACAATTATCTACCGCAATTAGCCACAGCCCCGCGACTACTTTACCGTGCTTCTCTACCACCACCACCACAAATGATACCGTACTACCCCATCTACTACTCCTACTGCTGCTGCTACTGTGGGTACTACTACAAACCTCCTTAGCCTACACTACAAACTACTGCTGTAGCTACGTTTCACAAGCACATCCATAGCCTACTAGCCTAAATAGCAAGAACAGCAACTAGATGATCTACTTTCCAATTTACTGCTATTATTACCTTCACTACTACGACTACTTTCGACTACCATCACCCTTAGAAATAAAAACGAAAAATACTGTACCACGACTAACATTATATATATATAAAGCATTATTTTAAAGTGTCATGTTATATATATCACAACAAAACGACCCTTGTCCAGTCTCGTGCTTAGACAGAGAGAGAGAGAGAGAGAGAGAGAATGTCAGGCTTCTCCAAGAATGCGTACGTGTGCATCCTCGACCTTCACTGGCCTATAACATCTAGGCTAATAATATTACACAAACAGATTCAAGCCCTTCATTTACCTGTCTATATCTACCTTTTTATGTATGTACGTATTTATCTATTTCAGTATTAATCAAACTGTAAACATTAGGAGTTATTTTCTGTACTTTTCACACCGGTCGAGTACCCTAAAGCAAACTTGATACTCCACATCGAACGAAATTTATATCTGTATTTGCCTTTCCTTGCAAGAAATCCCTCTATGGTTAAGAATATCGTCTGGTGGTCTAAGCAAAATACAAAGGTAAGCGTGTCCACCGCCCGCCAGTGTGTTATTACTTTACAATATTTCATCCTACCCTACAAAATTTAATCGTCATCCGGTACCGTAGTCAAAATAAAATAGTCTACTGTTTAAGGAACTATCGGCGGCCATATTGTATTCTCCATCTTTAAATTCCTCCGTATTCATCGACGTTTATTATTAGCAACAAAATATTTAAACAATGCATAAAGACAACATGTTCACAGGACCTTATCAAGCAAACTGATTTTAATGATGGAGAGAACAGGTGTGGCTGGAAATACCAAATTATCAAAACATTATTAAATATTTCCTTCCAACAATGTACCAGGAATATATAGCCTACAATGCACGTTGTATCCGGGACTTCCATTTCAATACTGATTTCCTAATGAAACTCTCGCTTATCAACTTCACATGAATTCAGTTTTAAAACGCTTAGTCATTCAAAGAGATATATTGTGACCTAGCCCATTGTTCTATCAGCTGTGGCCCTACTAGCATTACGAAATTATTATCCTCTGTGTCAGATTTTCTATGCTCTTAACATCAAGAAAATCCAGTCTGGGTCTTAAGTAGATTTAGTAGTAGTAGTAGTAATCGTGGCAGTAGTATCGGTAGTGGTAGTAAAAGCAGTACTGGTATATTTTATTTTTATTACAGACCTACTAGACTGCAATTTCTACAAAACCACTTCATTACTCCTTAATCGTTCACCTGTACTTCGAAAAGCCTGTTATCTGATTAGGCTACCGTATAACTTTTCAACAGATGATTTCGACATAAATAATCATTAACCATACGCTCACAAAAAAAAAAAAAAAAAAAAGTACCGGCACCTATCTTTTTGCACCAGGAAATTTCCAGCCTTCACTCACGGGTTTCTACTGACGTGGCGAAATTCCCACAAAAGCTCCTTTCTTCAAACACACCGTCATTCCTATCCATTACCCTAGTTCCAGTAAGCTGCATCCCTTGTCCTGGTCCTCCCTAGCCTATCCTTCTGTTCTTTTGGTCTGCTGTGGTCTGGAAAACTGATGTAGAAAAAGAATTATCCTGCCATACAGACCGCGCATCCTGCTGGTTCCTATATTTTCTCTATTACTGTGCATCGTGTTAATTAGGCGATAATAGCTTGTTAATGGATGTCAAGGTTGTTATTTACAATAGCGTACCGGTACGGCTATACTCTTACACCTTGCTACTGATTCCTTGAACACCGTAAAATCATGACTCATACATTTATCAATTTGCTTTCATCTGAGAGAATTGAACCACTAGATGTGCTTTAGTTAAAAGGTAGCCTATAAATGAGTCTCCTTGGCTTCTAATCACATCAACCTTCCAGTCTGAATAAAAATAGCTGACATTTGGGTATATTTGAGAGAGAGAGAGAGAGAGAGAGAGAGAGAGAGAGAGAGAGAGAGAGAGAGAGAGAGAGAGATGCATAAATTACTGGCGTCAACATTCAAGTTCTGAAAACCAGCTACCGGTACCAATTTTAATACAACAAATATGAATAAACAAGCACATTATTTCCTTCACATAATTAAAAAGTAGTAATAGTAGTAGTAATAACAGTTCACAACGCAAACGGTAGCCCACTTCCTGTTTTGTCTCCTAGCATCCTGTCGCGGCATCAGAAGCAATCTCATCAAGGCTGAACACATTTGACAAGATTATTCATGAAAAAAAAAAAAAAAAAAGTAAACCTGATTTTCCTAATGCGTCTGCGAACAAAAATGAAGGTTAAAATGCTTACATACATAATTACCACGTGAGGTGAATCGGGAGGATGAGGGGGCAAGAGGTTCCTGGCATAGGTTATTAGGCATCGGAAAATGAGGATGATTTACGCCTTCGTGTGTGTGTGTGTGTGTGTGTGTGTGTGTGTGTGTGTGTGTGTGTGTGTGTGTGAGAGAGAGAGAGAGAGAGAGAGAGAGAGAGAGAGAGAGAGAGAGAGAGAGAGAGAGAGAGAGAGAGAGAGAGATCACCTACTGCAACAACTACCGGCACTTTTGTTCCTGTCATTTGCCATTTAGTTATATTCTTTTCACCATAACTTGGCCTAAAATTGGCATCTTATCAACCCTGAATGCCAAGCTGTACCAATAGATTAACACCAGAGCATAGAACTAATCATGAAGTGCTATGGGAGGGATGCTGAGTCATATTGCTATGGGAGGGATGCTGAGTCATATTGCTATGGGAGGGATGCTGAGTCGTACATATTAGTCTTTCTGCCACTGACCTACGTGAAGCAACCTACAAAAGGACGACAACCTGGGCCGAGTTACCATGAAGATAGTCACTATGACTGTTCACGTATTCAGTTCTTTCATCCTCAGACTATTATTCAGTTACAAGAGTCTTTTCAAACTGGAAGTAGGATACAGCATAGCCTTCATTAATCTCTGTCTCCCTAAAACAGAATTTAGTTTGTTCGATACGGTAGCCAGAAGAGATACCGTACTGAGAGGGTTAATTAAGCATATTTTTGCATTTGGCTACTACAACTACATTTGCTACTGTCATTATATAACACTTCAACAAGGACTTGAAGTTTTTGGTCCAATTTCTTGACATTAATGAGCCACGTCCTCTTTTGTTTACCTAAACTCCACGCAACTCTTCCTTAACAATTTCGATTAAGCTGTGACACATTACTGTAATGTTCTCCTGTAGGTTATGTTCTCCTGCAGGTTATGTGTCGCTATTAGAATGGCAAGTAGCGTAAGAGAATATCATGTGTAGTAAAAATAAACACCCAACGCAAGAGGGGTCAGAAAATTTCTTAACCTCATCAGTTACGTGAATTTTGAATCACGGTAATATAATCAGTCCGCAACTCCGCTCCCTCCCATCCAATCACACATGCTTTCTCTTATTCCCACTTGTTACATACTGTACAATATCATTAATCATCATGCAATCCTGAAACTGATACTAATATCTACTATATCTGATTAGGCTATAAAGGCCTATCGATATAAACAAAAGAACAGCAGACTAGATACAAAGAATAATGTTTGGTGCCTGGTTTCAAACTGTTTCCTAAAAACTGTACGGGAATAATATAGTAGTAGAAGTTAGCAGTAGGAGCAGAAAAGTTAGGTAGTAGTAGTAGTAATGTTAGGTATTAGTAGTAGAAACAACAACAATAACAACTGCCTTCCTCCATCTAACAACATTTTTCCTTTCCCCCAAACTTTCGCCACAGTTCCAGTCCAACCTTGTATGATCCTGCCTACCAAATGATGCTTAACATTACACACACACATTCCACTCAAACTGCCACCACACCCACAAGGCCTGACCCCACTCCCATTACCCTGGTTCATGTCACTTCAGGCTACGCAAAGAAAAACTGAAAGGGAAATGGTGAAAAAAAAAAAAAAAAAAAGCGACAAGCTACTATATGATTTAAACTTAACCAAACCTAAAGCTACATACGGTACTGGAAAAGTAAAAAGGAAATAGTGAGAAAAATATGATAAAGTATATCTGTTTAGGCTAAGCACTGAAAAAGAAAAAAAAAGAAGAGGAAGAAATAAGATAAACTGATACATTTGTCATCATAACATTACCGGCTGACGTGTTTGGAAGCTGGGGGTTATTATTCAAAATGCATCCAGAATATATTCAAAAAGTAGCTTCTTACCGATATCACTTGCTCTATAACTACCCGCACTAACAAACACCGGATAAAGATATACAGTTAAGGATTTCTGATACATTTAAAGTACACGGTAAATCGTCCTGAAGAAAAAAAATAAAATCTACGATGACACCACCCTTGCCACGCCAGACGATTATTTGCAGCTTAATTGGACCTCTCGTGGAGATTGTATTCATAAAGACCTATCCCTTCAGTTTGCGATGTCCCCTATGCTGAGTAAAATCGTCTAGCAGCAACAAGTCAACGGGAAAATATATGAAATTTTGTTAGTGGGGTCTTCGATACCAAAACACGTGCTACAGCTTGCGAACACGAAATGATGCCATGTGGAGCTAAAATTCTGTACTATAATGATAATCTCGTGTGGTACAAGGGGATTTAATATGACTAATAGAAAACAAAGTTACCAGTGGACAATACTGAAGGATTTTCTTTCCTCTGTACGCTGCATCAAAAGTTTCGGTGTAAACAAAAACTTACGACGTTTACCATATACAAAAGTAAAGTGCTAAGATTTGTCCCATAAAAATTGAGCTCTGATTTGTACTATACAACGAAGAAATATACTACAATTCGTCACTACCCTCCATGTAAACTGTTACAGAATTTAATCTGATATGATTTGTACTTACATTTTGCGAGGAGCCGAAGTGTTCCCCTGCCAACTGAAGTAGATGATTAATACTGATAGTCCCTCGGTTTTCCACATCACACACCTCAAACACTTGCCGCAGCTGCCCGATAAACTCTTCAGACACTTCCATTTTACATACACATCGTTTTCTGGGACACTAATTACTTTTTTCCGACGCACCACGAGATATCAAGAAAGCGCATCCCGGAACAGAGACGCGATTCACATACATCCTCCCCATCCCGCGGCCGTAGCCACACTGAGTCACATTATGAGCGCCGCTTGAGCGGTCTTGTCCCCCTCCGTCTTCTACCCTTGCATTCTTTTCTTTGTGCTGATACCCAGGCCAGTCATCTTTTTCCTTTATAAATTGCAGTCTTGTTTTTGGTACTTCCAGCTTCACAGCAACTGTCTGATGGCGGAATTTCCAGTCTCTCTCCCTCCCTCATTGTTTCTTATCAGTTATCTCACATGTCAAGATTGTACCTCATTGCAAAAGAACACCGATTCTATATCTCTTTCGAGATAAACAAATATGACTAAACTTTGCCACTAAGTTATTACAGCGCTTTACCTTAACTTAGCCTATATTTTTGTCTCTTATTGCCAACTTCGTTTACGGAGTTCAGTGGCAGAATAAAATAATAATGGATCATCGTCCTTTCCTCACCTCTTCATAATTAGCACCACATTCCAGTGGTAAATTATTAATATAACAGCACTCACGATGGGGAAAGGACAATTTGGTCCATTACAGTAAGAAGGGTATATTCAGATTAATTCGAGGGCAGCAGCAAAAATTAACATAAAAGGATGTCAGCGGTTTGAACGGGTTAAGTACACTTTCAAATACCATACTGTTCATAATCAGGATATACGTAAATAAATGTACTTCAATATCATTTGAAACTAGAATGCTTTTACTAAGTTACCTCTAAATTGGTACTTTCTTTACTTACACTGCATAACCCGCAATGACAACATAGAAAGGCAAGTTATAACAGTAACTGTAGGACGACGCACGATTGCTGAAACCTTTATTTTTATTATTTTTCCCGTAGTGCCGCTACCGATACTTCAATGTTTTCTTCAGCTGGCACGCACCTGTGCCACTGACGTAATTACCCGACAGAAAACGTAACCGCAAAGATTGCATGACAAACTCTTACAAAACCCGCCTTGCCTACAGCAAGTGAATCTCACACATCTTGCCATTGTAAAATACAGTCGACAAGTGCTGGAAACCCTGGGTCCAGTGTAATGGTGATAACTTCAGAGGTGTTTAATCTTGAAGACAGGTTGTCTATCTACCATCCGATTCCATTTGCCCCATCATGAATGCAGGAGCCCTAGGCTAGGCTACTCAGTCCCGACATTTAAGGAGAGGGTGACCATCCTCGTTTTCTCTTAAGAGCAATTATATGCACAGTAAACACTTGCCCCCCCTCGAACGAAAACCCTTACAGGGCTCGGCTGGTTGTAACACTATCCATTAAATTGCCAGGCGTCCTTTGATTATACTTAATCCACCAGACCATCAAGCATCCTTTGGTTGTGCGGTTACCACCTAATGTAGTTAATGGTTTCCTGGGATACAGGAAACCATTTGGCTTGTCACTGTGTAGTCACCCGGTAACAGCGCTACATCGAGTGAGTGGATGGTGGGCACCCCCACCTACCACCAGATAGACTGAAATATTGACAAAGCTAAACAACTTTTAATAAGTAGTTCAACTAATTAGTCTATTATTCTTATACAATGAACACCAAATATTTTCAACACTTGCAGGTCATGTCTGAAAGGGAGGCCATGGGTCAGCTCGTCCAATTTGCAACCACAACCTGAGTTTAATTCTCAGGTCAGTTAGTCTCTCTCTCAGTCCACACCACCATCTCCATCCCTCATCCATCCTCTCTTCTCTCTACCTGTCTCTGCATCTCGAGAAGGTTTGGGTCAGGTCCAAACTGTTGTATTACAGCATCCATCATCCAATCCTTTACTGCCCTACCAGGAATGCTGTATAGTGGCCCTGAGCTAAGCTATTCAGTCCAACATACAAGGTGAGGGTGACCAGCTTCTCTTGCTTGAGTGGCAATTATGTGAACAATTAAATCCTGATCACCACAGTCGTAAAACCCTTGCAGACCTTAATCCACTAGACCACCAAGTGTCATTGTCGTAAACAGTTACCTGGGTTAGAGTAAACCATTTGGCTTGTCACTTAGTATAAAGTCAACTCAGTGCAGCACTAAACTGAATGAATGGATGATGAGTGTCGCACCTCACAATACACACAAATGCAGTGCAGTACATAAATATAATTCATCCATATACTGTATAACAAGGTTTAACGTTTCCAGTTCTAGTAGTAAATAGTTTATTGTGAAACATACATTAATTTTCACCTGAACATAGACAATATTTCCTGCATAACAGGTATTTATACTTATATCTTGGTGCAAGGCATTTGTTCACCTTGGCAAATAAACAAGTGAGTCACCTTGGCTTTAACACTAACCCGATCTAAAGGATAAAGTCTAGGTAAGTACATACTACTTTATGGAAAAGATCAGATAAAGCTCACCCATCATACCTAAACACACCAGTAATAAGACATGCTTCATTAGTCACCACAACTGTCACCTTCGATGATTACTACACCCGACACACACCAAAGTGAAAATGTCCTTACCTTCACACTGGTATAACAGTACAGTATTTGTAAACAAGCTCTGGCAGGTGCTGTGTCTAATTTCTCCATAATACGGGGTGCTTCACAAACTGCTTTGTATCTGCAATGAATAACTCAACTGTTTCAATGAATGTTCTTACACATAACAAATGTCAAATTATACAGCTTCCTTCATGTAACAGGGAAACCACTCGTTAAAATCAATTTATGGAGGACATTCTACAGGTATTGTAAACTGTGTACTGTATCTCACCACACAGTGTTGTGAAAAACACTTTCATTCTGCATTTCATACAGTACTATCTTGTCCTTCACAAATAAGAGAAACAGTTAATTTTCAAAATTTCATATAGAAATTAACCGAGATGCCTAAAGTGATTATCAAGACTGATAACATTACTAGACTAGCAACGCTGTTTTTCATGTGCTGAAAATCACTTTACTTTAGGCTTCACAATTAACAGGATAGGAATATGACTACCCAATTAGAAAAACAATGACATCCTTGAAATATTAAATCCATCCAACCATCCAACATCCAATCCTACACTGCCCCACGAGGAGTGTAGGAGCCCGGGGCTAAGCAGTTGTCCTAACATTTAAGATGAGAGTGACCAGCCTCACTCATCCTTGAGTGGCATTACATGAGCAATAAACCCCAACCACCCCTTGGATATAAACCTTCACCGGCTCAATCCAATTGAAGCGCAATAATTACCCACTAAATCGCCAGGCAGCAAAATCAGGGCTCTTGCTAAGTGCCAATGGTTGCGAGCCATTTGGCTCCTAAGGTTTCAGATTTACGAGCCAAATAAATTTTTAGTAGCCAAACTGACTACGAGCTGAAATATTTTACGAACAATAAATATATTTATTTATTTTTTACACAGTCTACTTTTAAACATTCACAATGGCGACAAGGAAAGACTTAATAATCAATCACAGCATGCTTTTTTGTTCATTTAAGTGAGATTTACTTATTTTGTAGTTTACTGGGTTTTGAAGTGGATGTATTTTCTCCTCGCCAAAGGGCGACTTGCATGTAAAATTTGTTCACCGAAGGGAAAATATACTCGCATTTGCGAGCTGTGGCTCGCCAAACAAGAGCCCTGAAATTTGGCTATATAGTTACCACCCAGCATAGTAAATGATTTCCTGGTGTACAGGAAACCATTTGGCTAGTCACTCAGTGTAGAGTCACCCACAGGCAGAAGGAAGAGGAAAGAATGAAGGAAGAAAGTCCTAAAAGTAAAAACACATTCAAGTACCATATTCTGGGGTCTATACTTGTATGTGGCAAGCTTCGATGATTGCCACATCATTACTTAACTTCAGGTTCACAAGCAAAACATCTGTAGTTCTAGTACCTTAGGTCACACTGTTAGAATAAAGTGCATGGCTTTTCTCAGCCACTGTACTTTCACATATTTTTTGTTACCTGCTTTCCTTAACAGATAAAGATACTTGATACATTAAAAATGACTCTTATAACTGAATCAATACATTAATTAAAAACAAAATGGAGCTTGAAATCAAGTGGTTTCCTTCTCAGATTAAGGAATGTGTCAATCTTTAGCTGAACACTAATTAACCTACTTACCCTAATTTACTTCCCCTTCACCCGCAATCAATCAATATACAGTATTGTATTCACAAAATACAGGTATCTCATCTCTATACAATTGTACACTGATTTGCAAGAATAATGGTGCCATTCATAATCAACGCAATGCAACTGACAATTATATTCTAAAATCAAAACAATCAAAACTCCATGCATACATACATATTTGTAACTTCTCAAGAGATTAAATAGTGATTCAAAATAATCGTGTCAGTAGGAAACAGGGTTATATATAATCCTCTTGTTAAAAATTAAAGATATGAACACAAAAGGAAGTATAAGAAATTTTCTGCTAAAAAAAAAAAAAAAAATCAGGCAATCTTTGTCCAGTAGTAATATTACTGTAAATACATTAAAGAATTAGGAAGAGAGTGGTTTGGAATGATTATGACTGGAATGTAATATGGTACTGAAATGATATACTCTGTGTTTGGACTAGGTACAGGGAGTGAGATGGAAACAGCCTAAACAGGTGATGTGAAAATACAGAAGTATATAGACTGTATGTGAGGGAGGGTCAGGTGAACAAGAGATGATTTGGTGATGTACACTGGCATGTATCATACTGCCACTGTAGAAAGGTTTGCAATGAAATGAAAAAGTACTTGCTGAGAGCATTTACTGTGGAAGAGAAGTTCAGTGAGGTGAATGACATCTGGTGAAATGATGATGATTTAATTAATGAGTGTACTGACTAGGTAATGCCTTAAAGCAGAAGTATGTATCTGGCATTATACTTCTGACTTGGTGCTGAAGAAAATGTATCTCTACTACCTAAATGAACTGTCCAAAAATCAGAGAGCTCAGATCAAAATAATACTGGCAAGTGATTAGCATAAGATTACACTCAGATAAAGTATAGTGAAGCTGCAGTACAAAACAGAAGCAATAACTGGTTCCAAGATTCTCATACCTCAAAACCATGTAAATTAAATCCTGCTAAATAACTCTCACACTGTCTGACTTACAGTGGATAAGTGACTATGGTTCGTCCACCTTAGCTTCAAAGAGATTTTCACCTATTTGTAATTCACTTCTTGTAGTTCAATGGCAGAATAAGACAGAGCTGATTATGACTACAGTGCATCCTTTCCATTGCACTTCCTCATGACTAGCACCACGGTCTAGTGTATATCTCGAGTTAGAGCTCAATGGCAGAAAAAGACAATATTATGGCTCTACATGAACAAACATACAGAATTATATATCAGGAATACAATCCAGTTGCACAAAAATTTCTGTGTTCCAGTCACACAAACAGGGAAAACTAGCAGTAAATATTGTATAAAACTGACTGAAAAATAATGAAAGACTACATATACTGATTACATAAAAACATGAGCATTCAATAGAATATGGCAATTTTTATGCACAAAGAACAAAAGAGGTACATACAGAGAGCTGTACAGTATTTATAACAGAAAAAAATGTGAAATATGTCACTAAAATATGAACAGTTCATCTCGTCCAGTACATAAACTAAGAAACTGACAAGATCATGATGCTTTATGATGCCTAAAATTTTCCTTTGGTTAAATAAGCTCAGACATGAACACCTGTAAAAAACCTTGACTAGAAAACTGAAATAAATCAGATGGCAATTATACTGAGCTTAAGGCCATATTATCAAAACTGAGAGACCAAAGTTGTTGGAAGTAGATGGATGGCTACCCTTGACCCTGGGAAGTACTATTGTACCCTGGACGTGAAATATGGCTACAAGCTTCCACACCATCATCAATCTTAAGCAGGAAACATTCAGCCACAAGTATAGTCATTCACTCTTTCTTCCTTGTCTGTATATACTGTAGAGTCAAAGTCCAAGCAGAGATTCTCACACTGTTACAAATCTTATTACATATCTAAATTTCTCTTTTCCCAACAGCTTCCAGCAACTGTTAGAATCTAATTAGCCAGTTTTGGCACTTGGTTTAGCTTTCGATCCATTGAATGCATCAGCCATACAACATTCAAACCCAATACAGAGATGTATGTAAGGTGTATGCAAGCTCCTCATTTTGGGTATTTATAAAATACTATACCTGTACTATACTGGTAAGTTGCAATCAGACTGCATTGTACATTACAGAGTACAATCAGCTATGATATGAAAGGGCCAGAAACATTCTTTCATCCTCCCTGACTTCACATTATCATAAAAACTGGGAACTTGTCCAGATCTTCAGTCTCTTAGTCTTAATAATACAGCCATTATACTCTTTTTACTTTAACTTGGCCCAGACTTTCATCCTTTTACAGCTTATTTAACTATCCTTTCCACAGCACTTCTTATAAATTAACACCATTCTCTAGTGTTAGCAGATTGGTACAACCCAGCATTCAAGATGGAGAGAGGGCAGCTTAATGACAAGTTCAAGTAAAAAGGGTACAGTCTCAATGATCATTCTTTTACAACTGAGCATGATATTCTAAAGTGCTATGAGTCTAAACTCATCTGAGCATACTTAGAAACATACGGTATTCAGTTTCTGCACAACCCTGATGCTTATTATGTCACAGCTTCAAGTACTGACTAGGGGAATTTGGTACCAACTGTGCATGGTGACTAAACTGTATCACATTTTGAACTATGTTTTAACATAGGAACAACACAACTCAGAAAATAAAAGGACTGTACACAGCACTACAAAGCTCTGAGAATTAAATACATGAGATGCAACTGCAGCACATTCTGAAATAGGAACATAACTCAGGAAACAAGATGAAGACTCCTAAACAGCACTACAGGGGTCTGGAAACGAAAATGTGAGAGCAGTGACTCCTTTTGAAAAAGGTACAAAACATTCAGATATGCGGGCAATTAACTCCTTGTCTATTGTCATTCATAATACTGCTGATTTAACAACTACTGGACTGACAGCAAAATACCATTACATCACACACAAACACTCAAACAGAAACAGACAGTGGAACCAGCTAAGAAGAAAAGCTCAACAGTTTATATTAGACCTTGTTGTGTAGAAGCCAGCTGGTTATGGTTCACTTTGGTACCATAATGTCAGTTCCTCCAATCTGATGACATAGTTTGTTCTGTTACTGCTCACATCAGATGCCTTTATTTAGCTTGGCAGAGACTTTTCAGACTGGAGGAGGACATAGCATTCAGTAACCCCTTCACTGGAGGTCTGGCTTACGCTGAAAATAACTCTCCAGTGGCAGCAACAATATAATGAAAAAGTGTGTCACTTGACAACACTACCGTAGCAACTTTGCTGACTGGTTTACATGGTAAACCCTAAATAGCCAATCTTGTGTTGGCCCCTTCAAGCTGTAAGGGCCCTAGGTTAGACCACTGTAGAAAAATACATCTAAGAGTACAAGACCAGCCTACTGTACTTCCCATGATGGCACTTCATGATCAAAACGACCTTGGGATGAAACCTGCAAGAGCCAATCGTCTCATTCTATCCACTAAACCATGAGTTCCCATTAAATACCAGTAACTATCTATACCAAGATATCTTCATTCAACACCTTTGAAATCAAAGCAATGACATAAACCAGGTTCCTACACAACTAGGTCTCTGGTATGTATATAAGAAGGCATTTCTGTCCAAGGAAGACCAGACTAGGTTTTGCAAGATCTTGACTGGCATACATTTCCCTTACACACACACAAACAATGGTTATATTCTCACTGCCACAGGAGACTTCATAGCACCTATTCTTTAGTAATCTACAGTATTTTGCCATCATCTTAATACTCTCCTGAATCTTTTATGTCTTTTCACTACTGACTCGGTTTGCATCTGATACACGAGAGGATCACAGTTGGTTAATTACAGTAGTTTGTTAGAATCCCAAGCTTATCTGCACCTGAACCCAGTGGACTGCAGGCAGAAGTCACCTTTCTTCCACACTCCACTGTACTCCTTTCAGGGGATAGGGAGAGGACTGAGGGGTGTTTGTATAACCAGGCAGTTCCACCACCCATTCACATCAATGCCACCACATCAAAGAATCCCTTTCCAGCACCAAAAGGATCATCAAAGTACAAAATACAAAATACACTATAAGAATATGAAACAGGGTTTATGAAAGCTCCAAAGCCAATGAGAATACAACCTATTATAATAAAACTTCATATGGGAACTTTTTACTCCCGGAACCGGTGTATAATTGTTAATCTCAGAAATAAATATTTCTTGCCTACAACAATGCGGAGTTAATAATGGCTTTAGATTGTCATCAAATGAACATTACATCATGGATATTAACCTCAAATACAACTCAGTACATATTATTATACTCATTACCACATACCATTGTCATACAAATCAACAATATGTCCACAAGCAAAAAGTTCCCATTAACGAGAGTCATGTACTGTACTTGCTCCTGGCATAATTATACAATATATATATGACCTTACTTACTTACCCAGATATACAAACAACTGTTTCCACTTTAGTGGACACCTAGCACTTCTTGTCATCCTCTGCCAACTGCCCAAAAATTGCACTGGCTGGATCTCCAAGTGGGTCTATGTCCTGGAACACTTTATACCAATCTAGTTTTAGGGTCTCCTGTTTGGCAGCTTGCTTTACAGTTGATGGCTGTGGCTGCTGTTGCTGTTGCTGCTGCTGTTGCATCCCCTGAGTCTGAGTGGGCAACACAGAGGGTGAACTCTGTTGGGTACCCTGGACTGGCCAACTCTGCATGCCAAAGTCCAAGAGCTGGGATGGGAGGAACATGTTTTGTGGCTTCTGGCTGGTTTGTGAGTGAAGCATAGCAAACGGATCTGTGCTGTCATAGTCAGAAAGACCTTGTGGCATACCTAAAGTCTGGTTGGTAGTGGTAGGGGTGGCCAATACTCCCTCTCCAACATCACTTCCAAAAACGGGCAGGGGCTGTCGAACTGGGCTTTCAAAGAGCTCCTTCAACATCTGCTGTGTATCTTTTTCAGTGTCTGGCACTTCTGGATTATTTGTGAGTAAATCTAGTGAATGTGTTGTTTCTGATGCATTCTTTGCTGCTTTGTTTAGAGGAACAAGCTCTTCATTAGTCCCATCTTCTGAGCAGTCAAATAGATTCAAAAGGCTGTCTGATTTCTTCTCATCACCTTCTAACTTCTTTGTTTTCTTCTTAATCTTTTTCTCCATTTTGCTCTTTTTGTTTGGTTCATCATGATATTCTGCATTGAAGAAAGTCTTATCATCACCTTCAAGCTTTTTGTCCTCCTCCTCCTCCTCCTCCACCTCTTCTTCCTTCTCCTTCTCATCTTTAGCATGTCTAAGAGGTTCGGCTAGTTCCTTAATCACTTGGAAATCATAAGGTTGGTAGCCTTTGAAGTTTGATGCCACATTGTTCAGTGTCTTCGCAGTTTTTTCAGAGAAGGTGATGAGGTTATTCTGATAGACAATAAGGGCATGGGAGAACATATTGCACCGAGAAGCAGCCAAAAGATCAATTTTCTGGAGACTCTTAAGCTTTATGCGGTCAAACTTAGCCTTCTTCTGCTTTACTGTGGCCTGAACTTCCCTGAATCTCTCCAACTGGTGCAAGTGGTCTGGGTTAAAGTCCCGGGAGATATTTTTCATCCACATCAGTGCCCCACGATACTCTGTTCTAATCTTCTCCATCTCTGCTACAGTGGCTGCTGTATCCTCAACTGCACGAGTATGAAATGTGTCCACCTCCTGAAACAGCCGCACTAGAGGGTTCCTGAGTGCCACACGTTGTTGTGCAGTGTAGCTGAGAGACTTTCCAGCAGCGGTCATCATTTTGCCGGCTCGTGTGCGGTCCTGGCGGCCATACTCCTTCAGCAGACGACCAAGGCCATTTTCCTCCTGAGCCAGCACACATACTTTGGTCTGGTATTCCCCAAGTAATGCCTGGAATTGGTGCACAATCAATACAGATACACAAACCAAGTTTATGTTTGCCCATCTTAATGTGTTTAGGTTTGTCCATCTTAAATGTTTTGGCATCACTGAACATATACAGTAGTAAACAACCATGACACATTCTTGATTCAATCCAACATTCCAAATACACCAACACTTTTGCTCACTCAAATGCTCTTGTCTGCATTCAACAATTTTCCATTTATTTAATTTATGGTACAGTATTTTCAGCCCCTTCCATATTCCCTGTCAGTTTACTCTATTATATGTTTCCTTCTAATTCATGTATGCAGCATACTTCTTCCCTTTACCTATATACTTTTCTGTTACAGCTACATATGAAAGATCTGGTTTACATAACCCCCTCACATCCCTAAAACCTTCATCTTCCCCTTGTAACATCCCCTTGGTTCTTTTGCTTCCTCCCACAACTCTCCTACAACATTTCTTTCCTGTTATGCTAGGAGGGAAAATACCCGTACGATTGTCACACACCACTCTTTCCCCTGTACAATAAAACTATCATATCTGACTTCCAGTCCTATAGCACTCTACCATTTTCCCAGGTCATACTGTAGATTTTCCAGATCCATTTAATTACTATGGTATGTCTCCCCTATATTTCAACATTTTGGTGCACACTCCTGTGGTCTCTTATGCTGTTGGGATTAAAAAGAAATTTCATAAAACCCTTCAATACACCAGGCCCTCCACATTCGCGGAGGTTAGGGGACACAGATCCCCATGAAGGTGGAATTTCTGCAAATGTTTGGTGCACCCTCCCATAAATGCCTCTACAATCGCAAATCCTCCCCAGTGGGCAAGTGTGCACATACTGTACCATACTGGGACCTGAAAGCGACATAAAATATCACATATAGCTGATGACTTAGTGAGCCAGTCATCAGCTACATATATACCCCAACTTCTTGCAATCATACACATTAAATTCAGTCTTGGCTCCACAAAGACAATCAGCAAACGTGCGAAGCCCGCAAAAGTGGCATACGCAGATGTGGAGGGCCTGGTGTATATATCATACTAAATTCACCAGGTAACAGAAAGGATAAACTATAAAAAGGATGTTAGCCTGATTTAGGAGGCAGAGCTCACCCACCTGGAGTGTTCTGGTGCTGGATTCAATGGCTTTAAAGAGCTCAATCTTAGCATCCAGCTCAGCATCCGAGGCCACCACATGTTCATCTTCCTTCTTCCCCAGCCGGCGAATCACTGCACTCTTGGTGAACCAGAACTGTTTTTGTACCTGCAGAGAAGAGCAAATACTTCATAATACTTCATCTCATCTATAGATATTTCACACTAACCTGGCCCAGATTTTCATCCTTCTGCAGATTATTTAGCCTAATTTAGTTCAGTGGCAGAAAAAGACTATGCTATGGTTCTCCATCCTCTTCATTGCATTTCTTCATGACTAGCTTCATAGTCAAGTGTTAATACATTATTACAACTCAGGAACCAGGATATAGGAGGTCAGTTTTGGGCCAGGTTAGAGTAAAATGAGCATATTATGTGCCTATATTAACTCAGTTGATGAAAATATGACTGGCTAAAAATTCACTTCTTTCAGCTTATGGTACTTCATACAGTGACTTGGTAGGCTCAACATACCTTGCCGAGAGTGGTGGAGCTGTTAGAGTTACGTTCCACCCAGCGGTCGTAGTTCTGACCGGAGTAACTATGAATCTGCTGCGTCATCTTCACACCTCTTGTCTTTTACATGCACACAAGGAAAAGACCACACAATTATACATACACACACACTCAGTGCTTGTGGATGGGGTGAAGAAACGGGTTTCCTTTTTGATGACTGAGTCTCACATGGTTACTGGTTATCTGAAAGAAGTTTACATATTACTGATGTGGAAAAACTTTTATTTCAATTTTCTAAAAAGCTGAACCAAGACACTCAATTCGTATGACTTTGGATATACGGTACTGTATACGGAACACTGGGTGGTTCATACATAGTGCCAATTTGTCAATTCTCTTATGTTGTGGGGACAGCTCAGTCTGCAGGTGTGGGTGCTGGAGTGGGTTAACCATTTGTGTTGAAATGATGCCGCCAGGGACAGGTACCGGTACCTTTACTTATCATGAAGGTATCAAATGCTTAGCTAGGTTTTTTATCCAGGCAAGACACTGGTAATGCTGACTGAGCCATGCCTGCCACACAAGACCTGGCAAGGCAAAATGCAATACTGTACATGAACCCTCCAGAATTTTCACCTGCTTAAAGATTTTGATGCTGATATTGCTGTTCAGCGGTTGCCTCTCATGCCAGCAGTGGCACAATGTAATAACTCATCACACAGCGTGCAGTACATGACCTTACTATGAAAAGGAAGGTTATCTAAGAGCCCATTATAACACCCTGCAGGTGAGGGGAAAAACCAAAACAAGAAAGCAGGATGGTGATGATGATAATGTTGGCAAAATGAGAGATTTATTAATGCCATGCCACGGAAGTTTACATGTGCAATGAGTTTTACATTAAGCATATGGGAATGCACTAAACTGTAGCTTCCATTGGAACAAAGATACATGTTATCAGAAAGCAAATACTGTATACATAAATGTACCAGAAAAAGATATACCAGCAGATCTCAAGAAATTAGTCACTTAACACAGGAAATCAATAAATGCCCAGTTCCCTGAAATCAAATACAAAATCCATATGCTATGATGTAGACTGTGTCCCCACTTTGTTAAATAGTAAAAAACAATGCCAACCATACAAGTACCTAACTTAATGAAAAAAAAGCAAAAATCCTGCGAAAACCCCACTGTCTGTAAAAAGCTTATGAGGCCTGGTAAAATATAAATAAATCAAATGGGCAGTAACATAAAGCAACATCTTTAACTGTAACAAATATAAGAACAAGACCATCTACTGGTGCATACGTAGGTCTCATTAACAAGTATCTGGCAGGTTTTTTTGGAATTCTGAAACACCTGACCTGATATGCCCATGTTACCTGTGACTACAAATTCACACCTGGCACAGTTGTAGGGCCAATAACTCTTCTACACACGTATAAAATACCTTCATTAATTAAACACAAAAAATGCTGCCATATATAACCGCCGAAATATCAAACATGACACCAAAACCTCTGATCCGTCTTGAATATTAAATAAACAATTAAAATACAAGTAAAATTACTCAGCAGCTAATCCTATATTCACTACAACCCTTGTAACTTACAGTCACAGTGATCCACAGGCGTTATATTATAATTTTGTAGTCTGTTTTGACACTTGTGTATATGTGTACCTCCTCGATCATATATAGCACGGCGAGATAAGCCTGGCACACCTGAGCATCAAATTAGGGGAATTGTGGGAAATTTTGTGAATCACTAACAGAATCCGAGTCTACTTAAAAGTTTCTAACATATGTTCGAGTTCGGGTTTGCAAATGTTGTCTCAAAAAGATAAAAAAAATAATGCTAATTTGACGCAATTCACCAAGATTACTTGACATAAAAACAACTTCCTCATTAGCGATGCTCTTGCCAGACTGACGACAGGCAGTTGGCAAGAGTAAGAGAGTAATATTTGTCTCTATATTAACTAAATACTAATAAAATCTGCTGTCCCCGCAACGAAAAGAATACTTTCAGCCACCTTCTTGAGTGTTAAAGCCGAAGTCAGAAAATAAGAGAAATTATCATGAAAGTTGACGTGTGCAAAAACTTATGAAAAATATCCTTTCATGAAAGTATATGGAGTGGCAACATGGCTTCTCAGTGACTTCCCACTTTTTAAAAAGCATAATATATTGTCCCCATATATTATGCAGCACATATATTTGCGACTATATCTTAAAGATTTTAGTCAACTCAAATTCAAACGAATCTATAATATAAAATAAAAAGCTTACTGGGGCCGAGAACCTGTAACCTTCATCCACGTCGATTACACTTGCCATGCACTGGTAAACATCCCCAGAAGAAAGTTTTTTAGAATTTTACCAATTTGTGAGTATTATTCAGCCTGTGTTTGGAGTACGTGTGTATTACCTCGCGCTGAGAGTAAAGGTACCAATATATGATAATGGTTGAAGTCTAAAAAGGCTAATTACTGTAATATATGGATGGTCCGGAGACTTCCATGGTAGGGGCAAAATATGTTAAGGTAGGCAGGACAGGTGATATTCAATTTAGATGAACTTTTTTCTCTTGAATTATTAACTGTATCATATTTATTTTCTTGTGTGTAAGTGGAATTTTAACCTTATTAATTTACTGATGAATAATGAATTACTTGGCCATCATGAGCCTTGGGTGATGTAGTGAAGCAGAGGAATATCTAGGTAATCCAATTAACCTTTTGAATGCAAAATGTTAACTATATTTTATTTCAGGTAATCTCATACAGCTTGATTCATTGAAGATAAACCCAGTGTGGCACAAAAGTAAAAACAATCTCAATAGATATTGTTTAATCCATGAATCTAGAACCATGTTACTCCAAAATAATGAGTGGTATGGTTTCATCAGGTAAAATCAAACTGACTTTACCTTTTGTTTGCCTGCAGGTGTGTCAAGTGATGTACTGAAGTGAAGGAGTGAAGGCATATACCACCACCAGGATGTCCATATCAGCCATCTACATCCTTGATGTTAAGGGCAAGGTAACCAAGACTGTCATCTCTTGGCTTTTGTCCTGTGGGTTTAAGGTGCTATTTAGTGGAACAGTATTTGAAGCTTGGGAAAGGAAATACACTACTGTAGCATATGGTTTTGCTTTCTGTGCTTATATTTTCAGCACTTACTGATACTGTACTAATATTTGTTGTATTATGTTCAGGTGTTGATATCAAGGAACTACCGCGGTGATGTGGACATGGGGGTTATTGAGAAGTTCATGCCCATGGTGCTGGAGCGGGAGGACGATGGCAACATGGCACCCATTATACAGGTAACAGTCATACCTAACTGCAGAATCATAGCTTGAGTGCTGCATAGTATTTTTATTTATTTTTTTAAAAGTCCTCAGTAAAGCACAGAAATTGCCCAGGAAAGTTCAACTGCTACCTGTAAAGCCAATTTACAAGTTCCCCCTAGTTTACAGTATATACCCTATGATATGTAAAAATTAGCTACGTTATCCAGGCTTATAACGAGTAGCTGTTGTACCGGTACTGCTTTTAGTATTTAATGATTATTTTTGTAAGGTACTGTATATTGCTTAAAATGTGTATGTTCTAGTTTAAGCTTTATGTGTTTATGTATATTCTAATATTCTTGTCAACACTCATCCTCCACAGACCGACGAGGCAACCTTCTGTTTTGTGAAAGTCAGCAATCTGTACGTGGTGTCAGCAACGCGCATCAATGCCAACGTCACCATGGTCTTCACCTTCCTACATAAACTGGTCACCGTTGCACAGGAGTACTTCAAGGTATGGCCTGTTCGGTGTATAACGTGACCTCTAACCAGCTCGTTCAGTTATTTTACTGTACAGTGCAGCATTGGTTGTCTCTGAAATTTGAATCCCAATAGATATCAGTGTAGATTTACAGTATATAAACTTGACTTTTTCTACAGTTGTTTGAACTAATTTAGGAGGCTAGGTAATTTTAGTATAGTAGGATTTATATGGTTGCTTTCTCCATGCTGAGTTCGGAAGATAACATACTGAGTAGTAGCTGCTATAAGTGCATTAAAGTATGTGCTTATTTAACAACAGTATGGTAACACCTTTGTGTTATTAACTGCATTAATCCTTATAACTACGGTACTTTCTGCAATGATAATGCACTTTGATCCCACCAGGAACTAGAGGAGGAAAGCATCAGGGACAACTTTGTGATCATCTATGAACTTTTGGATGAGTTGCTGGACTTTGGCTACCCTCAGACCACCGACAGCAAGATCCTACAAGAGTCAGTATCTTTAAGCTAAATTCCAGCATGTACATTAAATTGTTTCTGTGAGGATACTTCATCCACACATACCTTTTTCACTTTTTTCTTCCCTCACAATGATAGAATAACTTGTACTGTTGAATGATGCTGATATATTGAAATAATATTTACACTGATATACTGCACTGTACAGTAATTCAGTGTGTTTGTAATGATAATGATACATGTACTTCCTCAGATACATAACACAGGAAGGTCACAAACTAGAGATCGCTCCTCGTCCACCCATAGCCGTGACCAACGCTGTGTCATGGCGCTCCGAGGGCATCAAGTATCGCAAGAATGAGGTCTTCCTGGATGTGATCGAGGGGGTTAATCTCTTGGTGGGTTAATCCTGTGGTTAAGATGATGATGGTGATGATGATGATGATGATATTGTGGTAGGCTACATGCTCTTCCCAAGTGCTGTAAACTAAAGCCACTAACCATTTTTTCCTAGGCCAACTCCAATGGCAATGTGCTGAGGAGTGAGATCGTGGGCAGTATCAAGATGCGCGTGTATCTCTCAGGGATGCCAGAGCTGCGACTTGGCCTGAACGACAAGGTGCTGTTTGAGTCCACTGGCAGAGGCAAGAGCAAGAGTGTTGAGCTGGAGGATGTCAAGTTCCACCAGTGCGTGCGGTTATCAAGGTTAGCTGGTGCGGTGGACGGTGATGGAGAATGTCTTGATATCACAGTGCTACAGTTGTTATAGTAGTATTAGTAACTACTTAAGTACTGCAATGGAGGTTTTGTTCATATATTTATCTCTTCCTAGGTTTGAAAATGACCGCACCATCTCCTTCATCCCTCCTGATGGCGAGTTTGAGCTCATGTCTTACCGGCTCAACACACATGTACGTTGTTGAAGAAGCTATGGTTGTATGGCATGACTGGATGGAGAGGACTGAAATTATAAAGCAGTGAAAAGGACAGAGAAAATAGTGTGGCTGTAAGGTATGGTTGGATGGAGAGAATGGCAGCTAATAAACAGAGCAATCAGAAGGGTATAGAAAAGTGTGGTTGTATGTTATAGCCTAGTTGCAGAGTGAATGGAAATTCAGTATAGTAATTTGAACTGTTTGCCTCTGAGGTGGAACAAAAAATTTAATCATCATCATCATCATTGTCATCCAGACCTCCTTTTCCATCCTAGGGCAAAGTGAGGAGTAGCAACATCGAGACAGCCCAAATTTGCCCAGTCCAGTAGGCCACACTTCCATTCACTCACGATTCAAGCCCTCGGAATCCTGGCTCTACCTGATACGCCAACAACATTCACCACATTCTGTAGCTTCATGTAAATGTATCTGATAGAGTCAAAAATTTCAAAAGCACAAATCTTCCTTCACAGGTTAAACCACTCATATGGATTGAGTCTGTGATAGAAAGGCACGCACACAGCCGAGTGGAGTACATGGTCAAAGCCAAGTCTCAGTTCAAACGGCGGTCGACAGC
Organism: Coenobita brevimanus; assembly: GCF_032717465.1. Lineage (NCBI taxonomy): Eukaryota > Metazoa > Arthropoda > Malacostraca > Decapoda > Coenobitidae > Coenobita > Coenobita brevimanus. The sequence continues at coordinate 69,210,342 of NC_136954.1, read as the reverse complement.
CAACAATGTGGAAATTATTATCCCAGTACCCAATGATGCAGATTCACCCAAGTTCAAGACATCTGTTGGCTCAGTGAAGTATGCGCCTGAGAAGAATTGTATCATCTGGACTATTAAGAGTTTCCCGGTAATGTTGAACTCTGTCACTACATTGATATCTCTGGAATATTTTCCTTTGATTATTCTAGATACTATTCTCACCTCTGCCCTAACTTCACAAGTCGTTATATTCACTGTTATATGATTTTTGTTTTAACCAGGGAGGAAAGGAGTACCTAATGAGGGCCCACTTTGGCCTGCCTAGCGTTGAGGGTGAGGACTCAGAAGGCAAACCACCCATTCAAGTGCGCTTTGAGATACCGTATTTCACTACCTCGGGAATACAAGTAAAGTATACTATACTGTTCACCTTAACTAGGTGTAAAATTGTCCTCTTTCTGACGAATGCTGAGCTGTAACAAGGGATTAACATTAAAATATGGTGTTAGTCATGAGGAACGGAAGTTCCACGTAAGGGATGTAGAGCCATAGTACAATATTGTCTTTTCTGCCACTGAACAATGGGAAATAAGCTGCATAAGAATATAAATCTCTGCCTAGCTAAATTTAATGAACAGTGATCCTGTAAGGGCAATACAGTCTTATTAAATCTTAGTGGATGAAAATAGAAGCAAGCCCCCCATTTTTTTTTTTTTTACATCATTGGGATGCTTATGATTGTAGTAACAGATTATTATGCACCTCACATTACAGAGTATAATCAACAATAATACAAAGGTCAGACATTTTCATTTATCATAATATGGTTCAGAAGTTGTCATTAAAGACTGGGTATTTGGTCACACTTTGGCACTCTCCTGATGTGATAATAAAGGTTTTGATGATGGATTAACGGGTACAATTCTCTTATTTTCAGGTGAGGTACCTCAAGATTATTGAGAAATCTGGTTACCAGGCACTTCCCTGGGTGCGTTACATCACACAGAATGGGGACTATCAGTTACGGACGCACTAGGGAATGGTTTCACCTCGGACACGCCAACATGCAATACCGAATGGCATTGGAAATGGCCATGTAGTGCCCACCAGCTCTCGTTAATACTTGTTTTTTATGAGGCTTTTTTTTTCTGATTTTCACTGGTTCCTTGTCAGATGCTAATTTATAAGACATTTTTTATTCAATAATTATTTTTCACCATTGCAATGAAGTATCGTGGAGTGCTTTGGTATATTTTTCTTCTCTTGATCCCTGTTACCTCATAGAGGGTGATGTAGAATTAACTGAAGAAAAACACCTTCTCTTGCTGTCATCAGCATATTTGAAAAGCAAGGGAAACCCTGTGTTTGTGAAGCCATAATATTTTAGATAAAAATCCCAACACATGAAATAGAGAAATCTATGTTGATTTGTAGCAGGAGGTGAATTCCACATTACAATATTTAATAGCAACAGAATAGATATATATTTATATACAAAGCTATATTAATGTTTTGAGGATATTTTTAGCTTTCATGATGTGAAAAATTTGTTTTAATATTCTGATAATTGCTCCCTTGTTGACAGTTGAGGTTGTTGGTGTGTTAAGGTTTACTTATCATGTATTGCATTGCAGGAATTGTAAGTAATAAGTTCAGAAAAATATTTTGACTTTGAAGTACTTCCAGTTGGGTGACATGGAGAAGATGTAATAATTATTGCCACACACTTATCATATAATTTTACATTCCAGAGTTGTGTAGTGAGAAAACCGAAAATTGTTGGATTATGTAAGAAATGTGGACAATTTTAGGTTAGCATTATATTGAGATAGTGATACCAGATCTCTATCCAGTAATGTTACATTGAATTAAGGCCTTTGCCTATGTACAGATCATACTACAGCATAAGTTTTACCTCATTGATGTAGAGTGAACAGAGATGCATAGATAATATAAATTTTCATTCTGTAAATATTGTGTCATTCAGCTTTGTGTTTGTCTCTGGGAGCCGTAGAATAAGTTTAGTCTGCATTGTCATAGTTGTGACCAAGGTTAGTGTGGAGTACAGAAAGTCTTGTGTCATCATTTTTTTTTTAACATTCTTTGTAGTAAAGTCTGCAGTTATGTACAGAAAAATTGTATTAAATTTTCAGTCATACTTATGAATCTGATTTACTATTGATGGTTTGTTTTCATCTGAGGGAACTGGTCCACTTAGTGTGAATACTAAGCCTTGGTTGCATGGATTTCAATGAGCCTTAGTTGTGAGGTAGGAATGAGTCTTCGTGGTTACCTGTCAAGTTTGCCCTTTAAACTGACTGCACTTGGCCAACAACTGAGGTAAAAAGGAGTTAGCTCTTTGTCAGATGAGAATAAGCACACTGTAGTTTCCCCTTATTTACAGTACTAAATTCTTGTTACACTAACTTGGCCTTAAATTGCCATCTCTCCATAATGAATGCTTTTAAGTATACATTAGCACGAGAATTTGGGTTTGTCATAAAGAAATGTGATGGATAAGATGTAAAGCTGTAGCAGTCATTTTCTGCCACGAGCTATGTGCAATAAGCTGCACAAGGACAAAATCTAAGCCATGTTATTAAAAAAAAAAAAAAAAAAAAAAATGATTGTATGGTAAAAATTATATTTTGCAACAGATCAGCAAAGACCAAGGACTTTCTGTACATTAGTCATCTCAACATAACACAAACGTAAGATATCAGGTACGTGTGTTTTTATGTTTTGTGTTTTTTGTGGTTCAATTATACTATCATGAAGTTGTTTCTTTGAATTTCCCACTATATTGTCATCTATAAAATCCTACTGATTATAGCTGCTTTCTCCTGCCTTATATGTTTAGTAATTAGGTATCTACATATTCAAATTCTTTCATGTTGACAACTGATACTGTGGCTTCTCCCCTCTTTGTGCATCATTTTAAACTATGCTTTATACAAGGTACATATTATGCAATTATACAAATATAGCTGCAACTGCTCATATTTTATTAAGTTATACTATAAATTATATCAACAGATGTAACCATACATATGAAATAAATAAATATTGACTAGTAAAAAATAGCTATCACTAACCTGCCAACAGTTACAGGAATCATGAAAAACTTGGTCTCTATCAGACTTACTTTCCACTCCACAGCATGTCCCCAGGTGCACCAACTCACTATCTCAGCACATAAAACTTAACCCCCTCTGTCTGATGATGCAGTGTCGTGTTTTTCTTGCTCTATTTGAATGGTTTTACACAACTTAGGATGAACCTGTAGCACTGAAAAGACAAATTAAATCTACAACTTGTCCAGCCTCAAAGTCCTTAAATAGCCTGAAGGCAGAGAGAGATAGGAAAGGTTGTTGTTATTGGATTAAACAGACATGTCCATGCAGGGTGTAGTGCCTGAAGCTACATTTCCCATACTGAGCCTCTGTAAGACTTTGGGTATATAATTTACTTGCAACACCCTCTGAGCCAACAAACAGAGGTTTTTATTCTACAAACTACCATTTTCAACAGGTGTCCAGTGTTCTCTTTCTTGAGTCAGCTACACTTCAAAATAAAGCTAGTGAATGGGCAATTACTAGTTTTACCATAAATTGTTCCAATGAGTATAAAATAGTGTGCAGCTTATGCACAAAATTAATATGGTATGATAATTTTTACCTGGAAAGCACAGGAAATATTAACTCCTTAACTATGATGACATCAGTTTATTCTTGCTACATCCAGACAATTTTATTCACTTTAGGCAGCTTCTCATCTTTCTCTTAAGTTATGGAACTGAATAGTAACATGTGTAAGCTACCCAGGTCTGTTTGACTCTACTCATCAGTGAAGTATGAGTGCTCTGTCCTCGTTTTATGAAGCCCCCACTAGCAGACAGTGACTGGCGGGCACGAGTGAGAAGTCAGTCGTCGGACAATTTGTGGCAAGTTTGATGGGCAAACCAGTGGACAGTCTATGCCCGTTGTTGAGTGAAATTGCGAGACACTGCCCATTTTTTTCACTAATTTCTTTTCTTTTTCACTAGTCCAACAATTACTGTGCTATGAAGTGCTATTTATCTCGTACAAACTGTGTTGGCCATTGTCTTGCTGCACTCAAGCGCTACCAACTACTTACTCACTGACCACCTACTCCTCAAAGTTTGGACAACATGACAGTCGTGCCCGATAGACTCTGCCTGGAGCGGGCACAGTCCGCCAGTCACTGTCAACTACTGTGGACAGGGCTTAAAATAACGAACAACCTTCGTCGCTCATGTATGAAGCGTTGCTGGGCAGTGATGTTCCTCCTCAACATATGAGCAGCAGGGAAGTTATATAAGCAGGCAGTCTCATGGCTGCATTGTTTGATATATCAGTTCTGAAAGTGTTTAATGGAAGTGCACGGTTGTGGAATAGCTTGCCCGAGTACTTAACATAGTTCAGTTTGCTTCTCTATATGGTTTTGAGTGTTATGCAAATTGGGTACTTCTGGCTGTTTTTTTGCAGCGTATTTAATGAACAAAAACTAGGAGATCTCCTCTGTAATGCTGAAGGGGTTAAGGATGTCAATCTTACCACTACAGCTTGAAAAGTCTCCAACAATGAAGAAAAGCCTCTGAATGCAGGAAGGATAAAATATGAACCACATCATCAGAGTTGAAGTTAAGGCCTATTCCAGTCCAGGAGAAAACTTGTTAAACCAATTCTAAAACCTGGTGTAGCAATAGTAGTTGTAGCTCTAGGTTCAAAGGAAATGTAAAGCTGGAGGACTGCAGGCATGAGTTACCCTTACGCAGCTCGTGATCTTTCTTCATGGAGATGGGGAGGTTAACTGAGGGATATCTGCAAAACCAGGAAGTTGAGCTGCCTGGTTATATTGGTGCTAACACATGAGGGCACCACTCTCCAGCACCAAAATCCCACATAAAATGTGGTATTAGGGGTCATTTCTACAGCCACTGCTCTGTTAAAACCTTCTCTGGGCGATTTCCTTTTTAATGAACTTTCGCTGCTATCAGGTGGATTTTATTAAACATAGGAAAGGCCTCTCACAATGCTGGGGTTTATGGACACTATACCTAACCCATCCAATTCAAACAGTTCGTCATACGTTGAGTAAAACTGCCGAGTGTCGAGAACCTAATGAAAAAGGCATCCCCTAGTCCTGTGGGTTAAGAAGCTAACCAAAGAACTTAAGCCAGTTTGCTTCTGCTTCCACAGTTGCACAATAGCTATGATGGTGGAAATGCACCCGGTAATGTGGACCTTTTGGGGGACAATTACTGAATAATGAATGTGGAACCTATCCTGCTGGTCTGACTGGTCCTAATCATGTTTGGGATGGATGAAGATAAGCTACATACTGACTGACTGTAGAAGAAGCTCTTATAACTGTGTACCTAACCCTATTTTGGGGGCAATTGAGAGGGTTTGGGACAGTTTCATACCGTAGGAATCTGTTGACTTATCAACACATCAGCTTGCAACTTCAGCATGTACATAAAACAATAACACTATCCTACCATGCCATGAATTAGGACTTTGTTGCGATAATTACTGTTCCTTCCTTTCTGAATGCATCTTAACTAATCCACTGTATTGATGAGCCTTGCTTCGACATTTATGTAAAAAAAAAAAAAAAAAAAAAAAAAAAAAAAAAAAAAAAAAGGGGGGCCTATCAGGAAATCAACACTGCTAACACTTTACTTCAAACTGAGCTCTCCCAAGAGTTGGCTGGTTTTATTTTTTTTTGTATATTGATATCAGTTTACTACCAGAACTACTCAACCTTGTTTTCATTACTAGTAAGAATGAGTATTCAGATTCATCGGAAATTGAGTAGGGCCACTTCAGAGGATGAAATGATGGGATGGAGTGAAGAGAGAGAGGAGAGAGAGGAGGGGGTGAGCTGGAGGGAGAGCAGCCAAATGGCAAAGGATGGCAACATGGAAGAAATCTGCTTGTGGCCACCCCTTACAGGATTATGGTTTTTGGTAATAGACAGACAGACACTTCATAGTTAGACTGAATACTTCTGAATGTAGACAACTGGTGATTTCATAAACCCATGTAGCTAGAGCAATAAGAAACCAAATATGTCTGTACATCGCAAGTACACTCTTCAATAGCCACTTTGCATATCCACTAATATGTGCACTGAATTATCTACAGTATACCTGGCAAGTTTAGTGCAGTGTCCAACAACCAAAGTTTCATGTGAACTCTAGTAAAAATCCACCAACCACACAACAGCAGTTTACCTGTTTGTGGCACTGATGATGTTTGTATGTAAGTGACATGTCTTGTGCACAATGTCTTTGAGTGTAAAATTAATGTACTTCTGGCACTACATATGATGGATAAATGGATGTATTGTGTCAACCTGTATATAAAGACACGCATCTATTTGAATGCCAAATATCAGCTACCAATGGGGTGCACCACTGGCAGGATAACCATACAGAGCCGAGAAATGGATACATGGCTTTGTTGTTATGATCACATTATTGGGGAGCTCTCAGCATGAAGTAAGGTGTATGATATATATTCAATCATATTTAAAGTACATATATCCCTATACTTAAATGAAATTAATTTTACAAGAATAAAATACTGTATGTTCTTTAACAGAATGGAATCAACTCTAACAAATATATGAAGATGCTTATAAGCTACATTTTACTTACAGAACACAAACACTGACAAAAAAACAAACACATAATACTGCTGTGTACTGAGATAGTCTTATCAACATCAACAAAAGTTACTAATGCAATCTTAATATTTTTCTAAAGACTTACCACACACTGGCTTCACAAGAATTACGGGGAAAATATGTCACCTCAAGACACACTTGTCCATCTTCACCTTGGTCATTAATTTAGCAGATTATCTCAGAAGTAATCATGCCTTACTATTATAAAATTATTATTTAATTTAAAATTATATGGTCACAATCATCACAGCTCAGTGGAAGTGCCAACTCGAGGTGGATTCAATCACCAACTCAACTAATAATGCTGAGATTCATTCACGGATATTGTTCCTATGATATTCCAAGATATGTTAAAACTTGCAGTATATAATATTTTTAACAAATGAGATTATAGCCTGTATCTTTAATGAATTATGTTGTTGTTATTTTTGACCAAGCTCACTTTGAGATGAACCTGGTGGACTTCAGACTAATGTTTTGGAGTTGCCCTTCTCTTGCAACCCATCCTCCTCCTTCTGGGGAACACAGAAGGGGCTAAGGGATGTTTGTATAACCAGGCTGCTCCACTGCCCAGTTATATCAGTCCCACCACATGAAGGCATCTCTCTCCAGTTCTATACCGAATTATGCAGCATATGTACTGAATATCTGAGAATATACTGTGCAGTACTTCTTAACTGCAGCATTCCCACTATTTCCAAGTACATTATTGTATCTGCTGCATAAAACATGCATGAAAAACAGCAGAAGTGGATTTTTTTTTTTCAGCACCTGTCCAACAATCACATCACAACCAAATCCCCCTTTATAATATTATAACCGTGCACAGTTCAACAAGTTCAATAAAACCTGATAAACAATAATAACATCCTATCAACCATCACAACAGATACCTTCTACAGCACCCACAACTGATCACAAATTATTCTTCCTCCATTGGCTGGCCTTGCATTTAATACCCACTACTGTAGCATATACAATAATACACCTGACTCTGCAATTTTCTAACCTTAAATTATAAATACACCATAGCAAGGGTTATTTTTGAACAGGATAGTGGGGTATTTTCCAACACTACCACATACTTGTATTCTTGATACTAATACCAAAATATCAGTGAACTTTAGTATTTTTATCCTCACAGTGGCAAGGCAACTCTTGTACTCTCTTCTAGATGACCACTTTAGCTGAGAATTAGTAACACGAGCCTGAGTGTCAATATGCTGCCTTCAACCCTTACACAGATGGGACAACTCTATTAATCTATTCCATATAACACCAGGGTGATTTTATGCAGCTGGGAGTCATAGGAGCCTGTGAGTTAAGGAAAAAAATCTATATATTTTTTGTTAGACGTTTCAGAATTACCCCACAATTCAGTAATGCCACAAGTTATGGTATATAGGGGATTATCAGTACCTTTACATCAGGTTAGTTCTTTTGTTATGCAATAGCCTCCAGGAACAAACAAGTACCGTACGATACACTGTGATACACGTGTTTAGGTAGATCATCAACACAGCCACTCTGATGGCAGATCTTCCAGCTTACTAGAGTTATACTGTACAGGTGTGACATACCTGACTACAGTAAAGTAAATGAATACAGGTAATCAAGAATGTATGACCCCCTGGTCATGTCATGCCACATCAATTTTGACCTCATAAATAAAAGAAGGGACTACAGCTAAAAAGCTAAGTTTTTCTGTGTTCAAGAAAAGGAAAAAATAAGAAGTACTGAAAACTGGCTAACAAACACCATCTTCTTAAATAATAGCCTTGTCCTGCACAATGTTCCTGAATAGGTCATGGATGGATGAAACTAAGAGTTGTACAGTACTATTAGGTACGGTATTTAAAAAAAAAAAATGGGAGTGCTAACTGAAGAAGGAAAACTGTAGTATACGGGAGCTGTGAGTTTACCCAGTTGATGAGTGTTGACACATGACAGCTGGGCATACACCTGATGCTAACCCAGGCATGTGAGGAGGTCTTGCATCTACCCAATGGTGGTGGTTTGTCCATAACACACGTTGGACTGTATTATTATGGATTTAGCAGGCTAAAAGCATCTCTTCTTACCAACACATTCTCCACACTACACCTTACTACCCTCTTGTATGCTATTTACTGTATATATTTTTTTTATTAACCTGATGCTGCTATGACCCCAAGATCATCTGGACAAACACAAAGAATTGTAAGAAGAAGTTGTCCTTCTCCCACAGATCAACAATCTCTTTGTAGTGGAGAGGGAGGGAGGTGAGGGATGTTTTTATAACCAGACAGTGGAACTGCTCAGTTATACTGGTGCCACCATATGCAGGAATCTCTCTTAACCACACAATATCGCATACAGCATAAATAATATACAAGAGAATATGAACATGTCATGTGCACAGATAAACTGGTAAGGAAGATGTTTTAGAAACCCTCCTAAGCAGACAAGGATATCGGTCATTAAGTATAAAAGAACGACAAGGTCTGGTAAGCATGCCTGTTACTGAATCATGTGCACAAACAATTATCTGTATCCTGAAGCTTGTCTATTAATATATGACACTGCTCCTGGGGCAAAAACTAGCCAAAATCAACTCCACTAAGGCCACTTGCTAGATTATGAGGTATTGTCTTTCACTTACAATATAGCTAATATAGCAATATTTAGGCATCCCATGGATAATACACACATGGTTCTATGGCATTACTTCCAACTGACAATATAGACATTAATTATTACAAATGTGTACTTCATTATGATATATATATAAACTTTTTAGTACTAAACTGCATCACAGGGCTACATATGCATCCATTGTTCCTTACCATATGGATGAAATATGATGGATGATTACTGAAGGACAACAGTGTACACCTACGGGAAGGACTCACAGTACGAACTAAGAGCTTAACACTATTTTATCATTTGTGCTTCATCATAAACTCTGCTCCTGAACCAATCACAGGAGATGGAAATAAATAAATAAAACAATCAAGGGAGATGAAAAAAAAAAAGTATGGAAGCTGATGACCAAAACATTATGATTTTTACGATGACCTCAAACATAAAAACACTTGCATGGCAATTAACTTCCATTCTCCTGCAATACATTCAAGTGTAGTCCTTTACCATGTAGTTTATATATTTCCCAAACTTTTAAAATATATAAGTACAGTATATACCTGTATATGTAACACGACCTTATAAATCCTTTCACTCCAATGATGCATTTTTGTTCCCTTCTTGCTATCACCAGATCAGTATGATCAATATTGCCATGCCCATGAATTTTTTGTCCTTCCTTCCTTATTTCTTTCTTTCTCTTCATCTTTCTTTCCCACTTTCCTTTTTTCTTTCTTAAGGCTTTACCTCATCCCTTTCAAAAAGCCAATCCAATGATAAACAAAAGTGTCTGGAGATAGCAGGAACAATAGGGAGAAAAAAAATACATCACCTGACTGAAAAGATTATTACTATTTATCAAAGGAAGTTTATGAATAGATGAACGTGACTAGTTTCACTACATCCAAGCACAGCACCTATGAAGCAAGTATTACAAGCAGAGTAAATAACATCTGGAATCTTGCTTGATTATCACAACAAAATGATATTGCCGCGGCGATAAGTCCTGGTGGCGTGGTGAGGGTGGGAGAGAGCAAGATAAAAGGCCACTTCATATACACTACAACAAACACATAACCAATAACAAAACATACATACATACATACATCATCTAATCACCATTTGTCCCTCATCAGTTGCATAATACATGGAGGTCCAGATGCAATGCTCCTCTTCCTCTGTGCCAGGCAGTATCTCGTGTGTTGCTAGGATGGTTCAGTCAAATGTTACCAATGTCTACCCTGCATCATTTTTTCATTTCTAACTCCCACTGCTACACCCATGCCTGTACCAGCCAAACCCATGCCCCCACCAGCAGACTGAGCCAGGAAAGCTTCTAGTGGAGCACTGTTTATGGACCTTCCTGTATACACTTACTACCAACTATCACTTGTATCCAGAAGCAAGAGTACAGTATCTTGAAGGGTACAAACCGAAACAACCAGTAAAATGCCTTTGTCGGCGGGGTACAAGCGAGGCCATTTAAATCCAAAAGCATTGAAATGTCACCTTACGGCCTGCGGATACCTAGAGTATATTGATGGCTATCTACAAACCAAATTTCATGCCTTTATGACAAACTGTCTGGCCTGTGACCCCCTTTTGAAGATTTTTGACATGCTGCACATGAGCATGTCACATGCCACGTGCACCGACTGGGTGTGATGAAACCTGTCAAAAACAGATTTTAAAGAATTGGGCTGTCATATAGTGCAAACCAGTGATCGGCCCTGTAGTTGCTGAGATATAAGCTTCTCAAAAGTGTTACCGCTGGGCCGGGCCAGGTTGGGCTGGGCCGCTCATGTCAGAAAATGCCATTACTAGACAAGAGACTCGCAAGGGTTTCGTCCTCACTCGTAATAATTAAAGATACTGACAAGCATGAATACAGAGTGGAGTTGCTGTGTGTGTGGCTAATTCATCTTTGCACAATACTGTATCCCTTAGATATTTCCACCTCATTCTTGTCCCAGCAATTTTCTCACCCTAAAACCCCCTTCTTGCACAATATTTATAACTCTGAAAACATCACTCACCTCTGATTCATCCCAATACCAACATAAAACTAACTGCTCAAACATCCATCTGTGTTTACAGATGCTTCACTACTATCACAAAAACTCTTTATATTATTTGCCAGTCTACCTCCCTCACCATGTATGTGCTTACTCCATCATTTACTTTACAGCAAACATTTGATCCATATATCTAAAATTTCAGTAACCTCGCTGTTCACAACTCAACAAATTATTTTCATACTTGATTTACTTTATCACTAGCAATGGAACAGCTAGAAGGCATAAAGTTAGATTTCTTGATTCAGCCTTGTGTACAGTAAGAAGTATCTTTTGAAAAAATACACACTGCCACTGCCGCACGTATGCTAAAAAAAAAAAAAAAATCATAGGGAAGAAAGGACTACTCTCAGCATACACACATATATAGTACAGTACTGTATCAGTAAACAAGCTATTATCAAAAGCTGCTATGAAATGAAAACCAAAATGGCCAAGCCTTCCAAACTTTTCAGCCACAATCAAGTCAGATAACTACAATGTTCTTTTTTCCCTCCCACTTCTCACCATCCTCCAGAACAACATCCACACAGCAGCCTACAGTGTTAAGCTAGAACTAAGATGTACTGCTTCAATTCAACTCTTCAACCAGATGATGTATTTCACTCACATATTCTTGCCACCTCCATATGATTATATTCAGCTTTTGACAGATTTCTGAAACTGGGGAAGTTAGACAGATTTATTTAACCCCCCCAACTGAAAGTCTTCCTAAACTGAACAGAATCATTTAATGGTACACTCTCACTAAAAAGTATCCAAATCCTGTACGCACCATGCATTTTGAAATATATGACCAAAGAATCTAAAATCAGCTCGCCTCATGTGTATCAATAATTACTGGACTAGATACCGGTTTACAATATACCCACGCAATGTCTTCTGAAAGCATCACTCCAAAATAATGCATGCCAACCATTCCAAGATGAAAAGCTACATTCTGCTCACTTTCACACCCACCGTGCCCAGGTGTCTGAGTACCTTTTGGTGAGGATGTACAGTAGAGTCAAAGAAACAAATATCTTCCCAGTTGTCTGAAGAGAATTTACAACTGGCAAAAAACAATGAAAACCCTATTTCAGTTAATGCATGTTTCTGATGTTTCAATTTTTTCACGACAGTACGTATTCCTCAAACTTTGGGAAGATATTTGCTTCTCTGTACGTATGTTGTGGCTGGCTTGTACATGCTTTACATGGGCTGGCAGCTCTACTCTTCATTATATGTAACAAGTCTTGAAGGAAAAATGATTCAAAAGGCTAATGAACAACTTCTGTCACTGGAGAAATGACATCCTCAATCAATGCTTCACAACTATAGTTCATTCACCTTAACTTGGAAGATTTCCATCCTTTTGTAACTAACTTCCTGCAGTTCAATGGAAAAAAAAAAAAAATCTTACCACAGCATTTCTTCATGATTAACACCCTTCTTTGTATTACTCTCATGTTACAGTTTAGCATTCAATATGGAGGCACCAATACAATACTATACCTCTACATCCCTTCCACAGCACTTCTTCATGACTAGCACCACACTCTTTCTCTTGTACAGCTTCATATTCAATAAAGAGAGGTGCCAATTATATGCCAAGTTAACGTGAACAGAGTACAGTGACAGCAAGATAAAGATAAAAAATACATCATCATTATGAAGCAGTTAACATTCTGTGTGTAACTACAACAGTCATTCATTAATATCAATGCAATAAAAATAATTCATCTCTCTACAAAAGTTGAATATAAATATGATATTCCTTACTCCCTAACATGACTACAACCATAAGGGAAGCAATTTTAATAAAAGTTGGGATGTTGATACCCTGGCAAGCACTACTATAACGTAGGAAATATATCTACAGGGTGTCTGTTACGTTATGCTTGGTTTACAAATATTTACTGCATATAAATGGCTTAACATACTGAGATGCACTTGTTTCCATATGAATGGTTAACACAAGTTTTCTTTTCCCATCCATCATCCAAACTTCGTTGTGAGGGTGAAGTTTGTGAACAACAAACCTCAACCACCCCTCCGACGTAAACCTGTATGGGCCTTGAGTTACTCTTTCACATGGAGGGAAAAATAAAATAAAAAACTAAATGCATCAACATACGTTAAGCTGTTTATACGAATAAAACTTTAGTAAACCCATCAGAACTTTGTGGTCACCCTGTATAATAAGTTAATGCACTGTATTTTGCTGATCCTCACCTCTTTAGGGTACCAAGCAGAGTTGGCACTGAAACTCACTGAAGCAGGTTCTCAAGGCCCCACTAGCCACTCCAACAACAAGACATTCTTTTTACTTTATTCAAAACTATCTCCAGATCATAATATTTGCCTCAGGATTGGCTTTTTGAACTGAAGGTGTTATAAACAGTACACCCTTTACGAATCTGTTCAATTATCAAAATCCTTCATAAGTTAAAAATTATCATCTGGTGGTAGCCTGATATATATATATATATATATATATATATATATATATAAATGACAATTGCCGTGAAGTGATTAAGTGGAGGCCGTTTGAACACAAAAATGATTCCAAATTGTTGATGAGTTTTTGTTTTATCCACATTTCATTAGTTTAATGTAGTGTACACTCACAAGCTAGTTTCTGCTCACCCACTAATCCTGCCCGTGGGTGGGGGGAAATGGCATCCATTTTTCACACTGAACTATTGTGTGTTGTCCAGTGCTGAAAATCACACCCACCCACTTTCATACCAACCTAAAGACCTATTGTCCAGTGGTAATGTGGTAGTTTGGAGCTTTTCTATGCTACACAAGGAACAGCTTGGGATGACACTGTTACTTCTGTAACCTTGAGCAGTTTCAAACCACCAACAGCAGACTTGACACCAAGCTAATATCTGCTGTCCAGTGTTACGTGGAGGTCTGAAGCTTGCTGGACAACATAAGGAACAGTTTGCAATGATGTTGTTACTTCTGCAGTCTCAAAAATATTCAAACCACTAACAACAAGGCTTTGTTTGGTGAAAAATCCTGGCAATGAGTTCTAACACTGTTACTCATACAATCTACAAATGCTCAAACCAACAAACAGGTCTTTGCTTGGTGTAAAACCCTGGCTATGACATTTGACAATGTTTCCCACATGATCTACAGAAGCTTCAAACCACCAAACAGGTCTTCAATCAGTGTGAAAGCCTGAACTTTCTTTTAGCTGGGGACAGGGAACTATTGCTCAAAAGTGTACACTGATAAAATTATTAAAACTTACATTAAAACTGACAAAAAATAAATTAAAGAAGACACTTATGTCTACTGACGATGAGAGTGATTGATCATGGATAAATGAAAACTATAATCAGTAGGTATACAGCACAGGCTCTGCCATACAGAACAGTTTGTTTTGTCAAGAGCTGTATCACTGGCTGGCCTCTGAGATTTCTTAATGCCTCTTCCTCAGCAATTTATTCTGCACACCAAACTTTAATCCTCTCATGATCAGGACAGTAGAAGGGCCCATACTCTTGTCAGTCAAGGGAGCCCCCTTACATCTCTTCCTAAGTGACTTATTTTGCTTATCACACCTGGACATCCTCTTCTGTGTTACTTAAATTTTTCTAATATCACCATACATTGCATAAATAACATAAAAAATTATATTAGCCACCTAGATCCAAAAATGAATTACTACAGAAGAGGTGTTAGGGAGTTTCCTTAACCACTGAGAATGTCTTGTATTCTATTCCTGCTGACACCAGGCACTTTTATTCAGCTGAGAGTGAATGCAGATGCCTGAGAGTGCTCATACTTGACCATTAACTCTGTTGTGGTTGGGACACCTCTAGTATTCCAGCTGAGATTGTTAATAACTGTCTTTTATAATACCAAAAAAAAGTGTGTGGATAATAAAGAGCTACATGTGACATACAGGAGAATGCGAGATGTAAGATGGAAACTAAATCACTTAGAAAGAGGCATTAGGAGGGTCTATGCTGGTGAGAATACAGCCATGACAATTAAATCCTGCAGTGTAACTTGAACAATACTACACTACCAAGCATAGGAGAAACTAGAGTGATACAGAATGACCTACCACCAGCAACAACAAATGCAGATACAGACTAAATGAGCAGGAGGGAAACACAGGAGAGCTTAGTCCTTTATGGATGCATTAACTCTTTGAAATGTTGATCCCCCCCCCCTTTTTTTTTTTTATAATATTCCAATTTCTCAACAATTCTTTTATTCACCTTTGGGGAGACTTTCAAACTGGAGGGGTTAGATATAGCCTTAATTCACCCCTTCACTCCAACAGATCCTTCCTAAGTTTAACAAAATATCATCTACAGATAGCAAGAATAAAATATAAAAATGTCATCATATTGAAGTTTCTTCTCCAAGGTTCCTAGAACACTATTTTGTTCTACTAAGGGATATTCTAGTTGTCAAAGGGTTCAAAACTCTCAATTAACCTTTGGAATACTTGAATTTTCTTCACCTGAACAAAATGATCTGAACTATGCCTGAAGAAAATACCAAAGTGCATCCACAGTAGCAAATACAGTAAATCATGTTCTCCCTTGTGTTTCCTTCCTATGCATTTTATCCACCCGTCACTATAAATAAGTCACAAGAACAACTGTGACCTAATTTCCTCATTCTTTGTGGAGGAAGTCTGCTGGGAAGGACGGCAAAGTACAACCTTTCTGACGTAACAGCTGCTGTGCTGTCCATATCCCACAGTCTATGCATCTATCCAGTGGCTCTCCGGTGCTCAAAGCTGCCAGAAATCCACCCACAAAGGAATCACCTGCTCCTGTCGTGTCCACAATCTCCTCTGGCGTTATTGGGGGAACCTGGTGCTCCCTGATGACTCGGTTAAAGGAGTACCACAGGGGACTTGGGCCTTTGGTAACGACAACGAGCTTCTGCTTGTTTGTACTGGGTAATTTTCCACTGGTGTCCTGGTTGGTGGTGACTGAACTGTTGTGGAGACTGCCTGTTGTTTTGTTCGTTGTGTCCATGTTGCTGGAATGCTCGGTGGAAATTTTCAGAGATTCGATGCTGTTGATTTCTTCTGTGTCTTCCGAACAATTCACGCCATTTGTACACTTCCCGTTCTCACAGCTACAGGTACTCATATCATCAGAGCATTCGGAATCATGCTTCACACCATTTGAACACCTAAAGCCATCTAGATCCTTGATATTAGGACAGTCACTGCTGTTGGAACAGTTTGTATCCACAGATTTCTTTATGCCATCCTTCACCACCTTCCCCTCACCTCTTATTGCCTTTAAGACTAAGTGTAAATCATGGACAATGTTGTCTGGGGAAGAAGTAAGAGTTAAGGCCATCTTGCTCACATCAACAAAACGGTCCAGAGTGCGGTATTCCTCTACAAAGCCAAAGAGAATGTCAACATAAGGAAGAAGTTGGGTGAGTTCATTAGGATGGTTCTCACACACATAGCTTCCACACAGGTTGAATACCAATGTCTTCTTGTTTCTGGCTGCATACTGAGCAATCTGTAAGAAAGGTCCACAGTTGACCAGTTGCGTACGTGAAAGACTGAGAGTACCAATAGTACTCATGTATTAGATAGCTGGAGAGAAAATGAATGAGAGAATATAGCCAGAAAATTAAGCCTGCTGTTGTCACTGCTGCAGCCTGTATTAACTCAAAGGACTACAGGGAACCATCCACTTCAATCAGGCACTCCCAGGGATCTTTTGTTGAGGTTATGTTGAAGGACTGTTGGTGTGAAAGGTTGCACTGCAGTGTGGGTAGAGGAGACTGTTTGTGAACTGTATTTTGTGTTGTACTGAGGCATGGAAGGGTGTCGGTTGGGTTGTTGTGTAACTAGGTGCACATGTATCTCTGGGTGGTGTAGTTGAGGGGTATGTGTCTGGTGCTGGTTCACTTAGGAAGCTTATTAGCTTGAGGTTATGGATGGCTGTGGTACTGTATTTACAAGGTACCAAGTTGCAGTATACCACACAGATGCAATACAGTATAGATATGTCTACCCTTAGTCAACTGATCCTCTCATCCACCCACTATTCATTATGGTCTCCACCACAATGTTCTTGCTCAATTTCTTTCTTCCTTTCTTCTTTCTTCCAAACACTTCTAAGCTGGCTGCTACGTCTTCAATTCTTTACCAATCACTTCAGATATTGCAAACTTCTTCCTTTGGTGAATAATGTCAGGTACCTTAACTTTTTATTATTTCTTTATTTGTCCCCTCAAAGGGTATCATAAGGTTGGTGGACAACCAAACAAATGCATAAATTTCAGGGAATACATGAAATGTGGCAACATGAGCCTGTACAGTTTACCATCATTTGCAATGTGGTCTTTGAAAGACAGAGATTTTTTTGTGGAGACTATCCTACACTGTCTTGCAACTGCTGGCAATATTTAACATTTCTATTCTTTCCAGCAGTGTTCACACCTGGTCCCCTATTTGCCAATTATTTTTACCTTCAGTTGTGTAATTTATTAGTCCTCAGTCATTCAGCTACCTCACACTTCACAGCCAAACAACAGTGACTATTAAAGTGGGAAAAAAAAAAAAAAAAAAAAAAAAAAAAAAAAAAAAAAATGGTCTGGATGATGATAACAGTAAACTAGTATAAAGACTTTTATCCTACGTACTGGTTCAGATCCCTGACAAATACAGACCATGATCTTAAACATCACACCTTCCCATTCATCCATGCACTCTCTTTCATCTTCACAAAAAATCACCTTTGGAACACATCTCTGAATTATAACAACTGCCTTTACAACACTTTACTTCATTCACTTTCACTTTGTGGAGATGTTTGTCCTTTTGGATTGTATTTCCCTTAGCTCAATGGCAGAATAAGACAAAACTATAGCTCTACAGCATTTCCATAGCACTTCTTAATGACTAGCACCATACTCTATTATTAATCTAATTACAGCTCAGCACTGATAATGGAAGGATGAAAAGTTACACCTATACTACTTTAACTTGGTCCAGATTTTCACTTTTGTATTCTATTTCCTACAGCTTAGACACACAAAAAGACAATACTACAGCTCTATATGCTTTCCACAGCACTTCTTCATGACTAGCATCATATTTTAATTTTAATCTACTGTTATAACTAAGTATTCAAGATGGAGAGATGGGAATTTTAGGCCAAGTCAGAATAAAAGGAGAATTGATAATGTGGACAGAACATAAACTGCTGTACTGAAACCTAAGTAAATCACTAACCTGCAGTGTTGCGGGAAAGCTGTGAGTGATAAAGTAACCCTCAACATATATGTATGGGGCTGCCTCCAGTACTGGGAGGAGGTCTGGGGTGAACACATGGTAGGGCTCACACACGGCCGCCGCCCCAATATCTGCACACAAACACCGACAAGCTCCCAGCACCAACGCAACACATGTCCCAGTTGGCTGATCCTCCACTACCACACACCTAACAAGGAAAAGGTAAGCTGCAAACTTCATCACCATCATCTCCATCACAACTAACATCATCATCATCATCATCATCCAGAACCTCGTTTCTAATAAGCAGATGGGGCGAGGTTGGGTCCCGAGAGCAAAATCTTAAATTTAAATACACAATCGTCATACCTGTAAAACAATGCAAGTTTTTCAATCAGCTTGAAATTGAAAGCATCTGTATTTGTAAATCTGGGGATATGAGAAGAGCAGTAGTGAAAAGCGAGAGCGAGAGAGAGAGAGAGAGAATTACCTTGTGACAACCCCACTCTCCTCCACGATGGCCGATAACCGCTGAGCCTGTGCATCCTTGCCGATACCTCCAACGAACACGACACGATGAGGCTCCCCCAACACCCAGCAGAACACACGAGATGAGTTTAGAGCACATCCACCAGCTGTGTACTCGACTGGGTATCTAGTGAGGAAATACAAGAAACAGATGTTAATTAAATATAGCTAGTTCTTTCACCCTAAATTCATCAGGATTTATTACCTGGGGGAAACACATGAAATGGAAATTAATAACAATAGTTCTTCCACCTTTACTTCTGGCCTAGATGTTTTTTCCTTTTTGTAGCCTATTTCACATACCATAACTTAGCAGGGATTTTTGTTCATTTGTAGCTTATTTAACATGGCCCAATGACAGAGAAAAAACAATACCCTATACTATGGCTCTACATCTTATCAATAACACTTTTCCACGGCAAGCACCATACTCTAGTTTTAATCTATTATTACAATTCCACATTCAAGATGGAGAGTTGGCTGTTTTTAAGTCAAGTTAAAGTGAAAGTATAGAATAATGCATATACACAGTATGTGTGGGCATGTCCTCTGAGTACAGCAGCTTGTAACTGGACTAAGGTGGTGAAGGCATGGGGGAACGTACAAGTACACACTGTTCTCATATGGTACCTCTTACTTTATAATGGATATAAAAACTAGAAAAATAAATAAATAAAATAAGGATGGGCTGCTGTGAGTGGATAAAAGGGCAGGTACAGTAACTGGTTCTGATGAACTGGTTTTAGCCACCATCCCTACCAGTTACAACAAAACACACTGCAACAAACTCTCTAAAGGCCTCTGCCACACAAGTCAAACATTTACAGTTCTGAAAATATCCTAAGCATGTTACAAAATGGTATAAGTGACTTCCCTCTATTGACACAACACTAGTAGCTTAGATGCACCTTACCTACTGTACTGTAGTCTATTTGGGGTATGACTGAAAATTGTTTACTGAAGTGGGAACAGACTCCAGGGGTCAGAGTAGTGAAAATTGAGAGAGGCCTGTTCTTGTGCAAACTGAACAGAACTGCAAGTGATGATAATGATGATGATGAGAAATACAACTTACTTATTCATGACATGACTGAAAACTGGGCGCTGAGTGTCATTCACCTCCAGCTGACCATCAACTGGCAGCTGGAATTGGTTATGTAGTGACCTGTCCTTCACCACTGCTGTTATATCCAACAGGGGGTTGCCAAAGGACACCAAAAGTGGACCAGGACTCTCATTACCTCTCTGTTGGGGAAGAAAAGGCATTTAATTTACAACAGAAAAAAATCTATACAAATTTCACATTCCAGCAGTCAACATGTTCTGCATCTGAATTTCAAATATTGCTGTGGCCCCAGGCTTTGTGAACATGAACCCAGTGGACAGCAAACTGAGGACACTCGTCTCCTGCAGTCCACAATCTTCTTTTCAAGGAGATATGGAGTGAGTTGAAGGACGTTTGTATAACCTGGCATCAAAGCTGTCCAGCTATATCCGTGCCACGATGTGAGGGCACTCCTTTTGTGGTTGTTAACCCCAGAGTGTCTGGCTGAGCAGACTATCAACTAAATCCATGCAAAAATTCCTGCAGGGTTCCTCTTGTAGTGAAAGGGGTTAATCTATCATAAGCCATTTTTGCAGTTAAAGTATAACCAGGAATTTTTTGCCCTGCACATATTTTACCTGAGTATGGGAAACACCTGAAAACTGAATGGACAACTTTTAAGTTCATTTATATTTTTCTCATAACAATTACGCAAGACTAACATTAATAATCTGTGCTAACACACATGTATTATTCTTTCCTAAAGTACCCATACATCTGCAGCTGTAACCTAAAATATACCACCTCAGATCTCTATGTTGGTATCCAGCATTATGTTGCAAAATACAACAGTGCTGTGAGAGGCCCCACCTGCCCCACCCCAGGCAAGGCCAGTATACAGTACACTCAAGGTCAAATTCTAGTTCATTAACCTTTGCACTTTCCCTGGCTGGGGCAGGATGTGTGGGAGGCAGAATGAACTAAAATTAACACCTGAATATGCTAGTCATGAAGAAGTGCCATGGACATAATGTAAAGCAACAGTAGTACAGGTATTTTTCTGCCAATGAGCTACATGAAGTAGGCTTCAAAAGGAAACAATCTGGGTCAAGATGAAAGAGCTACCGTGTATAGTACTGTAGCAGTGAAGGGGGATAAATAAGGCAATGCTGTATACGTATTTCCCTCCGTTAAAAAAAATCCATCCCTAGCTGAAGAAAGCCATCTGAGAGAGCCCAGAATAAAATGAAAAAAATCACATCATCAGACTGCCAGAATCCCAGTACCGTAGTTCAATGGGTGGCAACAACAGAAATACCTCCATATCACAATTTCTAATCATAAACTTTCCTCCCCATCTAATCCATCCTCCAACTACCTCCTAACAATATCAAATTTATTTGAACCTGACAAACATCCTTAATTCCTTTCAGCTCAGTTGATGGTCAAGCGTAGTCAGACTCGAGCGTTGATTTGACAAGCAATCAAGAAGATTCAGTCCTACCTGATAAATAAGGCTCAACAAATTTCACAAAACAACGACTAAACCAAGCTTTGTTGTAGAAACTGAACAATAATAGGTAATTTATTTCCAAATTACTGTGGATTTAATTACATGAGAACAAATAAATACATAGATAAATAAATGACAGGCTACTTAAAAAAAAGGACTCAATGTAATGGCATGAGACACATAAATAATCCCTTGAGTAACCCAAGAGGGCAGCCTTTTAGGAATGTGTAACTACCACAAGTGTGTCATCTAGCACAGGTGTTCACGCAGACCACAGCCTTAGCCATGTGCTGGTGGTTTTCTAAATGGACACAACACCTATGACTGTCCTGCATGCCAGCTTTTGTATAGTTCTCAACAAATTCACCCAATGTATATGTCTACGTAGTAGCAGATGGGCGGCTACCACTGACCCTGGAAGTACAACAATGAGACAGCTCTAGCATACATAGTATTCAAAATGGACAGAGTATTAGTGCTAAAATGGTAACAAGTGATGGTGTGTGGCATGCAGGGGGACTAATGGGCCTCAGTGAACAGGCTGTAAGTCCATCTTCCAATGTCTCTACAAAGTCTTTAAAAAAATAAAATTAAAAACAAAATAAAATAAATCTATACATGCACATGCAATCTTACACACTTGGACATGAGAATTATCACCAAAATTATGCCATGCTTTTAATTATGGAACCCACATAGTCTACAGCACTCTATTTGGACTGGCCATGGTATTGATGAGGGTCACTAATGGGTCAGAAATTTAACCTAACACTAAATGCAGATAGTATTCACTAATAACTGCTAAAAACTGGATAAACTGATCCTAGCACTAAATTCAGCCAACATTCCCTAATACAGTATTTAATGAAGAAAAAAAAAAAAAAAAAAAAGAGAGAGAGAGAGAGAGAGAGAGAGAGAGAGAGAGCTGGAATTCTTTATTTCTCTAATGTTCTGGACCACACAGAGCCCTCTGTGTAGTCCAAAAGAGTAGAGAAATAAAGAACTTAAGCTCCCTCCTGCGCTTCATTCCCTCCGCACTGTGTCCAGTTGATTCTAAGCATCAGACATTACTAAAAACTGTTGGGAAAAATCTAAATGTGATACAATACTTTATATGATTTGTTTTAGTAAAGTCTCAGCCAGAACTTGAGTTACTTGTTGCTGAATTTTCTGCCTCAGAGTGATGGCTATGAGGTCTATTACCAAGGAAGGTGCTGATAAAAGGATGCCTTGATTATATTGCACCTACATCTCTCCCTATCCTCTGAAAGGATGATGGTGGGGTGCAGGAGATAGGCAGTCCCTGCAGTTCACCAGGTTCATGTTCAGATAAGGCTGGGACAACAATAACAACCACCACCACCAAGCTTGGTGCCTTACATAACTAGCTTTTTTTTTTCTTTCTTTCTTTTTCCATGCAAGAATGAAGGAACCAAAGGCCAGGGCCTGCAAAACTGTTCCCTCCAAGAAAAAACAAAAACAAGATAACATACAGCATGGTATAATAGTTCCTCTGAGTCAGTACTAGCCACTCTATTACACATAATTACTGTACAAGTACATGAAAACACACCTGTTACTAGGCAAATACATGTCACACTTGTCTAAAGTTGATTACAAACCAGTATACATACATCTGTACAAGATTACACAATCACAACACCTGCCATACTCAGAACATGTGTGCACACACACACACAAGAACATGTAATCAAACACAAAATTACAAATGAATATCCAAACACCAAACACATCATTTATCCACCAACAACTGAACAGGCTATGCAACATCACACACACAATCACCATCTCTGATGCTCCCTCCTGTGAACTACTGCTCTTCCTTCTCTCACCCATTAACTTCCACTCTTTCTTTCTACAACACATATGATCTTCCAATTACACCAATAAATATAATATCCTTAATCCCACTCTGAAACACTTTCCTAAGCACTCCACCTATGTTAATCTTTAAACATACACACTATATCTCACTTGTCATCATTACAACGATGAGACGCATTTGGGAAAACCCATTGGTGAGCTGGGGTATCGGTTCCGGGGGACATTACAACATAAAAAGTGTAGGGATGAGTTGGTGAGCCTTGGGATCCCCCCCCCCCAACCAAGTCCAAAATCCAATCATATGAGTCCAAGAACAAGTTTCTAGCTCACCTAAATCCCCAAATAGCTTTAAAACAAGATAAACTAAGCCTAAAAGCAGTTTATAACTCACCTAAACCCTAAAATATTTGAAAATCATCAAAAATAAATCTGGAAAAAAAATCTATCTATCTATCTATTGCCAGACACCATATCTCATAAAGGGTGGCCATTTGACACTGAGTTAGATGTTTTACAGGGAGGGGCACCAACTCACTTGTTGACACGTAGGGAGCACGTATGGTTTGGTTATATGGTTACCACCCAGCGATGTAAATGGTTTCTTGGCTTACAAGAAACCATTTGGCTTGTCACTCAACGTAAAGCCACCTATAATGGAAAGAAAAGGAATAAGAAGTGACAGGAAAGATAGGAGAAATAGAAGGAGAGGAGGGCAGGCACAGAAAAAGAATGATAAAAGTTAAGGAAGTAGGCAGCACTACATCAAGTGAGTGGATGATGGTCGCCACCACCTACCACAAAAAAATCTAACCTAGTAAACTAAACCCAAAAATGAGTGTTCCCCCCATCTATGACTAAAACACATTAATCTATGTCTAAAAACAGTTTTTAAATCAACCTAAACACAAAAATAAAGTCTGAAATATCATCAAAATCGGTAAAAAAAAAAAAGGGGGGGGGGGGGGGGGGTAACCGGGAACTGGCCATCAATTGGCAGGGAAGGGCGTTAAATTTTTTACACTGCAAAGGCGGGGTATCACACAGAGAGGGATCATATAGTGGGGTGCTACTGTACAGCATATGATACTGTAAATACGACATCCTCTCATTTCATCAGTTAAGGTTCTCTCCCTCTGTGCCAAGGGGCAACCTGTATTTATGAGTTAAAGAAACCAATTACTTCTGGGATAAAGGAAAAAGAAAATATTCTATCCACACCTTTTTATTTTGCATGAGTGATTTGATTTTTCAAACTGGAGGGGTTATGGATGTCTTAATAAGCCCTTTCAATACAAAAAGCCTTTCCCAGGTTACCAGAAAGTAAAACTGTCTGGCAGTGGCAAGAATAAACGAAAAAGGATTCAAGTCATCCACCCATCACATCATCAAACCATACACTAACTCTCCACCTAGCTCAAATTTTTACCAGGAAGGAGGGAGCAAATAAAATGGAATAATGGGTGCGGAAGGTGAGAAGTGTGAACGTAGGGGGTAGGGTTCCGAGAGGCAGACCGAAAAAGACCTGAGATAAGGTCACAGAGTCTAGAGATAAGGGGCTGAATAAGGAGGCTGCCAGATACTGAGCAACGTGGACAGCTGCCATTAGGCAACCAAGGCCTTTATCAACAATGCAATACGAACACAATCAATGGACAGTATCAAAATCTGCAGTTCTCTTGTGCCTAGGATTCCTTATGGAGATTTTGTGAAGAGTGAGGATGAGCTTCTCCATATACCGTATACCAAACACAATTCCACTGATTCTGCAACTGGACACTAACTTGGTTCAGACTAATTACCTTGTAGGTGGCCAGTGCAGGTCAACAGTTTTGAAGGTTTGGCTATGTTCGTGAAGCACAGCAGCCAATCAAAACACATAATTTGCTTATGAGTAAATGTCATTGCTGATTACTGTACGGTATTTTACCATACAGTAATTAATAACCTTACTGCCTCAACAGCTACTTCATGCATGAAAATCATATATGCACAACTTAGGAAATATGTCACTACAATTACACTTACCTGTCAACGATAATCCATCTCGTAAAACCTTAAATATTAATAAACTTACGTAACCTCGCCACCAAAATAAAATTTCAAGGAAGTGACGCTCGCCAACAATCATGTTTACATCATGCACCCGGCCTACAATTCGGTGAGTCATAGTGGAGGTGACTGTAGTGGTGACCTATACGTCATTATCACCACTGCACGTGCCGGGCATCATCACCTTGGGCCAAAGCCAGCATCACACTCATAACCTCAGCTGACTCTCCCTTTCATCACTCACTCACTACCACCACCCTTGCCTCACCACACAAACAGTGCACTATTACTTCCATTCACTGCACTCGGTCACAGTCAACGCACGGTATGGTCACAGTAGGTCACACAGTACCTGCGTGTCCATGGTGAACGCGGAGAGGCCCGTGCTGCCGTTCCAGAGTGCCTGGGTGGAGTGGCGGGCACGTCAGGGTCGTGGCGGACGATGCCTGGCTTTGTTTACACGTTGCCAGGCAACGCGCCGGCGCTATGGTTCTTCACAGGATCAGACCTGCACCTACACACCCGCTAAACATGTAATCTCCCGCACAGCCACACCTACACACGCTACCACCTCGTTTCATCACCCTCCGCCTCACCACACGTCTGTTTTCATAACCACACTTTCCTGCTCGTCAATAAACCTTTCTAATACTTAGCTGGTCCCTGTAAATGCCTAAAACTATACAGTTTATACGACATATATCGTCAAATACTGCAAAACCAATTATGACATACCGCCCAGTACTGCAGGGGATGAAGCCAATGATGTACGACTTTTTGTCGCAGTCATGGGATATTAAGAAAATATTTAGTTGTCTTTAAATATTATTTGTGACCTCGTAGTGGACTATACTGACAATATACCTGTAAGCTGTATTTAGGCATATGAACAGAAATATGGTATCAGGAGACACAATTGTAGGCTACGTTTATCACGATTTGCGTAGATAATACACTAACAGTACTGTGTTTAGTTACATGATTCCACTAAGAATATCGGTATAGTCAGGGCCACTTATCAAACTGTCAAGGAACTTATCACGAGTTAAGACGCCTAACAGATCACGATTCAACCATTAGGCTACACACACCACAGTGTAGAGACGACACACACAGACGACGTGGATGCTGCAGTTTACCTTCATGATTTTTTTAATGGACAGAGAAGTGAAAACCTTTAAAAAAGACATGTGCGAGCAGGCACAGAAAGCACTGGAATATAAGTGACTATACTCATGTTTTTAAATCTGTAAATAGTCTGCCATTCCTTATCATACACCTTTTACTCTAACCTGACCTTAAATTGCCAGATCTTCATCTTGAATGCTGAGTTCTAACAACAGTATAGCACTAGAATATGATGCTAGTCACAAAGAAGTGCTATGGAAAAGATGTAGAGCCAAAGTATTGTATTTTTCAAACAAGGGGCTGTGTGGTTTGTTAAAGCGAGAGAAATATAGATCCACAACAAAACACGTCAGAAGGAGGAGGAGGAGGAAGAGGAGGAGGAGGAGGAGGAGGAGGAGGAGGAGGAGGAGGAGGTGGTGGTGGTGGTGGATGGAGAAGGGGAGGAAACCAAGAAGATGACGACAACGGAGAAGGAAAAGTATGGTGATGATGATGATGATGGCTTGGAGCAAGAAGAAGGAGGAGAAAGAAGAAATATGAAGAAGAAAAGAGAAAGAAAGGTAGGAGGCGGAGAAATAACAGCAAGACTCGTGTTGCTAATCCCATGTAAACAGACTGAGAGTGATGAATGACTGCGGGTAATGACTGTGAGGAAGACTAACAATGATGGGGATTACGGCTCTCCTTAATTAGTCAGGTCACCGGGGCTCATTTCATTAAGACGTTTTCATTAAGATGCGATGTTAATTGGTCTTTATTCTCTGCAACGAGGAAGAAGAAGAGGAAGAAGAAGAAAAAGAAGAGGAATATGAAGAAGAAAAAGAAAAAAAGAAGAGAGGGAAGAACCAAGGTCGTCTCCCTTACAAGGCCCGGCCGTGAGATTAGTTCCGAACGAGATTAAATCCAGCTGCGAGATTAGTTCCGACCAAGATTAGTTCAAACCGTGAGATCAGTTCCGGCCATGCGATAACCTTACAAGATGGCGCCCTTACCACACCTCAGTAACTCCATATTTGTCTGCGAGAACCCATTTAAATTTTTATTACATTTCGTACAATTTATTATTATTTTTTGGTTCTATTGCAAGCGTAGGTGGCGAGGGAGAACCAATGGGGCGAATTCTCCAGCAAATATGTGGTTAGTTCTGTGTCGTAAATGGGATTGTGTGTGTGTGTGTGTGTGTGTGTGTGTGTGTGTGTGTAGGAAAGACGAGGAAAAGGGGGGCTGAATCTTTCCTCACTTTTTCTCCATCCTACAAAACAAATACAAGTCACGACAGAGAACCAGGGACGTAGTCAGATCTCCAAAAAAAAAAAGGGGGGGGAGGAAGGGGGGTTGAGTCCTCCGAGGGGGGGGTTCCAGTGCTACACAATTGCACACATAAATAATCTGAAATTTCAAATGGAAGGGGGCACTGGTGAGGGGGGGGCCACGGGGGGGGGGCAAGGATCTCACTGAAGCCCCCCCCCAGGCCCCCTGTCTTTTCGTTAGCAGAGGACAACCCTAACACCTGTTCCTTTGTGATTCATGCTACACACTGCACCTCAAAATTCACCTGCGTGTTAATTATAGCACTTCAATCTTAAAGTGCTCTAATTAAATGAACACCTGAGACAGAAATTACACCTGTATATTCTCTTCTATATTACTGATAGATTTAGAAGACAGTTTTTATCACACACAATACCGGATATTAATCAGTTATGTGCAAAATAAATCGCCAAGGAAGAGGTGCTTCGAAATCTATGCTACCTAGGACGTTATGGAAAAGCTTAAAATTCAGGTTATGTTTTGCATGCTTAGAAGACGTGAATTTTTTGGTAGGTGTGAAGTTAGAATGTAAAATGAATAACGGGGTGATATCTGGGGGCTTGTGACGTCAGAGAGAGAGAGAGAGAGACTAATCACGCTAGAGACGACTGACGTGCATAACTCGCTGCATTTGCCGTGATGGTATTCCTGTTTGACGTGCGCGCTGTGTCGACGGGCCTAGAAACTTTTTTTTTTTTCTTTATACGCGCGAGATGTTTCTGGGTTAGCGGCAGATCTTTTTCTTTTTTTCTTTTTTTTTTCTTCCTCCCTGCGCGCGATTTGTCTGAGAATCTGAGAATAAATACACGAACATTGTCCTTTGTCACAGAATAGCCTACATTTAGAGATTATTGTTATAAATGGGAGGTGGCTCTCTTTTGATTGAGAGAGAGAGAGAGAGAGAGAGAGAGAGAGCCCTTCCCCAACACAAATACTGTCAACCTTTACACCTAAAACGCCACTAATACGCACCTCACTAGTATCTATGTAGGACTCTAACATAAATATTTTCATCTGACAGAACTAGGTCAACACACGACGCAAATTACAGTGTCGTGGTTACATAAACGCAACGAGCTTCGGTAGTGGGCAAATAATGAGTCTCCTTGGTTACCAGCGAAAACAATTCTGACCGTATATGGTTATGAATCGAGATGGAAAGGGATAATAAGCATGCACTATGAAAACTACAAATCCATAGTAATTATATATTCATCTGTGTATCAGCGTCTACCTGCCTGTCTACCTGTCTATCTATCCATCTTATCTAACCATCAATTTATCTATCTATATACCAATTTATATATCTATATCTATCAATCTAGCTCCTTACCTACCTACCTACTTTTCCATCCTTCCTTCCTTCCCCCTATTCACCTGCCTACCTACCTACCTACCTGCCTATCTACCTACCTGACTACCTATCTATCCCTGACACGTAACAGGCACACCCTACTCCCCCTTATCATTTGTTAGAGCTGCTACCAGGAAGCTCATCCCATGGTGAGCTTGTGACACACGACCATTATCTCTTTCTCTCTCTCTCTCTCTCTCTCTCTCTCTCTCTCACCTCGTCACGCCACTATACCGCAGTCTCTCATTTCACTCTCTCTTCCTGCCTTCCTTTTGACTCTCTTCCTCTGTCTCTTCCTTCCTTCCTTCTTTCTTACTTTCTTTCCTTCCTCCCTCCCTTCCTTCCTTCCTCCCTTACCTTCCCTTCCCTTCCCTCCCTCCCTTCCTTCCCTCCTTCTTACTTTCTTCCCTCCCTCCCTCCCTTCCTTCCTTCCTTCCCTCCTCCTTACTTTTTTCTTCCCTCCCTCCCTCCCTCCCTTCACGATGGCAATGACCTTTAACATTTCCCAGCCTAATCGGATAATGTAATGCGCTAATTCATTCCACCCTCATCTCCTCGTTGCTCTCCTCCCCTCCTCTCCCCTCTAGCGTGACCTACATAGATGCACAGCGACAGTACCGCAGTGTGAGATGACCTACTGACAAACACACACACACACACACACACACACAATCATATAAACGCATACATATATTTATACACATCCATTTATCCATCCACACACACACACACACACACACACACACACACACACACACACACACACACACACTAAAATATGGTGCTAGTCACGATGAAGTACTACAGAAAGGATGTAGAGCCATAGCATTCTCTTTTTCTGCCACTGAGTACCATGAAATAAGCTGCAAAAGGACGAAAATCTGGCCCAGGTCAAGGCGAAAGAACGACAACACTAGAATCTCATCATAGTCACGAAGAAGTGCTGTGGAAAGGATAAAGAGCCTTCATATTGCCCTATTCCGCCACTGAGCTACGTGAAATAATCTGCAAAAGGACGAAAATCTCTGAGACGCTAAAATGAACGAACCATAGGATTTTGAACGAACTTATGGATTATAAATCGGGTAAAATATAACGTTTCTTTTACTGTTTCGCTAATATTCCAAATTTCTTGATCCGTCTTAATTCCGGGTTATGGGATGGATGATTGTTTTTATTGGCTGTAGTGTGGGATTGTGGACTGTTGACTTAGCGGATTTATACACACACACACACACACACCGGTCGCTGGTGCAGTGGTAACGCTCTCGCCTAGCATCTACTAAGACGGGGGTTCTCGCCTTGCTCGGGATGCGAAAATGTTTCACTGACAAAGCGGGTGGTCACTGTCCTCCTTGAGCAAGAGGATGGGTGTGTGCGTGTGTGAAGGTCAAGGCTTTGCCCTTAGATCGGACTATATGAGCTCTCAGCTCTCTTCCGGGAGGGTAAAATGCCGATGATCACAAAACCATCACGTGATCCTGACCGACCCGGTGAATTACACACACACACACATACACACATATATATACACACACACACAGACAAATACATACATACGTACATACATACATACACATACATCAAACACACAGATACACACACGAAACAAAAATATATATACATACATACAGAGAGAGAGAGAGAGAGAGAGAGAGATTCATGTTCCTGTTTAAGATTATTTTTAGTGCAATTTTCCTGATGTATGTAGGGAGCTGAAAGAAGGGAGGGAGGGAGGAAGGAGGAAAGAAGGAAGGAAGGAGGAAGGAAGGGAGGGAGGGAGGAAGGATGCGAAGAAGGGATAGAAGAGGGAGGAAGGATGCGAAGAAGGGATAGAAGAGGGATGAAGGAAGGGAGACAAGACGAAAGAAGGGAGGGAGGGAGGGAGGAAGAGAAGAAAAAAAAAAAAAGGGAGAACTGAGGGAAGACAGAAGGGGGGGGGAAAGGGGGTGAGGGCGGGGAGGAAGGAAGAGAAAGAGCTAGGTAGAGGAGGAGGGAATAAGGAAGGGAGACAAAGGGAGGAAGAATGGGGAGTAAGGAAGAATAAGAGAGTGGGAGGGTGGGGAGGTAGGAAGAAGGATGGGCAGAGGAAAGACGGAAGAAGAAAGGGAGGAAGGGGGAGAAGAGGGGAGGGAGGGAGAGAAGGAGGAGGGGAGGGGACGAAGGGAGATGGCAGGGAAGAGAAACAGGACGGAAGAAGAAAGGGAGGAGAGGGAGCGAGAAAAAAAAAAGAGAAAGAAGGGAGAGAGGGAGGGAAGGAGGAAAGAAGGGAGGAAAAAAGGGGGAGGCGGAAGAGAAGGACAAGCAGAAGGGAGGAAAAGAGGAAAGGGGAGGAGGAAGGAAAGGGAGAAGAAAAATAAAGGAAGGAAAGATGGAAGAGGGAGGGCTGGAGGAAGAAGAGCAGGTGAAGGAGAAGCAATTAGGAATTCCTGCCGGTAAAAGAAGCTCCGTAACACCTTTTCCTTAGCGATTTATTTTGCCTACATAACAAGAGCAACACACACGCATGTATTAACGTACCAGATAAGGAAGAGATTAGATAAGAGAGAGAGAGAGAGAGAGAGAGAAGGGAAGGAAGAAATACAGGGAGGTGATTAATGGGTAAGTAGGTAGGTAGGTAGGTAGGTAGGAAGGGAGAGAGGGAGAAAAAATAGGGAGAATAATGTGATAAGAGATAAGGGAGAGATGAAGGAGGAAGGAGGAGGAAGTGGAGAGATACGGAACTGAGGAGGAAGGAAGGGAGGGAGGGAGGGATATGAAGAGGTAAAGAGATAGTGAGGGAAGGAGAGACAGGTAGAGACAGAAAGGAGAGGAAAAACTGAAGGAAGGAAGGAAGGAAAGAAGGGAGGGAGGGAAAGATGGGCGAAGGGAGGGAGGGAGGGAGAGAGGGAGGAAAGAGGGAAGGAGGGAGGGCCAGGCAGGGAAGAAGAGATAATAACAGAGGGAGATAATGAATAAGGGAGAAAGAGTGAGGTGAGATGAAAGTAGGGAGGGCAAGAAGGGGAGGGAGAGAGGAAGGGGAGGTGAGGAAAGAGGTAGGGGAGGGAGGGAAAAATAAGAGAGAGAAATATAAGGAAGAAAGGTAAGGAAAGGTGAGAGGAAGGGCGGGGGAAGGGAAGGAGCGAGGGAAGGAGAGAGGGAGTGAGGGAAAGAAGGAGGGAGAAGGAAGGGAGAGGATGTGTTGTGTAAGGGAAGAAGGGGGAGAGACATCGTGCCCTACCCCTCCCTTCTCCCCTCCCTTTCCCTCCCCTCCCCCTCCCTGCCCTTCCCCCTCCCCCTCCAGTCAATACCCATGCAGGACACAAGCCTCAGGTCAGGGTCGCACATACACACATACGTACTTATAAGTACACACACGTACACTATAAAACACGTACACATCACACATGCACAATACGTACGGTACAAATACTGTACACATGTACACATTAAACACGTACTCAGAGACGTACAATAACTCCCCCCCACACACACATAAGCATTCTCTCAACGCATGAAGCCTGAATCACGTAGACACACAGACACGAATACAAATATAAAAAACGTACACACACACACACACACACACACACACACACACACACACACACACACAGAGCAAGCCCACGTACACATCTATGCGGTTTACAGACATACCAATAAAGCAGAAACACACACAGACACGTACATACATTTGCATACTTACACCAACCCGTACACATGCATGGAACCTACACAAAAGCTATAAACGCACACACAGGCATGCAGACGCATACATACACAAACGCACTAAGGAAAGGAAACACACACACACACACACACACACACACACACACACACACACACACACACACACAGGTTACGTGCTAGCGATCATACATACATACACACACGGTTCCCCTCTTCCTAAATCCTTCATCAACCATGCTTACTCTTTCATCTCTTCCTTCCTTCATTTTCATCCCTCTTTCCTTCATTTTTATCTTTCCTTCCTTCTTCCTTCACTCTTATTTTTCCTTCCTTCTCCCTTCTTCCTCTTTCCTTCTTTATTTCTTCTCTTTTCTCCCTGCCTCCTCACCTCCCTTACTTTACTCTTAGCCCTCTTTTTTCATTCTCTCTCTCTGCCTCCTCTTCTCCTTTCCTTCCTTCACTTCTATCCTTCTCTCTCTCTCTCTCTCTCTCTCTCTCTCTCTCTCTAAGTCGAAGCTCACGTGGACGAATGAGCAACGATATGATTTTATGAGTGTATTCTGTGACTATTTTCCTTTCCACAAATTATATTTTTCTTCCTTGAGAGAGAGAGAGAGGGAGGAAATGTCGATGGATATTCGTTTCTTACTTTTTCTCGCACATGACGATAACTGACTGATTATTTACCTTTTATTTATGTTATTTTATTCCTATTTACTCTCTAACGAGGTCACTCTCTCTTAATTTCTTTCTTTCCCCTCCTTTCCCTCTTTCTCTTCCTCCCTTCCTTCAGTTTTCTTTTTCTTTCCTCCCTTTTCTTTCCTATCTCCCTTATGTCCTTCTCCTTTCCTTCCCTCATTCCCCCTTCTGTTCTTCCTCTCTCCTTCCTCTCTTCCCTCTCCCTTCCTTCCTTCCCCCTTTCCTTTCCTACCCTATCTCCTTTTTTGGACTGGTTTCCTTCCTTCTCTGTTCCCTCCCTCCCTCCTACCTTCCTTTCTTTCTTCCCTCCTTCCTTCCTTCCGTCTGTCCTTCCTTCCTTCCTTGCCCCCGTCTTGGCCTGGTTTCCTGCCCCCCTTTGAAGCGTGTGAGCTGAGGTCATTTGGTCACGATATACTCTTCCTCCCTCCCTGCAAACTCTTTCCTTCCTCCCTCCTAACTCTTTCCTCCCTCCCTCCTAGCCCTTTCCTCCCTCCCTCCTAGATCTTTCCTCCATGCTTCTCTCCTTCCCTGCTAGGCCTTTCCTCCCTCCCTTCTATCTTTTTCCTCCATCCCTCCTAATCTTTTCCTCCCCCCCCCCTCTCTCTCTCTTCCGTCTCGCCTCTCCTTCCTGACTCCTACCCTTCCTCCCTCACGCCCTTCCTACCTCTTAGCCCTTTCCTTCCCCTCCCTCCCTCCTATCCGTACCTCCACACCTGTCCTCCTTCTCTTCCTCCCTCCTAAAACTTTCCTCCCTCCCTCCTGACTTTTTCCTCCTTACTTCCCCCTCAGTTACCTCCCTCCCTGATTTTTCCTCTTCTCTCCACATTTCCTCTTCCTGTTTCTTTCTTCCTCCTTCATTTCTACAATCTCTCCGACCATCCTTACTGCTAGAACATTATCTCCAAACAAGCCCTCATAATCTATCCACCCATCCATCCTATAACTCCTTCAGCCATCCATCCTACCACCAACCCCTCAATATTCATCCATCCTCCTACCGTCCCTCCATCCATCTACCATTTCTCTAACCTTCCCTCCAACAATCCATCCATCCAGCTACCATCTCCTCAACCATCTACCCAACCATCCATCCATCCTATGACCCCTTCAACTACCCATCCGTCTACCATCTCTCTAACCATCCATCCATCCATCCCTCCAATCATCCATCCATCTACCATCTCTCCAACCATCCATCCTACCATCCCTCCAACCATCCTGCTGGCCGTCAGAAGGATAATTACCCTCTGGTTCTAAGAATAAGACCTAAAACTCCCCACCAGCCTGCCGCACTGCCGTACCCCCCCTCTCGTGAGTCACCCCGGGCACGCAGAGGCCCCCCGCGCATGTGTCTGGCGCAGGATTGATGACGTCACGGATTTCCAGACACGTGATTGGGGCTTTAAGTGACGTAATGTTTATTCTAGAGCCCACTGGTTGGTTGAGTGACGTAATGTTTATTCTAGAGCCCACTGGTTGGTTGATGTGACGTAATGTATATTCTAGAGCCCATTGGTTGGTTGAAGAATGACGTAATGTTTATTCTAGAGCTCACCGATTGATTTCTAGAGTTTACTGACTGATTGTGGGACGTTTTTGAAAGGGTGATGCTCACTGACTGACAAAATGATAGACAAATAGATATTATAGACAGATGGACAGTGATAGATAATTACATAAATAGATAGACAGACAGTTCATTGTTGAGTGTAGAGAAAAATACAAAAAAAAAAAAAAACTACTAGTGCCGGAAGTTACGTCACTGCTCCCGAATAACTTATTAACGCGGCGCTTGTGTGGTGCAGCTAACTACCGTGACGTCATTAGCAGGGCGATCAGGGGGCAATTAAAGCATCAAGACTGGATTAATTGGAGTTTATGGGAAGAGTCACTAGCTGTTATAAAAGAATGAAGGGACGGTGAGGTGAGGTGAAGGATAGGCGCCATTTCCGTTGCTTATACTCAATTCAGTTTAAGTTGGCGTAATATTGCCATTTCTTTATCTTGAATGCCGAGCTGTAACGGGAAATTAACACACAAACATGGCGGTAATCACGAAGAAATGCTGTAGGAGGAATGTAGATGCTAGAATTATTTATTGTCATGGAGCTACGTGAAATAGGCAGCAAATGGAAGAAAACCTGGGCCAAGTTAAGGTGAAAGGCCCATAACTACCGTGACATCGTTAACAGGGCAATTAGGGGGTTATTAGAGCATCATGGTTGGATTAATTGGTAGGGGCGTAGCCAGGTATCGATAGTGGGGGGGCAAGGGGGGTGGGGGCAAGCTCTATTTTGAGGGAACAATGCTACACGCTGTCCTCACATTAGAATATCAGAAATTTTAAATGTGGAGGGGCAAAGGTCTGGCTGGGGGGGTCTGTTAATTGGTGCTTATGGGGAGAATTATTAGGATTGGGTGTTGTAAACTGAGGATTGGATAGGTGTTATTGCTGAGGCCTAGGTTAACTGACTAATACGCTGTGTGTGTGTGTGTGTGTGTGTGTGTGTGTGTGTGTGTGTGTGTGTGTGTGTGTGTGTGTGTGTGTGTGTGTGTGTGAGACCAGTGGATACCCTGCACAAGGCAATATGGCGGCTCCTGGCCAGATTAGCTATGAAGATATGAGGGTCGAGTTTTTTGAATAATGGGAAGTTTTAGGTGGCTGACTGGTCACGTGAGGTCATACAGTCGCCCATGGTTACACACACACACACACACACACACACACACACACACAGTTTCCCACTACCAGTACAACTACACACACACATAAGCACTGTCTCAGACCAAACACACACACACACACACACACACACACACGAGTAAACGCACACAGTATGTACGTGATGGAAGTTTGTCAAATTCATAAGTACTCGGTAGGATATAAAGAAAGATAAACATATTGATCCACTGCTTGCTTGCTTGCGTCACACACACACACACACACACACACACACACACACACACACACACACACACACACACACACACACACACACACACACACCACCACCACCACCACAACTGTCACCCCCACCATCTCCACCACCACCACCTCACCACCACAACCATCACCGCCATCATCTCCACCACTACCAGCACCACCACACCACCACCACCACCACAACCATCACCGCCACCATCTCCGCCACTACCACCACCACCACCACAACCACCCTCACAGCCTTCATATTCTCACCACATCACCTGGTTCGATAATACCATTGTTGTCTTATGCTATTAAACACCATCACACCACCTTCCCGCGGTCGCCTCCCTGGCCCCCCTGTGTCCTGCCCACGCTATTTTGTTTACCATTTATAACAACGACAAGAATAAAAAACGGCGATTGACGTCAGAAGAAGAAGAGGAGGAGGAGGAGGAAGAAAAAGAAGAGGAAAGAATCGGGCGTTTTCCATCGTACTCTTGTTCCCGACCAGACAATATTTATCAACAAGGAGAGTTTCATCATCATCATCATCCTTCTACCCACCCAAAGACATCATCACCATCGTCATCATCATCATCATCATCCTAACCCCACTTCCACCTCAAGATGTCCCTCAAATGAACCTCCATCCCTTCACTTCCGTAATGCCAACTGGTCCGCGTCTCCGTGACTCCCGGGAAAGTAGGATATGTTCAGATTAGCCGCCACAATCGATGACACGGCACATCACTCAACTACCCTTACCAGTACTTTAATTCAGTGTGTGTGTGTGTGTGTGTGTGTGTGTGTGTGTGTGTGTGTGTGTGTGTGTGTGTGTGTGTGTGTGTGTGTGTGTGTGTGTGTGTGTGTGTGTGTGTTTTCCCCTTCGACCTTGGAATAAGTCAAAAAGATTCCAGAGTTTAGGGTCGGTATTCTAGTTGGTAAAGGAAGCTCCCTAACGCCCCTTCCTTAGCGATTTATTTTTGGATATGGCTGGTTTATATCCTCCTGTACGTTACTTCCGCTCAGTATGGCGATGCTGGAAGGCTTTATGTAACACAGAAGAGGCCAGCACGGTGAAATAAACAAAATAAATCGCTTACGAAAAGGTTTTAGGGAGCTTCCTCAACCGACGAGAATACACGCCACAGCCCAATGGGGAAAAAAAAAAAAAAACTGTTTCTACATCCTTTCCACAGCAGTTCTTCGTGACTAGCATCATAGTCAAGCGTTAATCTATTGTTACAGCTCAGCATTCAAGATGGAGAGATGGTAATTTCAGGCCAAGTCTGAGTTTACCTTCGCGGGGCAGTGTTTTTGTTGTCAGGAGGTGAGGAAGTGAATTTAAGTGAAACGAGGCGAGGCAAGCAGTGAGATTAGAGGAGCTAAAGTAAGATTAGTTGAGATGAGGTTAGGTGAAGTTAAGTGGGGTGAGAGGAAGTGAAGATAGAGGAAGTGAATAGAGGTATGACAGGAAGAGAATTTTGATGAAGTGGAAGGTGAGGCAGGGAGAGAGTTTAGAGGTGAAGTGTGGTGTGAGAGGAAATGAGTTTAGGTGAAGTGAAATTAGGTAATGTGAGGTGAATCAGGAGGTAGATTTAGGTGAAGCGAAGTGAGGTGAGATTAGGTTAGGTGTGATGTGTGGTGAGGTAGGAGGATGTTAGATAAGGTGAAGTGAAGTGAAGTTTGGTGAAGTTAGGTAAGGTGTGGCTAAGGGTGAGGTGAAGACAGTCAAGGTGAGATGAAGTTAGGTAAGCTGTGGTGAGGTGAGGTGAGTCAGGAAGTCAAGGAAGGAGGGTCAGAAGGATCGATATGACTGGCTGTGATACCTCAACCACACCACCACAACAACAACCTTTCTCTCTCTCTCTGTCTCTCTCTCTCTAATGAACTGGTTTCAGGAGGGCGTAGTCATTTGGTAATTGGGTTCTGAAGAAGGGGTAAGCTTGTTTGTTAAAATGGATTACCCAGGAAGGCACAGTTAATCTGCATCAAGGTTTACTGAAGGATGACAATAGGTGTACAACCATCACGTTCGCAGTGGAAGCCGCTGATGGATCCACAGTCGGACACGTGGATGTTCGAGGGTAAGGAATATTGCTAACCCTTCCACGAATTTAAAAAAAATGCAAGTACATAGCGAACATAAACTCACAATTCGTCATCTAAAGAAAGATATTACTGTACTTGCACAGACATCACGATCACAGTGGAAGACGCAGATGCATTCATACTCTGCCAAGTGACTGGTGGAGGGTAACGCCTATACCCATCCCTTCAGTGAATAAAATCACGTGAATCTGGTAAAAATTAACTTAAAATTCATCATCTATGGGAAGACGTCAATGGTACAGTCTCCGCGGTCGTAGTGGAAGACGTTGATGTATCCACATTTGGCCATGTGACTAGTGGAGAGTGAGGACGCCTCTCCACCCCCTGTACCAGCACACACGCCCTGTGTTACGTCCATCTCCATGCCCGTGTACTGCCCAGCATCCCCACTAAGCCACCCCTTCAGTGCAAACCAG
Source organism: Coenobita brevimanus (assembly GCF_032717465.1). Classification (NCBI taxonomy): domain Eukaryota; kingdom Metazoa; phylum Arthropoda; class Malacostraca; order Decapoda; family Coenobitidae; genus Coenobita; species Coenobita brevimanus. The sequence continues at coordinate 69,171,123 of NC_136954.1, read as the reverse complement.
CCATCAGCAGTCTCAGAGCAGTCCAGATCAAAGTCCATCATCCAGTACGCTTCACCATATCTGAGAAGCAGGGTTACTGTTTGAAAGCCATGTCCAACCCCTCCATGCCAGCGTACGTAGATGTATACTCTGGGCAGCAAGGGGCAGTGTGCCGGGATATGTACAGTATATTCGACAACAAAAGTCTTGTCACCCATCCAGCTTCTCTCTCTATGGGCTCTGAAAATCAGTCCCGTATTTCTACGGCAAATGACACTATTTACTTTAAATGGCCATCGATCAGTGTCATCTGTGTCATTTCTTTTGGATTCAAGAGACTAATTTCCAAAGACTGTAAAGAGAAATGCAGGAGAGGTGGCATGACTTTAGCTGGCAACAGAATGACCTGGCTTTTCACACCACTGTTTGTCTCTGCAGCAACTCTCACGTATCTCTCCCCTCTGACGTTCCCACACCTCTATTCTCCACTTCAGTCACCCGAAAGTGCTTGGTGACTAAAGATATGTGCCTGCTGATTTTGTTCACTTTGTTAACTGCATTTTCGGTATTTAAAGAACGGTGAGATATACATGATATACGAGCTAAATAAAGGTATACTCTGTACAGAACTCTGTGATAATTTTGTATCAGCATGCAATTTTCAAAGTATTTTACGAACACAAATACAAACACATACTTGTTGAGTGGCTGGTATCCTGGACTGGCTGGGTCACTGCTGGTCCATGCAGCTGGTGATCCATATGGGGGTAGTCCAGCGTGGTAGCCCTGGCCAGCCTCTGCACCGTGCCAGTCCAGATAGCGATCACCTCTACGCCAGTCATTGTAGCTTGCGTAGTGTGATGTGGAGCCCAGGTCATGCGAGGTGATGGCCAGGGAACATGGGTCACTCGAAACGTCACTACCAAAACACTCTATAACACAATGTAAGATGGGTCGATTTGTAACCATAGAGCCATTTCGTAAACAAGGGGTCGATTAATCACAAGCATTAAAGTATTTTTTTCTTTATGTCTGAACAATACCTGCCTCTGACTTTGTGGTATGAGTTGAATCTCGCCAACAGCACTTACCGTTGATATCGTGTGAGCCTCCCAGTATGAAGACATCTTGGCCAACAACTGTGTGCTGCTCTATGAACACCACCGTTCTCCGCACACCAGGTGTGTGAGTGGAACCTGGGGGAGGGCTGGGTGTGAAGGTGGGGGCTGTGGTGGCGGGAAAGTCTTCAATGACGCACCTTCCCTCATTCCACTCAAAAACGTTGATGTAGCCGCAGCGCCCCTTGTGGTTGCTGGAGACCCCTGGAGCAGTGCCCCCCACGCTGCCCTGGCATGACCCCTGGTGGATATCCAGCTCCCACCCGGTGTAGCCCCCTGCGAACTCCAGCCACCCCTTCAACTCAAACCAGCCGTCATCCGCCAGTGTGCAGTCCAGGTCCACGTCCATCATCCAGTAGTCCTCACCATACCTGGCCAGGGGAAGTCTCGTGAGGGGCAGGGAAGAGAAAGGGGGGGGGGGGATTTATGAGGTAAATATAACTTGTGAGTCTGAAAGGCAAAATGCATGAGGCTTAATTATACAAAAATTTCGATCTCATTTTGAAACTATACTCTTCGGAAAAATCTCTACCTGCTGCCAGCAAGCTTAAGATAGGTACATTTTTTGCACCAACTGCTGAATTCTTATCTATGGTTGATGGGTCTGCTCGATTGGACAGACGGGTAGCAAAGGACAACAACAACAAGAACAACTCCAAGCTCTACCAGCTGTGTATAAGAAGTAGTGTTCTCAAAGCAATATTTAAGTAGTTAAAAAAAATAAATTATAATTCTTTTTGGAAACTGAGAAAAGCTAAATACTGTACTGTATATGATGACCTTCAATGAAAGTGTGCATTTCCTTCTTTCTCTTTACGAGTTAACTTACACATTGAGTTCCTGGTATCCATCAACTCCTGGGGTGCTGGTGGTCCATGCGAGGGGTGTACCAGAGGCAGGGGTGCCCTGGTACATCCCCTGGTCCATCTCACGACCGAACCAGTCCAGGAAGTTGTCCCCGGCCCGCCAGGCATTGTACTTGGCATAGTTGGGTGTGCTGCCCAAGGACCGGTGGCTCATTGGCAGTGCACAGACGTCACTCTCAGCCGGGGGACCACACTCTGAGGGCACGTGCACACCAGCCTAGGGTTAGTTATTATGTCACTGATTTTTAAATGGATGAGTAGCAGTAGTAGTAGCAGTACAAGTAGTAGTAGTATTAGTAGTAGTAGTGGCAGTATAGTAGCAGCAGCAGAAGTAGCAGTATTAGTAGTAGCAGTAGATGTAGTTGTAGTAGTAGTTACCTGGGTGTGTTTCCTCATTGATGCCTCCCCTGACGAACACATACTGCTCTTCATACACCTTCTTGTGTATGAATACCACGGTACGACGGTAAGGAGACTCCGTTGTGGTGGGTGGGGAAGTCTCCGTCCACACCTCTGAAGTTGCTGTGCTGAAGCCTGAAGTGAAGTCTGAAGGAAAGTCTGTGATGTCTGAAGTGAAGTCTGAAGAATAGGTGAAATCTGTGAAGTCTGAAGTATCTGTGAAGTCTGTGGTGAAGTCTGAAGTATCTGTGAAGTCTGTAGTGAAGTCTGAAGTATCTGTGAAGTCTGTGGTGAAGTCTGAAGTATCTGTGAAATCTGTGGTGAAATCTGAAGTATCTGTGAAGTCTGTGGTGAAGTCTGAAGTATCTGTGAAGTCTGTGGTGAAGTCTGAAGTATCTGTGAAGTCTGTGGTGAAGTCTGAAGTATCTGTGAAGGCTGTGGTGAAGGCTGAAGTATCTGTGAAGGCTGTGGTGAAGGCTGAAGTATCTGTGAAGTCTGAAGGATGTGTGGTGAAGTCTGAAATATGTGTGAAATCTGATGTTAAGTCTGATGTTTCTGTGAAGTCTGAAGTACCTGTGAAATCTGAGGAATCTGTGAAGTCTGAAGCGAAGTCTGAAGTGTCAGTGGCGATGTCTGAAGTAAAATCTGTCGTCCCTGTAAGGTCTGAAGTGAAGTCTGAAATTTCTGTGGAGCCTGTGGTGAATTGTGTGGTTAGGTCGTCTGTCTCTGTAACATCTGTGGTCCAGCTCTCTGTCTCATCCTCTGTGTTGTCTGTGGTAAGGGCGTCTGTGGCTGTTTCGTCTGTGGGAGCCTCGTCTGTGGGACCACTGGAGGCTTCTGTAGCAGTGTCTGTGGTCCACGTGGCGGTGCCCTCTGTGGTGGGGAGTTCTGTGGTGGTTGCAGGATCTGTTGATAATGATGAAAATAAAAGTTAATGTAGGGTGGGAAAGGAGGTCCGGATGATGATGATGATGATGATAAGTTTATGTAGGTAAGAGTAAAGTGATGGATGCTGAAAGAAAATGTGAACTAAAATAGACGAAGTATCGGGAGATCAAGCCCTGTACTGTATCAATTAATGGTCCAGCTGTCATGATTTCCTGTTCGAATTTCTGGATCCTAATCACTACTCATGCCATGGATCAAAGAGGAACTAGGTAATAATGATGATGATGATGATAGCCAGTTTGTTTTCATTTGACAGAACCTGACCACTGCTGGAGTTTAAATTGCAGCATCAACGCAGTGTGAAATTCAATGATGCGTTGCCATGGTTACCGTTCAAATCAGTCCCTCAACCTGACTATATTTGGCTATCAACTGAGCTGAATGAGGTTAGAGATCCTTGTCAAGTTGGAGTAAACACACTGTTGTTATGGCTGCCTGCACTGGAATGATAGTGAGATTGTGACATACAGGTTAGTTTATATGTAGCATTGAGTCAGGCGATCTCTTGTGTGTTGAGGGGACTTTATAATCTCTGCAGTGCCTGTTTCAATAACCCACACTCCCACTACCTCATTTATGCCCACACCAGCAGACAGGGCCGACCTCGTAATACATAAACAACCCAGGACCTTATTTACGGGGCACTCTGATTATAACCTTGTCTCACTCACCGCACCCAACGCAGTACGCCACAAATGGGATGTCGTAGTTGCTGATGATGATTCTGGCTGCCCCGTCGCCCGCCACAGTGATGGTGGTGTTGCAGCCGCTCACCACATCGCAGTACTCACCCGCGGGAAGACCTGAATGACGTAAGAAGGCTGGGGTTATTGTGACAGGATTGTGGTGTGTGTGTGTGTGTGTGTGTGTGTGTGTGTGTGTGTGTGTGTGTGTGTGTGTGTGTGTGTGTGTGTGTGTGTGTACATAAGTATATATCATAAAACAGTTTCTGCAGGACACTGACTTGAATGATTTTTTTTTTCTCCAAAATTGGACACATGAAAACGACCACCTCCTTTGTGAAGCCCCCCTCCCCCCCCTCTCTCTCTCTCACCTGTGCTCACCACCTCGTCCATTTCACCAGAAGGCGCCATCACAAACACCCCCATCCCGCCTCGCTCCAACACCAAACTTCCAGAAAACGCCAGAATTTCGAATCTTGATCTGTTCGTGCCAGCCACTGCATTTCTGAAGCCAACCTGAAAGAATGATTTACACGAAACTATAGTCTGTTCACTCTAACGATCCAAATTTTCGTCCTTCTGGAGCTTATTTCACGTTGCTGAGTGGCAGAAAAAGACAATGCTACGGCTCTACATCCTTTCCATAGCACTTCTTCCTGACTTGCATCTTATTTCAGAGTTAATCTTTTGTTACGGCTCAGCATTCAAGAAAGAGGGAGGGCAGTTTTAAAGCAAGGTACAATAAAATAATAATAATAATAATAATAATAATAATAATAATAATAATAACAAAAAAAATGCATACTCGTGAAACAACCCCGTCTCCCGCGTCTCACCATAGCGGCGATGGGAGGCCAGCGATGTTCACAAACCCAGGGCCACTCGCACTGTCCGTCGGGCGCTGTGGTGATGGGCAGGGTGTTGTTGGAGTCGTCAGTTGGGGGGCCTTCTGCAGGGTCGTAGAAGTCGTAGCTGCTCATGACGCGTGCCAGGCCGTAGTCGTCCGCTAACATGAACGCGGTGGCCATCTGGTACTCGCGCTCATCTCTGAATGTCAACACCTCACCTGATTTCACAAGGGGAAACGGAAAATGAACCAAATGGATCGAAAAATAAAAGGGGGGAGAACATAACAAAAAAACACGTCCAAAATGAGCTGGGAAATAAAACGGACAAGACAGAAGCAAGGAAAGGAAAATAAGAACCGCACAAAATGGATGCAAAAAATGGGTAAAAGAGAGGATAAGGGGTGAAAATATTTACTATGCTGCTACTCACACAGTGTTAATATAACTGTACTACATTAGCTAATTCTACAACGGTATCTCTATCTAAGGTTGCGTCCACATCAAATGACTGCTGGTGTGGGCATGAGTTCTGCATCACTGTGACTCATGGAAGTTCCTGCTTGCATCCACTTGTGACCAATGGGGCCACTTGTACTCGTATGCATACACACACACACACACACACACACACACACACACACACACACACACACACATCTCTCTCTCTCTCTCTCTCACCTGGCGCCAGGAACGGATCACGCTGACTAAGGTGACTATCAACAAACACCAACGCTCTGGACGGGGGCGCCATCCCAAGAGAAGGATCATAGACGCTGGACAGGCTAGCAAAGTCCTCTATTCCGGCTGAGACTTGTTTCCCGTACTGTCTCTCCGTCACTAGACCTGGAGGTAGATTAAATTCCTTCACCACAACTTCGGAGTCTTAGTTTAACCTTGATACGTCTAGAAATCTATAGTCTCTCAAGGGGAGTAGATGAGAGAGTACGCACCTAGGGGATAATACTCCTCCGGGCGTATCGCAGTGCCTGGCGGGATGACGTCGTAGTAGAAGAAGGGCGAGGTGTCTGGCGAGAACCCCTCAGATACACTCAGGTTCGCCGTCTGCGCCTTGATCCCCAGCAGGTCCTACGGGGAGGAGATTACCGGTCCAGGATCGTGGTCGTTTTGGAAATATCGCTGCATTATTTCTATCTGTCTACCTTTTTATATAATTATCTGCCTGTCTGTCTGTCTGTTTCTCTCTCTCTCTCTCTCTCTCTACCGGTATCTATCTGTCTATCTATCTATCTATTTATCCATCCATCCACTCACCTTCGGCCAAATATTAGAGGCAGCATCGACCCTAAACCCAGCCACACCAAAAGATATCAGCTGGTTCAGATAATAAGCAATAATCAGTTGCACAGGCTCCTTCCCCGTTGCAAGGTCTAGTTTCCCCTCTAGCCTGCAGTACCTCGCCTCCTCCGCGCTGTCGTACGAGTGAACTAGGCCTGTGGGTTGGAAATTGAGCTTAGTAATTTCTAGATTTTCCCCGCCAAAAATCTTGAACCTGCACTAGGCTTGGCGAGCTGGAAAATGCTCCGATTAATTCCTAGATTTTTCTCGTCTAGAATTTTGAATTTGCACTAGCCCTGGTGATTTAAATAAATAGTTTGGATGATTTCTTCTCTCAATTGCTCGTAAATATAGCTATGAAATATGGAGTGTTATTTCCATAGACCCTTCTCGTCCGTGTAGCTAGCTGGAGAGCAAGTTAAGGCTATGCTGAGAGAGACATCTATGCTACTGGGATGACAGTTGATGCCCCGACTGCACTACGGTACATACTACTACACAATTCATTTTTTTTTTTTTTGTCCCGACCATGCAAAAGAAAGTTAGATGATAGCATTAACACTCAGGCTAATTAACACTCAGCTACTTATAATAATCTCGTGTTACCTGAAATAATTACTTGCGTTGTCCCAAGGAGAGGGTTAATAAATCCCTCAAAAAATCCGCCCAATTAACCACACACAGACATCCCTTGCACATACCACCAATTTTCGTAACAAACTTTTTTTTTTTCCTAATAAAACGTGGGAAACAAAATCCTATAGAAAAGTAGGATTGAACACTGTACTTTACCATCCTCAGTAGTGCACGATTTTGAGAAGAAGTAGGCGTCATCGTAGGGCCGGAAGGTGTAGTTGGTGGCATCATAAAAACTGCCCGCCGACCCGTAGCCTGATATGCCCTCCTCCACCATGTTGTTCAGTACAGCGTCAACAAACACCCTGGGGAATGGTAGTGGAGGTGTAGACAACCAACCTACCTGTCTATCTACCTACCCACCTATCAGTTTATCTATGCTACTCTCCTGCCTACATGGCTAACAACTAACTCACCTACCTACCTTCCAATCTACCTTCCTACTCGTCACCTTCGTTCCTTCTTACCTACTCCTCACCTTGCCTATACCTGCCTGTTCCTTCACCTTTCTATAACAGTGACCCCTCCCCCCGCTTCAACTTTTCTTTCCTTACTATAGATGAGTTGAGCGATGGTGTGTGCGTATTCGTCCCTCTAAGTCTAAGATCAGGTAAATCTTCCAACACCAAAAATTTACGCTTAGCAAAATTATCATTCACTCACTCAATCAATTAGTCAGTCTTCAAGGGCACAGTTCATCATCATCATCATCAAAATCATCATCGTAATCCTGTTCCAGACTAGCAAACATGGAAGGCAAGATTAAGAAATTGAGCTGGAGAGCGTGAATGCAGAATTATGAAGAGAGTCTCCTGTGAAGTAATAAATGCATTCACACAGGGGATATATGTGTGTGTGTGTGTGTGTGTGTGTGTGTGTGTGTGTGTGTGTGTGTGTGTTCTCACCTAACTGTTCTTACCTAACTCTATCTTTACCAGAATGAGTCAAGCTCGTACTGTTCCGCGTATTAAACCATTTTTATCATACATATCCTTAAATTTATGAACAGTGTGTGTGTGTGTGTGTGTGTGTGTGTGTGTGTGTGTGTGTGTGTGTGTGTGTGTGTGTGTGTGTGTGTGTGTGTGTGTGTGTGTGTGTGTGTGTGACCTCCCTGCCTCACCTAACCCCTACGGCATTGCATCGGTGAACCATGTCCTTGAACTGCTCCTGTGTGCCTGACTGTGAGTGTATGAGGTAGGACACGGGCTGGTAGCGCTGGGTCCAAGACAGTCCATCCATCACGCGGTGCTCTTGGGGCGGCGAGACCTGGAAAATATACAAAAAAATAAAAAAGGAAAAAAGAGCAAGAGAAAAAAGGATAGAGGGTGAACGATGAAATAAACAATTATATATGTATAAAAAAAGAGACAATATTACAACCTCCCAACTTCCAAAAATAAAACAGAAATTATACTAGAACCTTCAACTTCCACATCTCGAATAATAAACTCTCACCTGTACGGCACAATACCCATTCGGCGCCAACACCTCCTCACACTCTCTGGCCACATCTTCCCATGGCCACTCAAACAGGTGTACCAGGGTGTGTCCAGGGGGGCACAGTGGTGGTGACATGGGGGGGTCATCACACATCACCACCACTGCCACTGTCAGCACCATCACCACCTTCACCGCCATCACCAGCGTCGGCCTGTGACTGGGAGAGTGGTGAGGTGAGTGCAATTTTTATTATTATGATACTACCGGTACTACTACTCCTACTACTACCATCACTACTACTACTATTACTATCATCATCATCATCATCATCACCACCCAGACCCCCTTTCCCACACCAGTATATAGTAAGGTAGGGTCCAGAGTGCAAGACAAATACCATATGCCTCTTGTAACTTACGTATCTAGTGTGGGAAATACAAAACCCATTTTCCCACGCTCAGGTAAAGGTCATACATGTAATTATCACCAAATCTACCCCAGACTAACCTAGTATTGTGATTTATTTATTAATTTAATAATTCATTTACTTTTGGAGAGGGGGAGGATTTCACTTCGTGTTTCGTGTGGTAGCGTGACAAAAAATAAAAAAAAATCGATTACCACGGTATTCGCAAAAACTCAAAAATTATAAATAATGTATGTTTCTCTTCTTTTCTCAAGGAGATCACCGTAACCGAAAAAAAAAAAAAAAAAAGTACTTAGTAGGTGAGAACAGACGGGGATAGCAAAATTTTTGTCCGTGAAACAGACAGGCATGAAGGTAGGATACACACCGGGAAGAACTTTCTATACGGTAGCGTACGAAAGTGACTTGGACCAGTTTCCATTGCATTGGGAAGTTACGTGAGTCAACTTTCTATAGCAAATTGGCCCGTATCAATTTTCTAAAGGGAGCTGCATAAATACACGAACACCACTTAGCCGTGAACACATTGACTCATGGATTTCTCTCGATTGAACGTAATGATTAGGTCTCAGACGAAATGTAACTCCAAGATGTGTCAATTACAGACAAAATGTTTCTCGCGACTTACGTAATCTCTTGGCTGAACAAAATAATCTGGCTACCATGAATAAAAATACCTACGTACTACATCACACCAAAAGAATGACTGTGACTTGTGATCCGTAGGTCTGCATTGGTGAGGTATAATACTGACGACTTACCTGTGTGTGGGCATATCCGAGAGTGTGATGGAAATGTGAACACTCTACCTTCCTCTCAGCTCACTTTTCTCCCCTAACCCTTCCCGCCCCTGCCCTTCTCTTCCCTCCCCTCCCTCACCCCCTACCTTCCCCTCTCCTCGGTTCCCTTTCTCACTCCTTCCCCTTCCCTTTCTCTCTCTCTCTCTCACCTCTCCCCTCTTCTTTCCTCTCACCGCCTCCCTTGCTGTTCTCTCCCCTTCCCTGTCCTCTCTCACTCCGGTCTTCTCTCTCTCTGTTTCTCCTCTTCATACTTCCCTCCATACCTCATCCTTTCCCACTTCCTCCTCCTCGTCCTCCCTCTCCTTCTCCTCTCTGGCAAGTCAGGACAAATATACATAGTTTGTAGAATGTAATGAAGGTTAGGAGAGAGAGAGAGAGAGAGAGAGAGAGAGAGAGAGAGAGAGAGAGAGAGAGAGAGAGAGAAGCTGAATGTACTAAGGTAACAAAAACAATAAAAATACTATTATCAGACTGAACAGGCTTTAAACACTACATAACTTCTTACGCAACTCCTTAGCAGCGTCTTAAAGGACTACGATAATTCCCAGGCCTCTATCACGGCACCTGTATCACGTCGGTCCGAATTTTAAGTGGCGTTGAAATATTCGTTACACCTTCACCTAACCGATTTGTTTTGAGTATCACCATAATTACTCTCTCGCTCTATCAGCAACTCTTCATCTTCCTTCTCCCACACCCATGTACTGGTCCACTTTTTTCATCTATACCAATTAGGATTCCTTAAAATATCATCATCATCATCATCATCAATGTTAAGCAGCGTGTTCTGTACCCCGACTTCTCGGGTCCAGTCACGATGCAACTCTGGGTCCTTAATTCCTGACCGGGTCAGCACTAGCAAGGAAGGGAAACACAAACACCACGAGGAAACAAATGCACTAATATATTAATAGAGAACAATTACACACACACAACATTCTATGACCAGAGTCGAAATTACACAATGCCTTACACTGATATTGATCTCAATCACTGTCCACCTAGTTCAACATCTTTGTCTCATATCTGGGTTATTTCCTCACAGTATCACAGGCAACATTTCACCAATATAGGTAGTACATCAGCATAGGCAGACTTACATACAACACAACCCAGTATATCCACAGGGACAGTTCTTAAGCCTAGGTGTTCGCGTGACACAGACGGGTCCTAGCTAATACATCATCTCCGTGTGACATGTACGGAAGTCCCTATAGCTAACTTAGACTCTATACGCGCGTCACTCAGGCCGAGACTGTACCGTAGGTCACACTGGGGGGAGTGGGGGGGAGAGGGGCTTAATGAGGATAGGGAGGGTTTCTCTCTGTGGGGCCGGGCCGGGGGCAGGGAGGGGGAGGGGGGGGGATTTAGTACTGAGATATTGCTGTGTTATGTGAGTGATACGGGCTCGGGTGTCACTGTCCAAAGGAGGGGGGGTCTCAACCTGAGGCTGGGGTTATACATTCTGCAGGTGATTCACAGGAGCTCGATTCGTCGGTAGGGGGGGGGAATACTATAAGGGGGGGGGAGGATGTGTGCCGCGTATGGGGAAAGGAACACAGGGGAACGGATCACTGGTAGTCCACGGAAGGGGGGAGGGGTTCACAACACTGGGGAGGTATATTTTCACGAGGCCTGTCACTCACAGTTCTGACGGAGAAGAGACAATGGCCCACGGGTGAGAGCACAGTACTACACTGTGGGTGAGAGGGCCTATGCAGGGAGCTCCAGGTGGCGGTCAAGCGTGGGAGGCGGGCCGTCCGGGGAGCTGTGCAAGATGGTAGGGCCTGTGGGGTTGCCACTAGTCTGGGGTTGCCACTAGTCCGGGAGTAATGGGGTGGCTTTCTCACCGAGTCGGCCCTGCAGGAGGCAGGGCTCTCGGGACTGGGACCGAAGAGGGCCAGAAGTCGGGCTATATGCCGTCGGCCCTTGGTCATCTTTGGGGTCCGGGGGAGGGCCTGGTGGAGGCCTGGCCAGAGTGTCAGCCGGGAGGAGGGTGCCACCAAGGTAGGGCAGCCTGTACTGTTATGCTGGTGTTTTTAGGTCGACTTCTCGTCCCTTCGTCAGACAGCCCCGTCGGGCACTGCCCGTGCTCCTCCGTAAAACAGAGGTGCGAGGGCACTCCTGTCGCAGGGCTAGGGCCTCCTGCCCTGGGGACGTCGGGAGGAAGAGGTTGGACGTACGCTCTCGGCTTATGCCACAGTTCTGACGGAGCATGCCCTCCCTTCGTCAGGTTGAGGTTACCTGTCCTGGAGACGTCAAGAGGAAGAGGATGGATGTACACTCTTGGCTTTCGCCACAGCTCTGACAGAGAGTGTCCTCCTTCCGTCTGGGAAGGTCCTGTGCCCGTAATGTCGGGAGGAAGAGGTCGGATGTACTTTCTCGGCTTTTATCACGGCTCTGACGAACCATGCCCTCCTTCAATCTAGGCAGGGGAATAGCAACCCTAGAGGCTCCCCCTGAGTCCTCAGTTAGTTGTGGAGCCGATCCAGAAGACTCGGCATCCGAGGGGGTGCTTGGGACCTTGCCACTGCAAGTCTCACCTGGATTCTGGCGAGAATTCCCTCTGCTGGAGAGTAGTGTACCTTTTCCGTACACTGCTGGGTGGTCTGGCTGCCCGGAAGAGGGTCGCCGGGTCGCGAGGGAGATGCGCTGTTGTTGGCTGGACATCCGCCCAGGTAATTCAGCCCCTCTGTTGTCTCCTTGTGGGATGGGTATCACCCCCTCACTGTCTCCTCCTGGGATGGTGGTGTCAGGCTCATCCTGCCACGCTGGTATTTCAATCATCATCATCATCAAATCCTGTGTCGACCCATGAGAAGCGTAGGAGCCCGGGGCTAGGCAAGTTAGTCCTGACATTTACGATGAGAGTGACCAGCCTCGCTCATCCCTGAGTGGCAATATTAACAATAATCCCCAAACCACCCCTTGGATGTGGAAACTTGCACAGGCTCAATCCGATTGGAGCACCTCAATTACCCACTAAACTACCAGGTGCCATAAGCTGGTTATATGGTTACCACCCAGTGTTGTAAATGGTTTCCTGGTGTACAGGACTCTTGTCCTATGTGACGCACACAGAGCCTAAGATTAGCTAGGGCATCGTCCATGTCATGCGTATATATTGTACTAGCTAGGGCCTCGTCTATGTCACACAAATACCTAGGCTTAAGGGTTTGAATATATGTTGTCATCAATGTCATGCACCTGTTGGAATGGGTATACCGTATTATGCAGTCCGTATGTGTGAATATGATGTACCTGACAACTTTGTGAAATATTGTCTGTGACACTGCGTGGACATAACCCTACTTCATGAAGGTGTAATTCCGTGTATAGGCCCGACTTGCTGAACTAGGTGGAAAGTAATTGTTCATCATCATCATCCTAAGTCATTGTAAGTTTCTCAGTTTTGCTCATAGAATGGTGTGTTTGTCTTTTGATAATATATAACTGTGCCTTTTGACCAGTGGTGTTTGTGTTTTCCTTCCTTGCTAGTACTGACCCGGTCAGGAACAAAGAACCCAAGGCTGCACCGTGTCTGTACCCACGAAGTCAGGACGCAGAACACGCTGCATAACAATATACATACCCGGTATATATGTATTGTAGAAGCTGACTCACGCACACAATGCAGATGGACAAAACTACAGCACCCTCACGTCCAAGACGATTTTGTCCAAGACGTTTCACGTCCAAGACAAAGACCATTAATAATAATCAAATGTCTATTTATCTATCTATCTATTGCCAGACGCCTCAATCCCGTTTGGGGTGGCCACAAACAAATCGCCTCCAAGTCGCCCTGTCCCCCGCCATTTCACTGCCCTGCTCCCAACTCACACACCCCTTTCTCATATACCTCTCCACCCCATCCCTCCATCTCATCCTCGGCCTCCCCCTCCCTCTTCCCCCCTCCACCTCACTCACATACACTCTCTTCGTCAGTCTTTCACCCTCCATCCTCTCAACATGGCCAAACCACCTCAGTGTGTTCCTCATAACGCTTCCTATCACATCCACATCCACACCACAACGCTCCTTTATATCCTCATTCGTCAGCCTGTCTCTCCATGTAACTCCACAGGCTCCTCTTAAATAACTCATTTCCACTGCTCTCACTCTTGACTTGTGTCCTTCCAACAACGTCCAAGCTTCACTTCCGTACGTTACGAGTTGGTATCACAATACTGCCATGTAGTAACTTTTTCACTTCCATGCTCACTTCCCTGTTTCTTATCACTGCTTTCAAAGAACCAGCAACCTTTCTTCCCTGCTGTACTCTTTCAAGCACTTCACCCTCCAAACCTCCATCTTTACTCATCACACTACCCAAGTACTTAAACATACTCACATTTTCCAATTCCTCACCATCCAACCTCGCTGTACATTCACTGACTTCACCTCTCTCAAAGACCATCACTTTACTCTTCCCTACATTCACCTTTAGATTCCGTTTCTTACACACTCTCCCAAACTCATCCACCACGACCCACAGCTCCCCTTCGTCTTCACTCAACAACACAGTATCATCTGCAAACAACAGTACAGGGAGTTTCCAAACATTATCCTCTCTCACCAGGGCCACTCCAACATCCACTACCCTACCTTGTACCTCTTTTATTACCCCATCCATGTACAGATTGAACAACCATGGAGACATGACACATCCCTGTTTCAACCCAACTTTCAAAGAGAAAAATTCACTTAGTTCACCATCCACACGCACTGCAGCCTTCGCACCATCGTACATACTCTTCACAGCATTCAACAACTTCCCATCTACTCCATATATTCTTAACACTTTCCACATTCCTTGTCTATCCACCCTGTCATATGCTTTCTCCAAATCCAGAAAGATGCATACAACTTCTATCCCTTCTCTAGAAACTTTTCCACTAAAGATCTAAGAATGAATATCTGATCTACACAACCTCTTCCCTTCCTAAAGCCTCCCTGTTCTTCTCCAACTACTTTCTCTGTTCTTTCTCTAACTCTGTCAATAAGTATCCTATCATACACTTTTCCTATTATACTAAGAAGACAAATGCCCCTATGATTACCACACACTTCTTTTTCCCCTTTTCCTTTGTACAAGGGAATAATTATACCTGACTTCCAATCCTCTGGGACTCTACCTTCCTCCCAGGCCAATCTGCACATCTTCCACATCCATTCTACTACTATCTCTCCCCCATGCTTCAGCATTTCACCACACACTCCATCAATTCCTGGGGCTTTCCCCGATTTAACTTTCTTCATTGCTTGCACAGCTTCTATCCTACTGATTTCTTCCTGTCTTCTCACCTCCCTCCTTCTCCCAGCCATTCCCCAGCCACTTATACTCGCATTACTTCCATCCTCTATGTTCAACAATTCCTTAAAGTGTTCTCTCCATCTGCTCACTTTTTCTCCCTTCTCCACTAGTAATCTATCATTTTTATCTTTCACTCCCCTGCTAACTTCACTTCCACCCTGTCTTACTCTTTTCACCTCTTTCCAGAACATTTTCTTACAGTCCCTCCACTTTACACTCAAATTCCTTCCAAATTCCTCATCCACTTTCTTCTTACTCTCTCTTACTAATCTTTTCACCTCTCTCTTTCTTTCTACATATAACTCTCTCTTCCGCCTCTCAACTTCTTCCACGTCCCTATTTCTCATTCATTCATTGTATGCTTCTTCTTTTGTGCCACAGCCTGTTTCACCTCTTCAGTCCACCAAGCTGTTCCTTGCACCCCCCCTCCATCTTCTCTTCCTTCCACACACCACATCACATGCTGCACATATTTCTTCTGTAAATATCCTACACACACCTTCCACGTCTCCCATCTGCTCCAATTCATATTTGCCCAATCGTTCCTCCACTTCTCTCTTATACTCTGCCTTTTTCTCATCCTCTTGTAACCTTTCCACTCTCCTTGCAACTACTCCTTCCTCTCGTCTTTCCCTTCTTCTATTCCTCCATCTTACTTGAATTCTAATTCTGGCCACCACCAAGTAGTGGTCAGAAAGTCCACTCCCCCAACCTCTATAAATTCTTGCATCCATTACACATCTTCGCATCCTTTCATCCACACACACACAATCAATCATTGCCTTCCTTTCATTCAGTTCACCACCCACCCTTCTCATCACTCGCCATGTATACCTGTGGATCATTTTATGCCTGAAGAGGGTATTGGCTATCACCAACCCCCTCCCAGCACAAATGTCCACTAACGCAGTCCCATTCTCATCTATCTCAGCAGGCACACCCCACTCACCAACTATTCCATCCACCTTCACATTCCCAACTTTACCATTCATATCACCGATCAAAAACACTCTCTCATTCCTTCCAAACTTTTCCATGCACACTTCTGCATTTGTCCAGAACTCTTCTCTCACTCTTCTAGCACGATCTTGCGTTGGCGCATACACACACACAATCGCCCACATTTGTATTCCAACTATCAACTTTACCCACACAATCCTTGACCCAACTGATCCATACTGTCTTATGCTCCTCTTCCATCTTTTACTCACAATTATACATACTCCTTCCTTTGCCCTCTCATTCTCACCTACTCCTGCACATATACCCCATCCATACTCCCATTCTCTCACACTTTCTCCTCTCCATTTTGTTTCAGTTATTCCACATACATCCACTTTCGCACCCTCAAGCACCTGGACAATCTCTCTCTCTCTTTCACCTCATCATTCGCTCCCCTTACATTCCACATTCCGATAACCATGTCCTTTGTCCGGTCCTTGGTCGTCATCGTTTGGTCAGTCCTTGTCCAAGGCTTATTGTTTGTTTTTATAGTTAGTTGTTTTCCGGGGAGGGGCACTAACCCTCCGCCAACCCTTTTAGTCGCCTTTTACGACAAGCAGGGATACTGGGGGAGTATTCTTGAAAAACCCCCCTACCCCCAGGGGGTAATCAAATGTATTGCTGTAATACAGTTGCATATGTCCAATACGGAACCAACGGTTCATAACAGCCCAAATCCGAGGAGAATACAACTATGATGGTCTCACCCAGTCCAACATGGTTCCCTTGTTGTCCAATAAAATATTAGAATCTGGTCATGTGATGACCAGGCGGGGCTTGTTTTTGTCTAAAATTATCTCCCTAACCAAAGCATTGTGGACACACTTACCGCGTGTTGCACTCAGCGTTTGCTCCCAGGTTATTGCCCCTCCTTCCATAGCCATGCTTAGGAAACCATCTGCTAACCCCCTGAAGCACCGCCATCTACCTACTAAGCTGGAGATAACAAGCTCAGAAACACACACTTTCAAGGTGAGGAAATTTGTACTGGTGCCAAAACAGGTCTAGGTTGATGTTTTTAGGGGCACTTTTCAAAGATTTTGTGACAATATTAATTTTTTCCATAAGGCCTTGTGTTTGTCCAAGACATTTCTCGTCCAAGACGGGACCCTCAGGCGACAATATTACCGTCTTGGACACAAGGGTACTGTACATACACATTCATGCTCTACATACACATTCTGGGTTCTGAAGGACACCTGTTGAGGAACACCATTTTTTGTCCCTGGACCACGACTCATCTCAACCTTGCACAGTATGGCTCACAAGGGTACAGGCATGAAAGGCTTTTGGACTGTATAGCAAAAATGAAAGTGTTGATAAAATCTGCATAAACAAGTAACATGTGTGATATGCAGGAATGACCTGGTAAGGAAAAGGTGCTAAGCAGTCTCCTAAGGCACTGAGAATACAGACCTAGAAATGCACCTTTCATTACTGCTGTGCAAACTTTATTAATTAAGAGATAAGCACTGGGTGAGGCTGGTCATGCTCATCTTAAGATAAGGGATGAGTGAGGCTGGTCACTCTCATCTTAAATGTCAGGACCAACTTGCCTAGCCCCGGGTGCCTACGCTCCTCATGGGGCAGCACAGGATTAGGTGATGGATGGATAAATGTACATAATTAAATGAAAAGGTACAGGTGAAGGAGAAAAATGGTTGAACTCAACTGTGAACAGTCTAATTCGACACCTTAAATACAATACACTCATTCAAACATTCACAATATTTTTCATGTCATTCCCAACTTCTAACAACAAATACAGTATTTCAAACTAGCACCCTCCAATAAACACATCCATGCATGAGTATGTACACATAGGTGTGCACACACATTCATGCACTCATGTGCATTTACACACATACAGTGTCATATAATTCAATAATCATTATCACAACAGTACCATGCTTCATCTGCAGCTGCTCTGTGCAAAATATATAAAAAACTTCATTAAAGAGGATTTTAACCTGTATATTATAAACATAGCAACAATGAATGACAGCTAGCTATAATTCATTGATTTTAGACAAAAACTGAATAAAAACGGGCTTAAATAAAGAACAGTAACACTCACAGATTCATGTCTTTTCCAATTAAACCCAAAATGTATTTGAAAGGAATTCTCCCTGTGTTGGGAACTTATGCACTAGGGTAATACTGTATTATAAAAGTAAATAATTGCCAGTTCTGTAATGGAGGGTTTAACTCTTTCAGCTTGGGACTTGTTTACATCAAATTTTTGTGGGAGTTAACTCTTTCAGCCTAAGGACTGTTTACATCAGCTTTTGGTAGGGGTTCACTCTTTCAGCATGAGACTTGTTTTTTAATTCTCGCTTCCCTTAAGATTACCCTCCAGCACTTGGGACAGTTTTCTGATACATGCACGAAGATCAAGGGTGGACCTTCATGTTGTGTGCTGATGTAATGAATTAGCCCTGTTGCCCCCATACACTTTCTTGGACACCTGGTGGTCTGGTAAGTTAAGGCACTCCAAGCATATGTAGTCCATTAGGGTCTCATTCCAAGAAGTGGTCAAAGTTTTTTTTGCTCCAGTATTGCTGCTATGGGTAGAGCAACAGATCACACTTGCCTTAAAAGTCTGAGGAAGTATCAGAATGAATGATGAACGAATGGAAGACTTTCTTCAGATTTAAGCAGTCATTGACGGGGAAACCTATTTTAATGAAAGAGCTGATGATGGCTACAGATAATCCATTCAGTTTGAAAACTCTCTTAAGCTGAGTAAAACTGCATGAGGTAGCAAGAATATAGTGAAAAATATGTGTTTGGCCTGAAGGATTAACAGCAACAAGGAACATAGGTTTAACCTACTTATAATGAAGCATTACTGTATGTATTCTAATGCTAAGCCTTTGTTATGGAGCCGTAACCAAGGGTGGTCGTTGAAGCCAGAAGGATCTCACTCGTGTCTGAACTCAGTGAACTTGAACTGGCCTCCTCCTGCTCATGGTCACCTAAGTCAGCAAGGAAATGTAAGAACAAATCTGTTATCAGTTATCAGAATAACAGTGTTAAAATTTACAGCAACAATATAAACTCAAATATTCTGGACCTGGATTCACAAATAAATTTATAATCAATTCTCAGCATGGTTGGTAAAAAATTTAACAAATTGATTTTTATATTTAAATCAGATTTTTTCATTTAAATCAGATTATTTTTTAAATCAGATTTTTTTTTTCCCAACCTTGTTTTTGCCTTTGGAAATTCTGTCAGAAGAGTACCACACTGGGTCTTTTTTTCCTCCCAATTGCTGCAATTCGTCCATTAGGCATGATTATATATCACCGTTCAAATAAACAGACTTACAAAATTGAAAATAATAAATGTGAATGGGAAGTGGGAGTAAGGCAGTGCACCACAGGCTAGCACTTCTTGGTATGGGGAAGGTTACTCACACTCAGGGTTGGAAAAAATGGCATATATATAAAGTATATATATATATATATCTATCTATCTAGGCTGCTTCCCCCAAGGAAAGGGAGGTAGCCGAGACAGGACGACACACTCTCCAATTACTCATCCATTCAAACACACACACATATATATATAATATATATATATATATATATATATATATATATATATATATATATATATCGTCATCATCATCAGCCGTTTGAATATCCACTGCAGGACCGGCCTATCCGGACCAAAGTCGGAAGGATACAGCCAATGTATCTCTACCAAGTGGCTTAGGCTGTCTAGTAGAGATTGTATGTAGGGTGAGAAGTGCTTGTAAGTGTAATTGTAGTTTAGGAATGGCTTTGGATGTGTGTGTAGTCTCTGAACCAAGTGTAATCGGCCCACTCAAGCCGACTGGGTGCATGCATACTTTATAGTATGCGACACTAGTTCAACCACAGCACCCCTTGTGTCCGCCAATGCAGTATGTGGCCAGGTGAACACTCCCAAAGTTTATTACCCTGGCGGGACGCGAACCCTGGCTCACCAGTGTACGAAAACGCACACTCTACCACAGAGGCTCATATATATATATATATATATATATATATATATATATATATTAAAGATTGAAATATATATATATAAAACATTAAAGATTGAAATATATACAGTATATAATTATATATATGTATATATATATATATATATATATATACTTTATACTGTATATTTTTTTCATTCATTCATTGCCAGACGCCATGTATCCCAAACGGGGTGGCCAAGGGCTTAGAGTTAATTGTTTTACAGGGAGGGGCACTAATCCTCCACCAACCCCACTTGACACGTAGGGATGCCAACAGCATCTGGTGTTCCCAGGCGGTCACCCATCCAAGTACTAACCAGACCCAACGTTGCTTAACTTCGCTGATCGGACGGGAAGCGGTGTACTCAACGTGATTTCAATCTTTAATATTTTATTTAAATCAGATTTTAAAATTTAAACTGATTGTTTTACTTAATTGGATTATTATTTTTTTTTTTTCACTTTTATGAAGACTTTTTCTTTGTGCTAAGCCTTTACCAATGTTAAATGAAATCATATTTTGGTATCATATATTTATTACCCAAAAGTTGCTATGCAACTTGAAAAGACATGACGCATTAAAGGCTTTCCTAACCGGAGCACTTATTATTATCAAAGAGCCTTCATTCCTCTGTTTTTTAATATTTGCCTTGTAATAAAAGGCAATCACTTGTGCCTGACTTGATCAAGATCAGTACAGGAAGAGTACAGGCAAAGCAGACTTGATGTATCTGTACTATACACATCCATCACATTCTGTCTTCTTCATTTTTACTGCATTTACATTAAAAAAAATCAATTTTAATTTAAATCATGATTTTTTCACTCTGATTTAAATCATTTTAAATCACAAGATTTAAATAATTGAATTTAAATGATAACAACCCTGATTCTCAACAATTAATTCAGCTTGTTGTTTGAAGAACAAGAGACATGGGAAGGTTGTGGACTCAACGTGTCTTGTACCTTCAGGGGAGGGGGGGAGCTTTGAATAATTTTTCACTCATAACTCAGATCTGTTTTTGAAAAAAATAAAAAAATAAAAAAAGTAAAGATATTGCACTCTTCTTGTCTTTCCTGCTAAAACAAATAAATCATAACAGGGAACTGATCATGTATGAAAAACTCTCCCATAGCTGTAAAAAGTTTTAATATATACTGGGGAGATATAAGAGCTTCAGTTTGACCTGGCCTCCTGAAGTGTCTCCCCAATGCAGTAACCAGCTTTTCCAAATTCTTCCAACTGAGCAATCATTTACAAGATAGTTTGTAAATCCAAGCCCAAGGCAGAAGCATAAGTATACAAACCTTGGACAATTTTCTGTGTTCGGCCAAGTCTCTGTCGGCTGATGAAGAAGACTGCAATAAAAGCCATCACCAGGGGGACAAAGATGCCTAGACTCATAACACTGCGGTAGTAATCTGAACAACTGTCGCCGTTACATGCCACCCTGTCAAAGCACATTATTATTATTATTACTGTTATTACCATCATCATCATCATTCAGACCCCCTTTCCCACACAAGGGCAGGGTGAGGTGGGGTCCTGAAAGCCAGAAAAAAATTAACAGAATGAGATATCAACCAAAGCTTGCTAAATGAAATGGGCCACACTTACCATTAAAGCTGCCAAAATCCAGGCTCCAACTGACATGTCACTACTTATTCCACGCATAGCTTTACATTAACCTATCCAGCAGTGTCAATCTGATGACTGTCATGTTAAAAAAGGTGAAAAACCTTGGTCATAAACTCTGCACAAAATTCATCCAATTAGTTCAATTGCTTGTCAGTTTCCTAAGCTTCAGGAGCTTCCATACCCCTCTCTCTCACACATTCATTTGCCATGTCTATCCACCTTGTTCTTGGCCTACTGTGCCTCCTCCCACCTTCAGACTTGATCAGATGTACCCTTTTCACCACTTTACTCACACCCATTCTCTCCACACATCCATACCATCTATGTATACTCTCTTCAGATCTGGTGTCCACAAACTTCCTTACTCTGCATCTTTCAAGAATCACATTATTTATTATCCTCTTAATTCTCTGCACTCCCCACACTTTTCTCAAGAGTCCCATCTCCATTGCTCTTACTTTTATTTTTTCATATTCATGCCACACCATAGTCTAACATCCATACACCAGACTAGACACTAAAATCCCATGCAAGTCTCTCACATCTGCCATACTCAGACCTCTGCTTCTTATCAAGGCCTTTACAGCACCAGCCAATTTTCTTCCTTGTTCCACTTTACTTTTCACTTCTTTTGCATATATACCTGTCTCTTCTATCACTTCACCCAATTACTTAAACTCTCTAACCTATTAAAGTTTCTCTCCCTCTCTCCATTCATTGTAACATTAGGAGTCATCTACTGTCTCAACAACCATCATTTACTTTCAAGGTAAAACACTCAAAGACATCTACAAAACTCCATCAGTCTACCAAACTTGTCTCCAACTAGCAAGCAAAACCCCATCATCTCCTTAGATCAGACTTGATACTCAAGCCTTCACCATTCATTACCAATACCATCCCTCCCTTCACTACTCATGTTTTTACTGCTCTCATAACCCCACCAATACAAAATATTGAACTGCCATGGAGACACCACACAACCTTACCTCATACCAACACTGATACTGAATCAGTCACTTAGTACAGACAGTCATCATTATGTCAAAAATAGTTCTGAAATACCACAGTTTTCATACAACTAGTGCCTGCACTGTGATTTAGGGGAATACTTGGCATATCAGCTTTATAAATGGCAATGAAACTTAATAGACAATTATTCTGCAAAGAAAAAAAAGAAAACAGTAACAGTGAGTACTTCCTGTACAAGCAGTTCTCATTATACAATAAGTCAAATATGCATTCCAAAACTTCACATGCTTTCCCTTTTAACTGGTAATGTATTTCTGGGAAAACTGAAGAATCAGCATTTTAGGTATCCACAGCACTTTAACCGGCAATATTCCTGTCATTTACTGCACACCTGAAGCAAAAAAGAACACACAAAAAGCAATGCTCATGATTTAACTTACTACTCTAAGACAACAGTGAACAGACAGCATCATGTCATCCTAACACTTTATTTCATTAACCCGCCCCGTCCCGACCACTTTGCCACCACTGACTCCCCCCAATCCCGACCATTTTTGGATAAAAACTTTTCTGGCTCAAACCTCCGCTTTTGGTGAGAAACATCGAAAAATCATGGAGAAATCGCTCACCTGAGGTTTAAAATACTCGATACAGGTAGCAGTACCTCCTCACCTTACTGTGTTTTCTATCAGGCTGGCTCCAAAGAAAACAAGTTCTATGGGAGGGTAACCATTCCACACCACTCATAAACGGTATTTATTTATTTATTTGGTACGAATTTATATGTAGTACGAGAGTATATTGGTTTTCACACAGTAATATAGGTAAATAAGCATTGTTTCACTCATCAAACACATCAACATACCTGACCTTTTTTGGCGACATTACCTGATCATCATTTCTCACTGTTTCTTCCTCTAATGCTATGTAAAGTTTGTCCTCCACATTGTCATCTACTGGGGAATCACTCTGGCCCTGAATTTCATACTGTGACACGACGTCTTTACTGGCCAGGTCACTGGTAACAGGTGAATTGCCGAGACAATGGCGTGTGGGGGGGGGGAGGTCATGCTGGGTAAGGCATTGTCCCTGCCTGGCATCTTGTAGAGGAAGGTATCCCGTGTATACATGCCAAAAATCACTCGCAAAAATTGAAAATTGTGCAAATTAGGGACCTTGCAATTGATTAGCATTTATGTACGTCAACGGGATTGGCAGTGACAAAAAGTGGATGTTCATTCACGTCAACGGGACGCAGCGGGTTAATACAGATGGTCTCCTCTTTACTGGTCACTCTTGATCTGGAAAATTACATATACACTTACAAGCTGAAGTTTTTAGCCACCCTTTAATACAGGCCATGGCTCAATGAAATCATTGCCATGGTTTCACAGTGAATGAAGACATGTTGTACAGTAATGTATTAAGACAGCAGTTTGAAGCTTTGAAGCTCTGGTAGACTGAATGAAGAACAGTTTATAATTACACTTTCACTTATTCAGTTAAGGAAAATCCAAAAAACAGGTCTTCATTACAGCCAAAATTAGTGGTAGAGGGTGGGCATCAACTAAGGTTCATGGGTGTGCTGTTGGGGAAAATGTTACAGTGTAAAACAAGACAGTAATTACAATACAGTGTCATTGATTATTACTAAATTACTACAATACCTTTACTTACATAATTTATATCTAAAAATCTATTAAGCCTTCACAACACAAATATTCTTTTCAAGATTCCAGACATCAATTTACAGCTGACTCTTGAGGCTTGCATAAAATCATACATTCCATGCTACAACACTACAGTGTTTCATTCTTTCATTCATTCATCATCTAATTTAGTGCTGTCCCACAAGAAATGTAGAAGCCAGGGGCCAGGCATGTTGGTCCTGACATTTAAGATGAGAGTGACCAGCCTCACTCATCCCTGAGTGGCATTATGTGAGCAATACACCCCAACCATCCCTTGGATATAAACGTGCATCAGCTCAATTGAATTGCAGCACCTTAACTACCCACTGAACTACCAGATGCCATAATTTGGTTATATGGTTACCACCCAGCATAGTAAATGGTTTCCTAGTGTACAGGAAACCATTTGGCTTGTCACTCAGTGTAGAGTCACCTGTAGACAAAAGGAAGATGAAAGAATGAAGGAAAGAAAGACAGAAGAGGAAAGAAGATAGAAAGAGAGGAATGGGCAATCACCCGAGTGCAGCACTACATTAAACGAGTGGATCACTATCATTATTATCATGACTATTTCTCATTAATAAATTGGCTAAAGACAATCCATAAAAAAAAAAAAACAACAAAAGCAGAAAGATCAACAGAGTACCCAGCAATGCAGGACATACCCCGTACAGTATATACAGGTATATGGTACCGTATATATTCACTCATTGCTCTGATCTCTGACATTCCCATATACAACAATAACACTGTGTTAGAGTTGTTGTTGTTGTGGTCCCAGGCTCATCTGGACATAAACCCATGGACTGCAGCCTCAAACTGTTCTTCTCCCTGCAGTCCACCATCCCCTCAAATGGATGGAGTTGAGGGATGTTTGATAATTAGGCAGCAGAGCCATCCAATATTGGTACCACCATGTGATGGTGGGTAAGAGATGAAAGCAGAAGGGGTAAAAATGGTAAAAGCTAAGCACAAACTGTACTGCTCCCATTGGTGTCTATGGGACTGAAGGCTAAGTTTCCATATTCTGGAACATACGAGTCAGGAGATAAACCTATGCCCCTGACAACAATTTTCACAGGGTATGCTGCTGATAATTCTCCTATTTTCACACATTTTCTTTTTCTGCATCCTACCTCACTTCTCATTCTCATCCAGTCCCTCCATTTCATACTCAGTCTCTCCTCACCCTCTCTCCTTTCACCTGAATCTCATATTCTTCTAGTCAATTGTCTCCACTAAACCACCAGACTTCCTAATAATAACAGTAATAGTAATAAAAATAAAAATAAAAATAATAATAATAATAATAAGAAGAAGAAGAAGAATTGGTGGTAGGTGGGGGCACTCTCCATCCACTCACATGATGTAGTGCTGCCCTCAGGTGTACGCCATTTTCTCTCTTCCTTCCATCCTCTTCCTTCTTTCCTTTAGTCTTTCCTCTTCCTTCTGCCTATGGGTGACTTTACACTCCCTCTTGTCTTTCTTTCTTTCATTCTTTCCTCTTCACTCTGCCTATGGGTGACTACAATGAGTAAGAGGCCAAATGGTTTCCTGCACACCAGGAAACCATTTACTACACTGGGTGGTAACCATACAACCAAATTATGGCACCTGGTTGTTTAGGAGGCAATTATAGTGCTCCAATTGGACTATGCCTGTGTAGGTTTATATCCAAGTGGTGGTTGGGGTTTACTGCTCACGTTAGGAGGGCTGATAGGAGGTTAGTGAGGGATGTTAAAGTTATAGGAAGTGAGGAATGTGTGCAGCAGCACAAACTATTGATTTGTGATTTGGTGCTTAAAGAACGAGTGATGAAAAAAAGGACTCATGTACCTAAAAGGAAGATATGGAAGCTGGAAAACCAAGTAGTAAGGGATGCCTTCTATAGTGAGATGAGGAGAGTGGTGGCCGAACACGGAGCTGTAGACAAAGGCGTTAATGAACAGTTCAGAGCCCTCAAGAACAATCTCTTGAGAGTTACTGATGTAACATGCAGTTGAACAGGAGGCCCACCAAGACATCAAGTAACTTGGTGATGGGATGAGGGTGTAGAAGCTGCAGTTAAAAGCAGGCTCTTCTGGGAAAGGAAGAAGGGTGATAACAAGAAGGAATACTTGGCTGCCAAACGTAGCGCAAGAAGAGAGGTATACAGGGAGAAGTCTGAGTCACAGAGACTTTTACTTGATAACCTTAATCATGGGGAAAGAAGAAATATTATATTTAAGGTAGCATATCAGATGAAGAGGGATAATCGGGATATTATAGGTGAGCAGTGTGTGAAGAATGATGAAGAAAGGGTAGAGATGAACAGTGGGGCTATTAAAGACGCATGGAGAAAGCATTATAGCCAGTTGTTGAATGAGGAGTTTGACTGGGACAGGGAAGGTTTGGAGCCAGCAGATCCAGTGTTCGGCCCTTGGCCTTTGATTGACACTGCTACTGTGAGTGAGGCAATAGGCAGGATGCAGGTGCAGAAGGCAGCAGGTGTGTCTGGGTTGACTGCCAAAATGTTGAAGGCCTCAGGAGATATAGGGGCGTGGTTAGTCACTGACCTGATAAATATGATTATATATAAGTGTGTTGTCCCAGATGATTGGCTGAAGAATGAAATTGTAAATGTGTATAAAGGGAAGGGTGATGCCCTGGAAAGAGGAAATTATAGAGGTACAGTATAACACTTTTAGATCAGATAATGAAGGTAATGGAGAAAGTTTTAGAAGGTATGTTTAGAGAAAGAGTGAATATTGATGAGATGCAGTTTGGGTTTATGCCAGGCAGGGAGACCACTGATGCCAAATTCATTGATCGACAGCTTCAGGAAATATATACTGGGAAGAAAAGGGATCTGTATTTTGTTTTTGTTCATTTGGAAAAGGCCTTTGACAGAGTCCCTAGAGAGGTGGTGAAGTGAGCAATGAGAAAGCTTGGTTTGGAGGAGTGGCTGGTTAGGGTGGTTATGGCTATGTATGTGGGTGCTCCCACCCAGGTAAGAGTGAATGGAGATTTGAGTGATGAGTTTTCTGTGAACGTTGGTGTGCATCAGGGGACAGTTTTTAGTCCCATGTTGTTTATCATGGTACATGAAGCCCTCTCACGTGACTTCAGAAATAGACTCCCGTGGGAGATGTATGCTGATGATTTGGTGTTGACTGCAGAGAACGAAGGGGAGGTGGAGGAAAGATTTAGGAAGTGGAGAGATGGTATGGGGTGCAAGGGCTTAAGGATAAATGCAGATAAAACAAAAGTGATGATATCCAGAGTTGGTGGTGGTACTGTCAAAGATGAGGGAGAGTGGCCATGTGCAGTTTGCCACAAGGGCGTGGGAAGTAATTCCATCTTGTGCAGTGTTTGTGATAAATGGGTGCCCAAGGGGTATCAGAGGTAGACTGCAAGATAATGCTGATTTTATGGGTACGGTGTGTCAGGGAAAGCAGGTGGAGACTGTCAGGTGTGAAAGGATTGAACTTGCTGGTGAGTCTCTTGAGTGTGTGGAAGAGTTTTGTTATTTGGGAGACATGTTGTGTGCTGAAGGTGGGGCTGAAGCTAGCTCTGTGGCTAGGGTGAGAAGTGGTTGGAAGAAGTTCAGGGAGCTGTTGCCTCTCCTGACAATGACAGGACTTTCCCCACATGCTAAGGGGTCTTTCTATGCAGCATGTGTTAGGAGTGTAATGCTGTATGGTAGTGAGACCTGGGCAGTAAAGGAGGAGGATATTCGCAGGCTCAGACATACAGAAATGACAATGATCAGGTGGATGTGCAGTATGTTCCGGTATGCAAGGTCTGGGGGGGCTGGGTTTACGATGGAAGAGTTGAAAGGTAGGATGGGACTGGAGTGTATTGGTGTTGTGATGAGGAGAGGTAGATTGAGATGGTTTGGGCATGTGGGGAGGATGGGGGATGATAACTGGGTGCAGAAGGTGAGAAGTGTTAATACTGGGGGTGGGGTTATGAGGGGTAGACCGAGAAAGACATGGGATGAGGTCATGAAGTGTGACCTCAGGGTTAAGGGACTGAACAGGGAGGCTGCAATAGACCGTGCAGCATGGAAAGCCGCCATTAGGTGACCAAGGCCGACACATGCAAGCATGTTGGAGCCTTCAAAAACCAAAACGAAAATGAAAACGAATGCCACTCAGGGATGAGTGAGGTTGGTCACTCTCATCTTAAATGTCAGGGCCGACTTGCCTAGCCTGGGCTCCTACGATCCTCTTGGGGCAGCACAGGATTGGATGATGGATGGATGGATGGATAATAATAATAATAGTAATAATAACAATAATAGTAATAATAACAATAATAATAATAATAATAATAATAATAACAATAATAAAAATAATAATAAGACTAACCGAGTAAGCTCCTGGATGACCACAACTGCCACACCATTCACAATCTTGTCCGTGAAGCTCATGGATCCGTAGACAAAAGCTGAACTGTCCTGAAGAGGTTAAAAGTGTTATATAATGGCTGACGAAAAACTCGGGAAGGGTGAGAGTGGAGGTAAGGAATTAAATCAAGGTATGAAGGAAGGAGTGAAATGAAGAAGGCAGTAAGATTAAAATATGGGAGGGTTGGTAAAGAAAGTACTGTACTGGTACTGTAAAAATATATAAGGATAAACAAACACAGTAAAAGCAACCACACCAACATACCGTATTTTGACCAATAAGTGTAGCAGCGAGGGCAAGTGAAAGTACGACCATGAGTGAACTGGATATTCCCCACATCACCGCCACACAGTACACTGCCCACTCTGCCATCCAAGGCAGCGCTGATAGTGTGCTTGCCACCAGACCCACTACAATGCCCACCACCAGGCTTGACTGAAAAAGATGCTTGCTGTATGGTATGCTGACATACCCGATATAAAAATTTTAATCCTTGCCACTGACAGATTATTTCATTCAAAGAGAACACCTCTAATGGGGAAAGGCTTAGAAAGAATTTCTATAACTTCTTCAGTAAGATCTATCTATCTATCTATTGCCAGACGCCTCAATCCCGTTTGGGGTGGCCACAAACAAATCGCCTCCAAGTCGCCCTGTCCCCCGCCATTTCACTGCCCTGCTCCCAACTCACACCCCCCTCTCTCATATACCTCTCCACCCCATCCCTCCATCTCATCCTCGGCCTCCCCCTCCCTCTTCCCCCCTCCACCTCACTCACATACACTCTCTTCGTCAGTCTTTCGCCCTCCATCCTCTCCACATGGCCAAACCACCTCAGTGTGTTCCTCATAACGCTTCAGTAAGATAATTTAAGCATTTCATTCCTGCATCCACCAGACAAACTTACTGGGCTCAGCAAAGACCTCTGATACAATACAACAATTAAAAATAATTCCCATTAGTTGCACTCACTCCAGTCATGTCTTTTCTATTATCATGACAAGATCCAATGTTTTTCCTTGTATCAGAGGAGACTTCTTGTACTGAAAGCATTGGAAAGAGATTTCTGCTATTTACACAGTGGCTTCATTTACTTGCTGTACTTTCACAACTAACATAGACTTATCCCATCCTGCCTTTCCCTGCCTTGTCTTGTCTTGCCAGTCGCTGCCTTGTCCTTCCCTACCCTGCCTTGTCCTGTCCTTCACTGCATTGTTTTGCTGTAACTCTTCTGTGCCTAGTTCTTCCCTGTCCTGCCCTATCAAGCTCTGCTCTGCCCTTCTTAGTATTGTCCTGTCCCTCTCTGCCATGCCATACTCTGTCCTCTTTTCTTCCTCTATTGTGTCCTTCTCAGTCTTATCCTGCCCTGTTCTGCCTCATTCTTGCATGCCCACCTTCTTGCCAAGGAACCTTCTGAGGAAACGGAGGAGGAATGATGAGCCAACTCCTGACAGTGACATCACCATAGGCACCACTGCTATCAGTTCCTGCAGTCAATCACAAATTGTGTGGTTAGATAAAAAATTTAATCAAATGACATCATATGTTTTGAAAATTGTATGGTCAAGTAAATTATCAAATCACATGGTGCCAACTGATTTGGATACTGTATTGAATATAAGGACTTACAAAAATTCATATTTTGTGACTTCCTCAGTTATTATTTTCAGCTATGAAATGTGTATGGCTAAATTATCACCTTCACAATCTTATCACCACTATCCCAACCATATTTCCCAGTAATACACAGGGTGAGAGGATCCAAAAACAGGCACAAGCCAGGACGAAGTAGTACCACCAACAGAATGCCCAAGAAAATCTATCAAAAATAGCTGCTAATGTCATTACTGTTGTTGTTGTTTAATTCCAGTCTGTCTGGCTGAGCAGATCCAATGACCACAGTAAGCAACTGCTTTAGTGGAGCCATCCTACAGGTACACTACAGTACATACACCATGTATGAAAAGTTTTACAGCAGAAGAGTGACAAGAACAGTCGTTCTGTTTCAGAACCAAGTATATCGTACTGTATAACACATAATATTTTAAGAAAACTATTAGAACTAATATTCATGAATCTCCAATTATGATGCCTATATTACAAAATACAATCCATTAATATGAAAAACTACCACATTAAGGCAGTGCTACTGACCTGGCGTGTGTGTAGAGTCTCCTGAAGGTAGATGGGCATGTAAATGTTGGCTAAGTTGGCTACCAGTCGGGAGCTTGCATACAGCACACTTACCTGCAATAAACACAACATTTACCTTGGGATACAAACCTACCTGTATACACACATCATCTGTGAGTCTACTCAGTACAAGAAGTATATGAATACTATGAAAACTTTTTAAGAATATATTGCTGAATAATACCGGTAATGACAGTCCCAAACATCAGGCATACAAACACTCATCATCATATCAAACTACAGCTACTCATACAACATAATACCCAACATCTGGAAGCATGGCACTATCATTACCATAGTCTGTAATGCTAGGTGTTTTAGGGTCGGCTTCCTGTCCCTCTAACGCCTAGTGTGTAGCTGGGTTCTCTTTCTAAACCAGAGCTTAGACAAAATAAGAGAGAGGCAGGACACAAAAACTCAGGGCAACAACCTTACACGTGTATTGCTAAATTCTACAGTGGAACGGGCAGATGTTACAAATACAGTTGTAATGCTAAGTGTTTTAAGGGTCAGCTTCCCGTCCCTTAAACGCCTATAGTATGACAAATCTTAACTGGCGGCTAGGGTGGGGCACAAAGCTCTGTACAGTGTTGCCACGTTTTCCATACGAGTGATGACCTCTCTCTCTCCTGGGGGAGATGTGCGTCACCGTGGGGAATTTTGTTTCTTTTATTAGTGACTTTTAAACTTATGCTTTCATTTCTTTATTTTTTTATTATATCTAACTATATTTTAAAATATTTACTATTGTTTTACATTTGTCACCAGATGACCTCGCTGGTGCGGCGCCATGATTTGTTTTTATTCAGTCACTCTCTCCTTTCTTCCTTCCTTCCTCCATCTCTCCCTCAACACCTCCCCTGGCCTACCTTCCCCCATCCCTCTCTCTCTCTCTCTCTCTCTCTCACCTGGAGGAGATTTGTGTCACCCTGGGGAATATTGTTTCTTTTATGAGTGACTTATAAACTTATGATTTCATTTCTTTATTCTACATAATATCTAATTATATTTAAAAATATTTATTATTGTTTACTGATTTAATCAGTTGCCCGTAATTCAGTGTTTTTATAAACTGCCTATCATATAATCAATCTCTCCATTCCATCTGTATGCTGGATGGGGTAAAAGCAAGAATTAAATATAAAAGGATGTTTTGGAAAATGCATCAAACAAACTTTCTGGTACTGTAATGACAAATTAAGGTCTAATATTTATTAATCTGTGTTTTACTGAAAGAACTGGGTCATTCACAGCTTTATACCAAGTTGTGGTTGCATGAGCCTAAGTTATGAGGGAGGAATGTGTCTCCCAGGCGACTAATCAAATCAACCTGCTATTCTAACTACACCTGGCCATCAACTTTACTGAAACACATCAAGGATCATTAACAGGCTGAGAACAAATGCACTACAATATCACCTGATAAAACTGCCTCTCATATAACCAGTCTCTCCACTCCATTTGTATCCTGGGCCTGGTCTCTCCTCCTTCTGTCTCATTTTGTTGCCCCCCGTCCACCCCAACTTGTTGATACTCTGTTTGCTGCCTCCTTCCTCCTCCGTTCGTTGGCTCCGGCGTGAGGGCATGGAAAATGATAGTGAAGAAGATCCCCACAATCAACACAGTTACAGTGATGACCTGGTGATGAAACCAGTGAATACATCATCATTAACATCTCATCTTCATAAACTAATTTCAGGCTTATTAAGAAAGGTTAAAAATACCATCAGCTTGTCTTACACCATCTTCTCTTTCAAGGTGTAGGGGTTCAAAGTACAACTACCTGTGCTGCAGTTTGCAACATAACATGGGACACTGACCTACACCCTAAAGGGTACAGTAAACATGAATAGTATTGTTACTGCCGTTCCAACGCACTGCATCTTATTTCTCACTCACAGAGTAGGCAATGCTTTCTAAATGTTCTAACTGACATGAACGGTATAAGATCACATGATGACTTCCATCTACGATGTCTGTTCGGGAAGTATCCAACATTAGGCTCTAAAAAAGTAAACAGCTAACCTAGGACACTAATCCCCCTCAAAGTAGGCCCATTCTGACTTGACACTTGTACAGTAGCACAGTGTTCTTTCCACTGCCTGAAATATTTTTCAGAGTCAGTTTTCTGTATCTCCTGTAGTGGTTCATCACATTCATCATGATCTTGTCTCATTTCAAATTGGGAACCCTTCAGCAGAGTGTTGAGCTTGGGGAATAACCAAAAGTCACATGTAGCCATGCCTGGTGAGTAGAGAGCCTACCCGACCTGCGGGATGTTGTGCTTGGCCAAAAATTTCTGAATCAGTTAAGAAGAATTGGCATGGGTGTTGTCATGGTGTAGCTTCCAACTTGCTGCTTTCCAAAGGTCTGGTCTCTTCTACCGAACGGCGTCACAAAGACGACGAATAACGCTGAGGTAGTAATGTGTTCAGAGTCTGACCTGGTGAGTATTTGTGATACACAACACCATGGTAATCAAAAAAAAAAAAAAAAAAAAAAAAAAAAAAAAAACAGCGAGTGCATTACACCTTGCTGCGGACCTGATGTGTTTTTTTGGCCGAGGCGACCCTGGATGCTTCCACCAGGATGACTGTGCTTTGGTTTCTGGGTCGCACTCACACACCCAAGTCCCATCTCCAGTGATAACAATCTTCAGAAAGTCTGGATCATGATTTGTCTACTGCAACATGTCTTGAGCAAAGTTCATCCAAGAGAAGAGATCATGACGAATGCGACGAAGCACCTGCAAGAGATACCGAAAACCGGCTTTGAAAACTGTTTCAGGCAGTGGAAAGAACGCTGGGCTATGTGTGTCAAGTCAGAACGGGCCTATTTGATTGGGACTAGTGTCCTAGCTCAACAGGTTAGCTTTTTAAGAGCCTAAGGTCGGACACTTTCTGAATAGATCTTGTATGTCAAACTCTCCCATTTCATCCTGTGGTACTATTCATTAGTCACAAATAATCACAGAATTATGTAAAACACCCAATATGGGAGAAAAAAATTCTTTTCAAGTAATGAGTGTGTAATTTAGTGGCTGTGTAGTTAAATGCTATAAAAGATAATGGAATCCAGGTTGACTTCCAATTAAACAACAAAAATATTGCTGAGTCTGAGGCCATGCTCAGCATAACAACAAATGCCATAATACCAGTTAAGGTACAGTAGCTCCCTCTGCTTAGAAAGCTGCCTTGTTCCCCCAAAAAATTTATCACAACTATACCCACTGTGAAGCAAAGAGTTGGGGTGGACTATTTCTCCAGCATCAGAAAGTGGTGATCCTCCATCCATACTGATTAGCTTCCCTTCATGACTCATAAAACAAAGCCTGACTGTGCACGGTAAAGATGCAACCCCGTGTCTGGCAGGTACAAACCAGCTGCCTCAGTACTGTACATGTATACATAAATACAATGGTAAAAGATACAGCCTAAGCTACTACAATAACAATGATGATAGGTAAAACAGTAACATAAATAATATTAGTATCAAATATCATTATCAATAATCTAACTGTAAGCTCTATGAATAAATCACAGTATGCATAAATAAATGGCATGA
The DNA here is from genome assembly GCF_032717465.1 of Coenobita brevimanus. NCBI lineage: Eukaryota > Metazoa > Arthropoda > Malacostraca > Decapoda > Coenobitidae > Coenobita > Coenobita brevimanus. The sequence continues at coordinate 69,136,899 of NC_136954.1, read as the reverse complement.
GTGTAATAAGAACAACACAAACAATATAATAAGATTCCCTGCTGACCTTAAAACTGCCAGCATCACCCGGGTCAATTGCCCTCCGACCAGTGCTGTCTCCCTGCGCCAGCACAATCCATGCCACCAGGTACACCAACACATCACTGCACACATCAAGGATGTACCTGTGCATGGACAGGGGGATTAGGCATGTGCAGGAGATGGGGAGGCAGGGTGTGGAACAGATGAAGGAGAGGCAGGTGTGGGAGGGGAGGGATATATGGGACAAGTGTGGAGAAAGTTAGGTGTGTGGGATAGGTGTGGGAGGGCAGGTGTGTGGGACAGGTGTGGAATGAATGGGGTATGAGGACAGGAGTTTGAGAGAGGTGTGGGGTGACAGGGGTATGGGACAGGTGTGGGATGACAGGAGTGTGGGACAGGTGTGGGATGACAGGGATATGGGACAGTTAGGAGATGACAGGGCTGTAGGTCAGATGTTGGATGACAGGGATGTGGGACAGTTGTAGGATGACAGGGGTATGGGACAGGTGTAGGACATCAGGGATATAGGAAACTTATAGGAGAGCTGGGGTGTGGGGTTAGTGTGAGAGGGATGGGGTGTGGGACACGTGGTGGAGAGCTGGTATGTACGACAGGTTTGGGAGGGCTGGAATGTGGGACATGTGTGAAGTAGATGAGAGTGTAGGACAAGTATGGGATGACAGGTGTGAGGCGATGCAGGAATGTGGGACAGGTGTGGGGAGGCAGGTTTGTGGGACAGGTGTATGGGACAGGTGTGGAGAGGCAGGTGTGTAGGGAAACATACAGAACAGGTATAGGAATGCAGGGAAGTGGGACAGATATGATAGGTGTGTGACAGATGTAGGTAAATGATGGTGGTATAAAAGGGATACTGATGCATGAAGAATGCATGCACAAAATGCAAAGGAGTATAAGGGAAAGCAAACTGCAACATGCCTACCTTTTTTTAGGCCATCTGTTATAAGGTAAGCTTTAAAGTATGGCAACCAATCTCAGCTGAAGAAGAATACAGAAAAGCAGGAAGGCAGGTGTGAGGGGTGGTGTGTGAGGGAGGAGAGTGGGAGGTGTGTGTATGAGAGAAGCAGAGGGCAATAGTGTAGGACAGGTGTGGGAAGGCAAGGGTTAGGTAGGTAAGCATTAAGCAGGTGTGGGATGGAAGAATGAGTGCTATGGAGGTGCAGAAGACGATGCATGTATGTGTATGAGGAAGATGGGTGTGAGTGGTAGATGATTAAGACAAGTACTGTAGATAAATGAGGTACCTAAGGGAGACAGACAGGTAAAGGAGGAAGGTGTGTGAGTGAAACTAATGTATGTGAGGGTGGGTGTTGCTTAAGGAAGGTGTGTTATGTGAGGAAGTATATCAGCTTGTATGGAAGGTAAATGTCAGATGGAGGTGTGTTAGTGTGTTAGGTATGCAGGAGGTGAAGGTGTGTCAAGAGTAGGTCCATAAGGAAGGCATGTGTGTGGGACAGGTGTGTTAGGAAGGCAGGTGACTATACATTATAAAAGGGGACATCCTGGTCAATGGGAAAAATTTTTTCACATATACTGTAAAACCAAAAATCAAAAGGAACAGAAAAATGAAATCAACTACAGCAAACAATCTCTCTCTCTCTCTCTCAAGACATTTAATCCCAGAGTTCATCTAAGGTGGCAATGACAATAGTGTTATTCCTCCATAATCCAAATTAAGGGGGGAGTTGCAATGTTGAGAAGAGTTTTAATGTTGACGAGGCAAGAAAAGTGGTGTGTGGAAATTCTTAAGCCTTCTTGGAGCTTAGAAGTCTTGCAAGTGTGTCTGGTTAAGGTGTAAGAGGAGAGTGAGAGATGGGGGGGAAAGAAAAAAAGTGAAGTAAGGTCATGTGTGAGGAAGAGAAAAGGATAAAATAAATGAGAGAGCGAGAGAGAGAGAGAGAGAGAGACAGACAGACAGACAGACAGACAGACAGATAGACAGACAGACAGACAGACAGACAGACAGAGGGGGGGCCAGGGGGAGGAGAATAAGGAAGATAATGAAGGAAGCAGAAAGGAAGAAGCGGATCAGGGATTGGCGAGGGATGGGGAGGGAAGGAAGGAGGGATGGGAAAGGAGGTGAATGAGGGTGAGGGAGTGCAGGTGAGAAAGGATGAAGGAGGAGGGAGGAGGTGAGGTAAGAGTAAGGAAGTGGTAAGGGAGAGGAAGAACAGTGACGTAGGTAGGGTGAGGGAGGGGGAGGGGAAAGACGGAGCTGAGGTGAGGGAGAGAAGGGTATGGGAGAGAAAGAAGAGTGCAGTAGGTAAGGTTAGGGAGGAAGGGAGAGAGGGAGAAATGGTGAGGTGAGGATGGGGTTAGGGAGAGAATGAAGGGTAAAGCAGGTAAGGTGAGGGACGGACGGAGAGAGGGAGAAATAAGGGAGAGAAGAAGAGAAGTAGGTAAGGTGAGGGAAGTGAGGTGAGGTGAGGTAGGAACATGTGATAAAAGGTGTGGAATTTCAAGTGGCTAGAACTTTACACCAGGTTGGTTTTGTTCTCTCTCTCTCTCTCTCTCTCTCCACTGTTTCTTCCTTCCTCCCCTTTTGTCCATCTCTCACTATTTTCTTCTTTCTTCCTCCTACCTCTTCTATTTCCTACCCTTCCTTCTCCCTTTTTTTCCTCTCCTTCTGCATGTTTCACTTCATTCTCCCCTTTCCCTTCCTTCCCCCATTCTCCCCCTTTCTCCTTTACCATCCTCTCCTTCTCTCACTTTCCCTCCTCCCTCTTCATCTTTTTTCTCCTTATTATCTTTCTTTCTTCTTCCCTTCCCTCTATTATCTTTCCTCCTCCTTTTTTTATTTTCACATACCACTCCCCTTCTCACCTTCCCCTAGTAAGCTAACACCTCATCCCCTTCTGAACAGCTCAGCCCCTCCCCCATACACAACAAAGGGGGGAGGGGAGTCTGCCTCATCTCACTCCATCTCTGACCTGTTCTTGTATTACTTCACTACTCTGTCTGGTTCTCTGCCTGTTTCTACTCTCATTCTATCTTAGGGTTGCCACTCTTTCAAACTACCATCAACTTCTTCCTCCCATTCCATCTCTAGAGTGCATTTTTACTACTCTGCTTTTCTATATGGGTCTCTGCTTCAATCTGACTCCATATCTGGGTTGCCTCTATGTTACTTTAGTCATCTAACTGGTTCTGGGTCCACCCAGACTATCTTTCTAATTCAAGCTCTAGGATGGCACTGTTATAATTTTTTGCCTACCTCACTACCTCACTCCATCGCTGTGTTGTATCTAAAGTACACTGCTTGCCTGTTTACAATGCTGAGTGGTAACCATATAACCAAATAATGAGGTGATGTGAAGCACACTATGGTGCCCATGTTAACTGGGTGGAAAGACGTAAATGTGATGTCCATCCAGGAACCAATCTTCCGCACTCTTCCTCAAGCCTTGTTGTGATAAGATGCTGTTTGCTGTAAGGGAATATCAGTTTTCTGCATAGACTGGCCCTACAGAGGCAACTGTTTGCCTGTGGTTGATAAGTTAACTTGCCCAGACAGACTGTGGTTATTTCCTCTTCCTGTCACCCTCAAATGACCTGAATGGGTTGGGGCCTTTTTCCTTGTTATCATTTTCTTAGATATTCAGTATTACGAAGGCAATGGGCACGGGAATGAATATGGTTAGTCTGTCTGTCTGTCTAGTCAGATCTCAAACACCCCTAAAAGTAGTGCTCTTCCTCATCAACACTAAGTCCTTCTTGAAGATGGTTAAGAACAAATCTTTAAATTATGCAAAACTTCATCTATCATCAGTATTATCATTCATGCTCAGGTTCACATTATTTCAACTGGCTGTGTAGTATGCAGATATATGAACAAAGCATACACAAAAGTAGGGAAATATATTGCTTTAACTATCATTTCAGCCTTTAAAATTCTTGAATCAAATCTACAGCATACAGCATTCACAAATATCCTTCATTTTCATTAAGTTAATTTGTGATACATGTGGGTAGTCATTTCACCAACTGCCATTTTGATAATAGGGTATTATCCTTGTCATATGCAACTCATTACATATGGTATTTCATCCATCCAGCTCATATCCTTTATCAGTTCTTTTGCCTCAGCAACATCCAAAGTTCACTGTCTCATACCATGTCTTATCAACTTTTTCTAAGCCTTCCATGTCTTCCTAACCTTCAAACTCACTCATATACAGTAACTGTATATCTTTTCACCACCCAAGTTGGAATCATTCTCCCTGTTTCATTATGTCATCTCACAACACTGTTTTATCTTCTGTCTCTCTTATGTCTCTTGATACAACTTAGTTCAATATACACATGCCCACGTAATATCAACACACACTCCACAACTCTCACCCTTGGCTTTTCAGGTTCATGATGTGTCAGAGGTCACAGCAGTTGATGTGGGATGGCAAAGGATTTTATGCTGGCTACAAAGACTGGTCAAGATAAGAAAAATTATGTGTTTCACTAAACATATCTCTCCTCACACCTGTCTCCCCAAACACCTGACTTCCCCACAGACCCAACTTCCCTACATAACTGCCCTTTCCACACACCTGTCTCACTACCACACTTGCCTCACCACTACATACCTGATCAAGTTGAGTTCCTCACGCTCAGCCTCATCAGGTGTTAGGTCAGGTATGAGGGCCAAATGGGACACTTGTACAGAAGCCCAGCCAAACTACAAAGAAAAATACTTGTTCACTCTTTGACTGACAAGAGTAAATAATCTAGTGGTAGTTTGAGTAAAACCTTAGCTGTGCCAGAAAGAGTGCTGAGTTTATGTTAACCTCATTAATACATCAAATACAGTACTTCATTTATACTTAAGTAAATCCTAAATAGTTTGGACACTGTTTTTGTGAATGGTCTGGACACTGTTTTGTGAATAGTACATCCCACTATCATTGCTAATCTCTAGTGTCTTTAATTTATCTTTATTATAAGTAATTCGCTAGTACATTACTATTCTCAAATACCTCGTTATCTTTAAGTACATATTATTCTCTGTTCATCAACATAACAGTCTATTTGTACATCTATCTACTTACCTATCAGTGTATTTTCATTTTTTACATCATGAAATCACCTGCCCACCCCTTCTTGCACTAGAGAATTTCTGCATTTATGGGGTAGTTCTCTAATGCATGTGGGGAAATCGAGTGGGCCTTTGTGCTGTGTACTGAGGTGATGCATTAGTCTCGTCTAGTGAGCAAACACACTATAACTGGGTGCAGCCCATAAGGCTCTGATTCAACGGGATGCTTGAGGTTTACTGGTCACATAATGTGGCTAAAGGGTGGGACACTGTTCATTATGGCTTTACTTGTCCAGACTGAGTGGCCTAGCCCTGGGTCACTCCATTTCTGATGGGGGTGATGGATGGATGGCCACCCTTACCAACCCACCCACCTGTTAACCCATCAGTTGACCCATTAACCTGCTTTCCTTATCCACCAACAACCTACAGTACCTACAAATGATTTTATTCACCAACCTACTTAGCTCACCTGTGAATAAACTGACCAACCTGTCCATCTTATCTACCCACACTCCAGTTTACCCACTTACCGGACAATCTGTCTACTTAAGTTACCAAACTGCCTTCCTACTTTCTCTCTTGTACAGCCACTTGCTGCTCAACCATTAACCCACCAACCCATCCCAGCCACTGACCCTTCTAGAAGGGAGATCAAAGCATCAAGAAGCACGACATACTGCTATGTCATTACCGGCCCAAATTGTTGACACCACTGGCCCAACTATCTATCCAGTCATGTACTACTTACTCGCTGACTCACCAATTCACCTAATTTACCAAATGCCTAATTACGTACTTATTTAATCACTGACCCACCACCTCACAACTCACCTATCTACCCAACTGCCTAACTATTTACTCATTGACCTACCAATTCACCCAACAACCCAACAATTCACTCACGTACTCACACACCCACCTGGAAGAGACAGATCATGCCACCAAGGAGAAGAGTGTATGCAAATCCCAGAGCATCCCAGCAGGCCCCACACACCATGAAGATGAAGGGGAATGACACCACCACACACACACTGCCTAGGAAGAAATGGTAAAATAAAACAATTTAACCTGAAACCATACAAAATATGTGCTAGACTGGGATTAACTTCAAAATCCATCAATGGCTAACTATGATTATTAATATTTTTTTCGCTATGCCTTCAATTCCTTCGTATGTGGACAATGGTGCTGCAATGAATTGCTTACCCAGACCTACAGTATTCATTCCTGTACAACCCCATGATGTAACGTATTTGATTAGAAGAAAGAAAAGTTGAACTGTCATTATATGACCAGGCCTGCCAAGCCCAGTATGATCCCAAGGAAGAACATAAACCTAGACAGACCCTCACAAGGAAGAAATCTGGATCCTTCCAACTGAAGCAAGAGACACAATATTAGAACAGCCAAGCTGTTTATTGCTGGACTCTATAAGGCTCTTGGCCTAAAATGGTACGAAGAGGGCCTAAGATGACCACAAAAAAGTCATACTGTGAATCTGACTTTTAATAAAGAATCTTAAGATATTTATAAAACATTCCCAACTTAAGAATCTTTGTGAATATGACTCAGACCACTAGGAAACATCGCCTTGCATTTAGTCAGACACAGGGAAAACTGCTAACTTCAACCTGAGGAGTCCATTCTGGTCTCGTTTTCTCCTGATTAAAATGAATGACTCAGAGACTAAAGTGTTAGTATGCTGGCCTCTGCCACCAACAGGGTCCTACAATAACCACGCCTGACACCAAGATCTACTGTACAAGATATTCAAGGAGACCAAATACTAAAATTTCTCTCCTCTGTCTCAGCATGACTAATTACCTTCATTAACAAAGACCATGAAGCTGGGAGAGAAAATGAATCTAAGGAATAAAAACCAGGACACCAATGAAGTAATCCTTCTGCTTACACTGTTAATCTTTTCTCTCTGTTGGGCTCCTCCGATCACAACCTTATCACCTTAACCTGTCCTATCGCTCCGGTACAGCCTGTGGACTCTCCAAAGAAACGTCGTCTGTGGTACTTTGGACCTGCGAATTGGGAGGCCCTCAGGCAGTACTTCTTTGATTTTCCCTGGAATGATTATTGCTTCCATGGCCGGGAGCCATCTGAGTGTGCCTTGCACATTACGGAGGTTATTCTCTTGGGCATGGAAGCATACATTCCTTTCTCATATCCTCTGACTAATGCAAGAAAGCCTTGGCTTAATTACGCTTGTTCTAATGCTGTCCGCAACAAGGAGAGGGCCTATAAAGGGTACCTGAGCCAACCCACCCCTGAATCACATCTTTTATACATTTCTGCCCGGAATCGTGCTAAGTCTGTTCTTCGCTCTGCTAAAAATAATTTCATCCATGCTCTCAACTCTCCAACTCGAATTCTTCCCACTCCTTCTGGCACCTTGCCAAAAACCTTTCTAACAACTTTCCCTCATCATCCTTCCCTCCTCTTTTCTACTCTGATGGCTCTGTAACTATTTCTTCTTCTGATAAAGCAGATCTCTTCACTCAGACTTTCTCCTCCAATTCCACCTTAGACGATTCCGGTGCTGTTCCTCCATCACTTCCCCCCTCTGACTTCCTCAAGGCTGACATTAAAATTTCTTCAACTGATGTATTTTCTGCCATTGCTGGCCTCAATACTAATAAGGCATATAGGCCTGATGGAGTCCCTCCTGTTGTTCTCAAGAACTGGACTTCTGTGCTTACACCCTGCCTAGGCAAGCTCTTTCGCCTTTGCCTATCTACTTGTACCTTTCCTTCTTGCTGGAAGTTTGCTCTCATTCAGCCAGTCTCAAAGAAGGGTGACCATTCTCAACCCTCTAACTATCGTCCAATTGCTTTAACATTGTGTATCTCAAAAGTTTTCGAGTCAATTCTTAAGAGAAAAAATTTAAAGCATCTTTCCTGTCACAACCTTCTTTCTGATCGTCAGTATGGGTTCCGTCAGGGACACTCCACTGGCGATCTTCTCACCTACCCTTCAGACTCCTGGTCATCCTCCTTTCGGGACTTTGGTGAAAGCTTTGCCATTGCACTTGACATCTCTAGGGCTTTCGATCGAGTTTGGCATAAATCTTTAATTTCCAAACTGCCCTCTTACGGTTTCTATCCTTCTATCTTTGCCTCCATCTCTAGCTTCCTTTCAGGTCGTTCTATAGCCGCTGTTGTAGACGGCCATTGTTCTTCTCCTAGATCTATCAACAGTGGTGTTCCTCAGGGCTCTGTCCTATCACCAACTCTCTTCCTTTTATTCATCAATGACCTTCTAAGCTGTACATTTAACCCTATCCACTCTTATGCTGATGACTCCACCCTTCACCTTTCCATTCGGTTCCCGCAACGTCCATCTCAGAAGTTACTTCAACAAACAAGGGATGAGGCTATGGCACACCTAATGTCTGACTTGGCTCGTATCTCTGATTGGAGTAAAAATAATCTGGTTGTTTTTAATGCATCAAAGACTCAGTTTTTACACCTATCAACCCGACAAAATCTTCCACAGGTATACCCACTAATATTTAATAATATTCAGCTTAATCCTGCATCATCCTTGAACATGCTTGAGGTTTCATTTACTGGGGACTTATCTTGGAAAGATCATATTACATCTCTTGTAAAATCTGCTTCCAAGAGATTAGGTGTGCTAAGCTGACTCCATTCCTTCTTTACCCCTGCACAATTGTTGACTCTACACAGGGGTTTTATCTGCCCCTTTGTGGAGTACAACTCTCATGTGTGGTGAGACTCCCCACATCAGCTCTTCTCAATAAGATGGAGTCAAAGGCTTTTCGTCTCATTAACTCTCCTCCTCTTACTGACTCCCTTCAACCTCTGTCTCTTCGTCGACCTGTTGCATTTTTATCTCTTTTCTATCGCTACTTCAATGGTCACTGCTCCTCTGAACTGTCTGCATGCATTCCTCCATCTCTATGATGGGCGCATAGCACCCGTCTAGCAGCAAACTCTCATCCCTTTTCTGTCCAACTCTCTAATGCAGCATTTCTTAACCTTTTCCGACCTCAGCACCCCCCCCTGTAATAAGGTCTCAGTCCAGCACTCCTCTACATCTGGTTACTGGGACTGCAGTTGCAACACTACTGCAGGGTTAAAGTGAAGTGAAGTACTGCCTAACAGTTTATTTTATGGTCTCAAAAAAAAAAAAAAAAAAAAAAAAAAAAAAAAAAAAAAAAGGATGCCAATACAAAGCAAATTCAGTAAGAAAAAATATAATGCAGCATTTTCCAGCACCTCCTAAAATTGATTTTAGCACCCCCTGGGGGTGCTAGCACCCCAGGTTAAGAAACGCTGCTCAAATGCAAGAGTTAACCATTACTCCCAGTCCTTCATTTATGCAACAGGTCAACTCTGGAACTGTCTCCCTCTGTCTGTATTTCCTGCTTCCTATGATCTCCAGTCTTTCAAACACAGTGTGTCCAGGCATTTTGAAATGATCGGATCTTGAATTTGGCTCTCTCTTGTATTCTGTTTTTCTCTTGGAAGGAACAGCAATTGCGGGCTGGCCTTTCGTTCCTTCTTCCTCGCAAAAAAAACAAAAAAAAAACAGGAGAAGGACTAGAAGACATGTCATACTATGTATCACATTTTATTCTTCTATACTTCTAATATTCTAGCTACTGTCACATGTTTCTGGCTTGTCACCTTAAGTATGGATGAATTAATGTGATTTGTATGTAGTTTCTTCAGAATTACTTCACACTACCAACCGTCACCATGCATCAGTGAGCTTAAGAAAGCCAGGGAGTGGGGGCTCTTTGTTTACAGTGCTTCTCCCTGACCTGAGATGCCCTAGAGCATGTATGATTCAATCTCGACTGATTTCTCGAGTATATGCAGCCTTGGGAAAATAGTAGCTCCTTGTCGGACATTACCTCTCTTCCTCCACACACCTCATCTTCCTTATTCAGACCAAGCCATTTGGTATTACTAATGACGAATCATTTCTGTTGAGTATCTCCCGACATTCCTTCTTGCTTTACATTATCATCATCACTATAATCATAATCATAACCCTTTTCCTATAACTATGGGTGGGCAGGATCCAGCGAATGGGAACGGGGAAAACAAAATATAGAATTGAAAAGCAGCTTATGAGTTCCGTCTTTTTATGTTCATGTATTACTTAGTACTGTTGTTTTTATCATCACCCTAATCCTAGTCCCACTTTTCTACACTGACCTGGTAAGATTCAGACATGAAAAAGCAAAAGCACAAAAACAGGAGAATAAAAGATATCAGATAATAAAGGTACACACAAGGCTGCCATCTTACCTATAGCGTGCCAAGATTTGCGACGCCCATAAGTGCAACATGAGAGTCCACGGTCACTCTGCAGTCCTATGAGTGGAGTGGCCAAAGCATCAGCCACCTGTCCCAGCATAAGGAAAAACCCAGACAGACCACGGTCCAGCTGAAAGAGTGTGTGACAGTGAGCAGGTGAGAGAGGGAGAGAAATGATGAAGTACTGAGAATCAGGAGATGGAATAAGTGTCGGGGATATATCCAAGTATTGAGAATATTTTATGTCACCCCTCCCCAATACTATGCCTGAATAATATAAACATAATGATCTATCCATCATTATATCTATTACTGCTTGATCAGGAGCGTAAGGGTCCGGGGCTGAGCTACTTAGTCCAGACATTTATGGGGAATGACCAGTAACTTTTCCCTAAGCGGTATTAGGTGGGCAGTAAACTTCAACCATTCCTCAGAAACAAACCATTATGAACCATATTTGGCTGGACTGGGTTAATTCACCTTACCATCAGGCATCCACCTGGTTACATGGTTACTAGCCAACGTACAAGCAACCACTTTGCATGCCGCCCAGTGATTACCTAAAGGTAGAACAAGTTAAAATGAGTCGACATTGGGATCCCCCAACGACAGTATATAATAATAATAATCATCATCATCATCACTAATAATAATAATAATAATAATAATAATAATAATAATAATAATAATAACGATAATAATAATAATAATAATAATAATAATAATAATAATAATAATAGTAATAATAATAATAATAACAACAACAACACCTACAAGCCCAACAAACCTAAAGGGTGAAACCCATGGCCAAGCAGTGGTGTGGGGAACTCACCTGCAGTACGTACTGGAAGTAAACGAGGAGGTAGGTGAACCACATGGAGGCACAGAGGTCATTGAACACATGGCCCACACCGTACCCATACCTCACTTTACGACTCAGCGCCATTTTCACCGATCACCTTCACTCTGGTGGGTAAACATGGGGCTGAATGTATTTTAAACTGCTTTAAAAACCTAAGAGGGAAACTTATGACAATGATGTGGTATTACTCCCTTTCAACTTCACATTTTCAGCTTGGTTTGGAGCGTGGTGTGGAAGAACTCAGAACAGTTTTGAAACAAGACTGATGAACTAAGGATTACTCTGTGCACGGAGAAAGGCCAAAAGCTGAGTACATTATAATATATCCCACTCATAAAACCTCAGAGTGGTAGGTGGTCGCGACCATCATCCACTCACTTGATGCAGTGTTGCCTACTTCTGCCTTAGCCTTTATTATTCTTTTTCTGTGCCTGCCCTCCTCTCTTCCTATTTCTCCCATCTTTCCTGTCACTTCTTACTGTTTTTTTTTTCCCTTTACGGGTGGCATTACGTCGAGTGACAAGCCATATGGTTTCCTGTAAGCCAAGAAACCATTTACAACGCTGGGTGGTAACCATATAACCAAACCATACGTGCTCCCTACGTGTCAGCAAGTGGGTTGGTGGAGGGTTAGTACACCTCCCTGTAAAACAAATAACTCAAAGTCAAATGGCCACCCCTTACGGGAGTATGGCGTCTGGCAATAGATAGATAGATAAAACCTCACTCTGCCATCATTGTCTCGCCTTCATTCTGCTGGTTAAAAAGAAGAAGAAGAAGAAAGGAAAAAAAAGTGGTACTGATGAAGTCTGAACTACTTTGAAATATGGCTGAGAATCAAGGTCACATTCAAAGTGGCACTGGAACCTTCGTAGCACGTCTTCCTTGGCTATCAAAACTCCTTAGACCTCAATATCCTTTCCTACGATAATGGGGCAAAGTATGTCGATATTAACACTATATAAGCAGCAAACGTGGCAATGTTACGGGAAAATACAGTATGCTAAACAACTAACTAAGGAAAAAGGTACTACGACGCCTTCTATGCCGTCTCGTATGCAACCATCACTCTGCAAACATCATACCTTCATGCACAAACTTCCAATTCACTGCCATCTTCGCTTCTCACCTCTACTCTTATGGCCAAACAAGTTGCAGATGAACTTTGACTTATATAGAAAAATGAGTGATAAACTTTAACATACTCTGAAAATGTAAAACTTCTGTCACGAACTTCATCTTCCCTCATCTGATGACGTGTACTTTACTTCCTTCTTCCTAACTCCAGACGTCGATGTTATATGACATGGGAAAGATCTCTCGCAGTGAATGGGTTACTGAAGGCTGTATTTAATCCCTCCATTATCGAAAGTCTTCTAGGCAGAATAAAATCATCTGAAGGTGGTAAATGAATAAATAAATAAATAAAAAGATACGTCACCACCATCTTCATTTATCATTTTTGGTGGGGATACATGGTCCTGTACATTTCTGAACAGCTCTGATATAAAGAAAGCTTAGAACTGCTCTGAATATTTATGAGGGAATATTTGTCTAAAACTCATAACGCCGTGATGATGATGATGATGATGATGATAAATAATAATAATAATAATAATAATAATAATAATAATAATAATAATAATGATGATAATATTCATTGTGGTAGGTGGGGGCGCTCACCATCCACTCACTCGATGTAGTGCTGCTCTTGGGTCTCTGCCCTTTCCTCTCCTCAATCCTTCTTTCCTTCCATCATCTTCTGTCTTTCTTTCCTTCATTCTTTCCTCATCCTTCTGCCTACGGGTGACTTTACACTCCCTCTTCTGTCTTTCTTTCCTTCAGTCTTTCCTCTTCTTTCTGCCTGTCGGTGACTCTACACTGAGTGACAAGCCAAATGGTTTCCTATACACCAGGAAACCATTTACTACGCTGGGTGGTAACCATAATACCAATTTTTGGCGCCTGGTGGTTTAGTGGGTAATTACGGCGCTCCAGTCGGATTGAGTCGGTGAAGGTTTATATCCAAGGGATGGTTGGGGTTTATTGCTCACGTACTGCCACTCAGGGATGAGTGAGTTTGGTCACTCTCAACTTAAATGTCGGGACCAACTTGCCTAGCCCCGGGCTCCTACGCTCCTAATGAGGCAACGTAGGATTGGATGCAGCTGCTGCTGATAATAATAATAATAATAATAATAACAGTAATAATAATAATAATAATAATAATAATAATAGATAATAATCATAATAATAATACGAGGAAATAATAATAATAATAATAATAACAATAATGATGATGATGATGATGATGATGATGATGATAATACGAGGTAAATAACAAAATTAAAATTCTTTTTAACTAATCTGTACCTAAAATTTTCAACATTTTATGACGGTGGCGTTTATGGTGCAGTATTTGATATTTGTTGTCGTCAGATAATTTTCCTCAGCTTTGGGAAGGCACCCCCCCAAAAAAAAACAAAAAAGTTTTGAATTCGTCTGGAGGTAGCAACAATAAAATTAAGGAATCCTGATAATGATTTAAATCTCAATTATGTCGTGCCCTAAATATGTTTTTTTTTTTTTTTTTTTTTTTTTCAGGGTGATTTGTGAGAAAAGCAGAGGTTTGGTCAAAAAGATAAGTAGGTAAAACACAGACTATAGCGTATGGCTGTATGGTGTGAGTTACATACTGCTGCTGTTAGTGTTGGGGTTGTGTTCTTTTCTGTCTTCTTTATATATCCCCGGCACACCTGGTGTGTGTGTGTGTGTGTGTGTGTGTGTGTGTGTGTGTGTGTGTGTGTGTGTGTGTGTGTGTGTGTGTGTGTGTGTGTGTGTGTGTGTGTGTGTGTGTGTGTGTGTGTGTGTGTGTGTGTGTGTGTGTGTGTGTGTGTGTGTGTGTGTGTGTGTGTGTGTGTGTGTGTGTGTGCGCTTGCTTGCGTGCGAGCGTACTTGCGTACACACTTGCACTAATTTGGGCCGAATTCTGTTTATCCAAATAATTAAATACAGATACACAAAACTGATCTCAAATTATGGCATTACCAAGTAGATATTCAACTGGGCCGCATAGAGTGAAGGATATCCAACCGATGACATCTATCCTCAATCCTGACACACCCTCACAACAACACCCACCCTTCCGTACATCACTTTGGGTTTACCTAGCCTCTCACTGATCTACCACTTCCCCTCTACGCTGTATCAATCCATTAATGTTTACTTTTGCTTGCTGTAACCTTCCCATTCGTCATCATCATCATTACAACGCCACCACGGTCACCATAATTATCTGTATGCAGCATCTTCATCATCATCTACCGTACATTGCCATCAACAAACTCATCATCATCAGCATTAGCATCATCATCCACTATACATCATCATAATTTACACCACAATTTACATCATTACCAAGAACTCCATCATTATTATCACCATCATCATCATCATCACGAACTTCATTATCAGTATCATCACCAGCACTTCACCAGCACAATCACCACATCATCATCATCATCTTCTACAGCACATCATTACATCATCATCATCATCTACAGCACATCATTACATCATCACTATCACATTATCAACGTTAGGAATCCCTGACAAGCCCACTGCCAGCCCGGACCTCTCCACTAAGGGAAGGCATCTGACAACATGGTCATACGGGAAGGCTTAAATCCCCCCCAACCCCCTTCAACACTGTAACCCCAGTGGAAATTCGAACCCGGGCCACAGAACACGATACGGGAACATGGCCATCACACACACACACACACACACACACACACACACACACACACACACACACACACCATCCTCTTCCACTCACTATACGTGCTATCTTCGGAAATACAACAGGTACCGGTAAGGAAAACACTGGGCAGTCTCGGAAGCCCACCAAGTGGGTTGGTGGAGGACTAGTGCCCCTCCCCGTAAAACAAATAACTCAAAGTTTAATGGCCACCCCTTCCGGGATTATGGCGTCTGGCAATAGATAGATAGACAGAAATTTATAAAACTGATACACGTAGATGCAGATAAATAATTATACAGATAAATTAACACATGTTACAGTACACAAAGTTGAACACATTACAATCTTACACAAAACTGAACACATTACAATCTTACACAAAACTAAACACATTATAATCCTACACAAAACTTCACTAAGTTCGCTCAGATTCCGTGAACACAGAAGCAAATCATCCATCTATTTCAATACCGCATACGGCTTTATCAGTACCGTATATTACTTAAAGGAGGTCATTCTTAACCTTTCCACCGTTAGGACTTCTCTCAGCTTAAGAAAATCGTCTGAGGTACTTAAACTCTTTCACCAAGTCTAGATCTCTCTCTCTCTCTCTCTCTCACACACACACACACACACACACACACACACACACACACACACACACACACACACACATACAGACCTCCACAAAACAGTAAAAACTTGTAAAAATGGAGTAAGGGAGAGGAGAGCAGAGGTCGGTTCTGTAACAATGGAAAGACTATACTGAGAAGGCTTAGTGGTGGGGGAGGGGTAAGGAGAGGAGGAGGAGGAAGAGGAGGAGGAGGAGCAGGAGGAGGAGCAAGAGGAGGAGGAGGAGGAGGAAGAGGAGGAGGAAGGGAGGACATGGAGCACAGGGAGGGAAAATGGTGAGATGGAGAAAGAGGAAGAGGAGGAGGAGGAGGGAGGGGAAGGGAGGGGAGAGAGGAAACGAGAGGGATAGTAGGGAGAGAAGGGAAGAGGAGGAGGGTGGGAAGATTGAGGTAGGAGGAAAGGGGGAGGGGGAAAGAGGGTGAATGAGGGGCATGATATTGGAAAGAGGTTGGGGAGGGTAGGGGAGGGGAGGGATGAATGGAAGGGGGAGAGGAATGGGATGGGGAGACGGAGTGGGGAAGGAAAGGGAGTGGTTGGGGAGAGGAGGAGAGTGGAGTGAGGTGGAGGAGGAGGGGGGAGGGGAAGGAGGGAGAAGAAAGGAAGAGAGGAGGGGAAGGAGGGAGAAGAAAGGAGGAGAGGAGGGGAAGGAAAGAGGTGGAGAGGGATGGCAGAGGAGGGGAAGGAAAAAGGTGGAGAGGGAAGGGAGAGGAGGGGAAGGATCCGTGGCATACCTGAGGGGGGGCGGGGGGGGGGGGGGCTGTTTGAAACTGCCCCCTGGGCCCCCAATCGAGGGAGGGCCTTAAAAAAAAAAAAATTATAATCTTTTTTATTAATATTTAAAAATATATATATTTATCATTCCGACAATCCCGGCTGAAATATTAGATAAGTTTTGAGAATGAGGGGGGCAGGTTCTTTGCGAGGCCCCCCCTCCAGGAGGGGGCCCCAGCAAAGAACCTAGCCCCCCGGGCCCCCAGATCTCTAGGTACGCCCCTGGGAAGGATGGAGAAGGAAGGAGGAGAGGAGGGGAAAGAATAAGGCTGAGGGGGAAGGGAGCGAAGGTAAAAAGGAATGGTGGACTGGTCGCTGTTGCACTGACCTACCTTAGGATACACTCTGGAAAGGGTTCGAGCCCCAAGAACTGCCACTGACTTTCTGGGGGGGGGGGGAGGAGGAGGAGGAGGAGGACTAATGGTAAGGGGAGAGTGTCGGTCACATGTTGGAAAGATGATATGATATTCTTGGGTAGTCTCTCTCTCTCTCTCTCTCTCTCTCTCTCTCTCTCTCACACACACACACACACACACGCATATATATATATATATATATATATATATATTCTTTTCTATATTTCCCCCCCCCTCTCTCTCTCTCTCTCTCTCTCTCTCTCTCACACACACACACACACACACACATTATACATTCTTTTCTATATTATCCTCTCTCTCTCTCTCACACACACACACACGCATATATATATATATATATATATATATATATATATATATATATATATATCTATATATATATATCTTTTCTATATTCCCCCCCCCTCTCTCTCTCTCTCTCACACACACACACACACATTATACATTCTTTTCTATATTATCCTCTCTCTCTCTCTCTCTCTCTTACACAGTGTTCAAACCAGCGTCTGATACCGCAGATATTGTGTGGCTTCTACAGAGGAGGGAGGGGAGTGGAAGAATGACAGGGTGGAAAGATAGTGTGAGAGAGGACAGAGAACAAGAAGAAAGGAAAGAGGAGCGGAAGTGAGGAATGGGAGGAAAGAAGGGAGCGGGAGAGGAGAAAAAGAGAGGGGAAGGACAGTGAGGATAAATGAGGTCTTGAAAAGAGAGAGCTGGTGGATGGGAGTGAGTTATAAGGACCCATACCGAGAAGGTGCCATGGATGAAGTTACTAAGTATGGTACCCTAAGAATGAGGGAGTGTATAGCATAGTTATTATAGCAAAGATAAAGACCCCCCCCCCATCCACCTCTCCCAAGAGCTGCGCGGACACGGAAAAAGAGAGTACACTTAACATGAAGGAGAATGGCCGGGTTATAAAAAAGTTGCAGGAAAGGAAAAGAAAAACACATTCAACCTACCACGACATTTAGCCAAACAAAATTTTGTGTAACCGACTCTTGAAGTGCTCTATCAAGAAACTGTCAACTACGGTACCTCTGATAGTAGCCAATTCCAGATACTGCAGATTTTGACTGCGAGGAAATTGCCTAGTGTATCAGTGGAAAAGATTCATGTCAAACTTCTACCCGTGACTCCACGTTATATTGATGATATAAATAAATATGTGGTAGTCAATCTTTTTGAAATCTCTGAGGAGTTATCAAATCATATAGCTTTCTGTACAAACATTTACTCTAACGAAAAGAGGCCCAGTGCCTGCAGCCTTACATGGTATCCCAGGTGCCTTAACCGACTGGATGAGGTTATTAACCTATGTCTGCACTCTCAGATCTTCTACCATCCTTCTTCCAGATGCAACCGTGCAAGAGAGTGTATACAGAGCTACCTCGTTGTTTCTGTACCTAAGCAACCTGTATATAAAGTCTTTTTAAATAGACTGTATTTCTGCCTTTTCTCCTCTTTAATGCACCATATGGAAGACTTGCGGACACTCTTGATCAGTAAACCTCGCTCATTCTGCTGACTGCACTTCCTAACACAGAATTGTTGGTTATTGGACTTTACGGTTCAGTATGAATCACCATCCACTTCTATGTTGAACGGCATTTGCCACCGTTCCGACCAACAACCTTAAACAAGTCCGTAGTAGCGTTCCTGTCTTCTCCAGTGACAAACCATTGCCTGATGGCTTTGTAACATCCTCAACTTTTGCGATGTGGCTGATGATGCCCACGTTTATATAACTGGTGTGAATGATTAATAATAAAAACGGTCCCAGAACTAAACTCTGGGACACTCTATTTGTAATTGATGCCCAACCAAAAGTTGCCCAACTGAGGAGGGGAAGGAGGAAAAAAGCAATAAAGGAATGAAGGTGACACAAGACGAGAGGGAGGAAGGAAGAACCAAGGGGATGGGGATAGTGGGGTAGGGAGGGAGAGGTATGTATATAAGGAAGATATGAAGGGAGAAAGAGAGGAAGGAAGGAAGGAAGGAAGGATGGATGGAACGAACAAACGAACGAACGAAGAAGGGAAGGAAGAAAGAAGGAAAGGAAGGAAGAAGGAAAGAAAGAAAAGAGAGGAGGAAACGAGTTAAGAAGGGAGATGTAAAAAGGAATGAGAGAGAGAGAGAGAGAGATCACTAGGTTTCACTTTTTCTTTAAAGGACGTCATATGAGGTGTCCTGAGCTGACGAGAAGGGAAGCGGAAGGAAGGGGGAAGAGGGAGGGAAAGGGGAAAGAGGAAGGGGAGGAAGAGGGAGGGAAAGGGGAAAGAGGAAGGGGAGGAAGATAGGGGGAAGAGGGGACGGAGAGGGGGAAGTGGGAAGAATGGAGGGGGAAGAGGGGAAGAAGATGACGGTAGTGGAAAGGTGACGAAGGGAGGGGAAGGGTGAGAAGGGGAGGGGAAGGGCGAGGAGAAAAAGGGAAGAGGAGGAGGAGGAGGGGGAGGATGTTAGAGGGAAGATAAGGGGGAGGAGGAGGAGAGGAGAAGAGGAAAGTGGAGGGGGAGGGACGGGGAAAGGGAAAGGGAAAGAGGAGGGGGAGGGGGAGGAGGAGGGGAGAGGGAAGTGGAGGGGAGAGGGAGCAGGAGGGGAAAGAAGGGGAAGGAGGAGAGGAAAGGAGAAGGGGGAGGAGGAGGGAAAGGAGAAGTGGGAGGAGAAGCAAAAAGGAGGAGGGGGAGGAGGAGGAGAAAGGATTACACAGGATTACACAGGAAAGCAAACAGCAACAGACCTTATGGTCCTTTCGAGGCTGCTTGTTACAGAGAAAACTATGACTACAAGATCTAACTCTACACGCTGAAGGATAAGGATAGTAAAGCAAGAAGGCTCCCCCCACCACCAAACCCTCCAGGAAAAAGTGAGAAAAACCACCATGCAGCATAGAAAAACTGACATGGAAATTTTATAGGAAACATTGGAAAGGAAAAGTCACATTCTATAATACTTTATCTATAAGATACCCGACTGAGTAACCTGAAAGAGAAAGTAAACAAATAAAATAATAGTTACGGCATGGCATTATAAAACCGGTACATTGAGTTAATGGGAAGTCTGTGGACATAACGTGGAAGCTACACACTGCACAGTGTGGATGTTTAGGGATGGTGCGGCAGCCTTGCCTGGCGCTTTTAAGGTAGGCATCAGTCAATCAGGCCCTAGCTCCGTTCGCTCCACTGAGACAAGGAACTCTCCCATGTGGGACAAGTACAAAAGTTTCATCCTGAAGCAGTGACCCCTGGTACATTAAAAAAATACCGATGGTGGTCACTTGACTAACAGGGACCCTCAGTCATCCACAGCCCATCACAGGTCGAAAGTAAGAGTAGCGACCGTTAACTCAGGGTTATCTGTGCAGATCCTAATCTGTGCTTACTGTATATTACCTCATTTGCTTTGGGTAAATCGAAAAACGTATAATGACGTGACGTGACGCTACGTCAAGGTTACGGGGTGTCCTGTAGACATGAGGGGACTGCACAGTGTGGATGTTTAGGGGTGGTGCGGCAGCCTTGCCTGGCGCTTTTAAGGTCGGCAGCAGTCAATCAGGCCCTAGCTCCGTTCACTCCACTGAGACAAGGAACTCTCCCATATGGGACAAGTACACAAGTTTCATCCTGAAGCAGTGACCCCTGGTGCATTAAAAAAAAATTCCGATGGTGGTCGCTTGACTAACAGGGACCCTCAGTGATCCACAGCCCATCACAGGTCGAAAGTAAGAGTAGTGACCGTTAATTCAGGGTTATCTGTGCAGATCCGGATCTGTGCTTATATTGGTTTGTTTGCACTGAATAAATTGAAAAATGTATAATAACGTGACGCAACACTATGTACGGGTACGTTGTTTACGGGGTGTCTTGTAGACAAAAGGGGCATGAACTTACATGTACCGTAGCTATAAAAGCAAGTTACTCGGACAGAAAAAGAGTCAGCTGAGGATTCTCGTGCAAATACTTGTCTAATTTGTTTTTGAATGTCTCATTTGAGATACTGTTCACGGTATCTGAGGGTAATCTGTTCCAGATATTTACAACTCTGTTAAAGAAGATAAAGAAGAAGTATTTTGCTTCGTGGGATTGGAAGCACTTTCCCAAAATTTTGCAGCCATTACTTCTGGTTTGATTCGACCGGTCTATATCCAAATATTTATTCATGTCTAAGTTGTCATATCCCTTCATGATTTTGAAAACTTCAATAAGTTTCCCTCTTAACCTGAGCTTCGTTAGGCTAAATAATTTAAGTCCTTCAAGGCGTTCCTCATATGGTTTGTTTCTAAGGCGTGGTATCATTTTTGTGATTCTTTGCTGAATTTTCTCCAATTTTTCAATGTCTTTTCTGTAGTAGTAGTAGTAGTAGTAGTAGTAGTAGTAGTAGTAGGAGGAGGAGGAGGAGGAGGGGGGGGAGATAGAAGGAATGGGGAAAGGGAAATATTCCCCAGAGCTAGACCTTATTAGATCATATAGCCCTGCTAGGTGACAGGAGGGCGCTACCCCTCCCGGCATGGCAGCTACCGGCCGTGGCTCGAACTCACGACCCCCCCGGTTCCGAGTTCGACGCTCTACCACTGGGCCACCCTGCCCCCGAGAGAGAGAGAGAGAGAGAGAGGATACAGACACTTGACTTTTAACACATTCTAGGAAACAAAAATGACTTTTCCTTCACACCCATAGCCATCAGTAATTTCTCATCTTCACATTACAAATCATGGCTATTAATAACTCCTTAGAGCAGCAAGTCATTATTTATATCTTTATCATCATCCACCATCATCTCCCATGATAGAAATGTGTGTGTGTGTGTGTGTGTGTGTGTGTGTGTGTGTGTGTGTGTGTGTGTGTGTGTGTGTGTGTGTGTGTGTGGGTGTGTGTGTGTAGAGAGAGAGAGAGAGACGGGGGGGGGGATCCCTGACCAATTGCAGCTTCGTACTGGTTTATGTCGTCACAAAATATGGTCAGCTATGACGTCACTGGCACGTCATCAAATCAAACTACAAATACTTAATGGCGTCACATGATCTGGATGTCAATGACGTCACTTTACATCACTAAGCCGGGCAGGAAGTACTGCTGTGACGTCATGAACCAATATAACGTACCACTTGTCACGACCTTTAGGATTTCCGTTAGCACTTGGGCCGAGAAACTGGCTAACGTGATTGAAAACAAAACGGAAATGGCCGATTAAACATCCGCAGACGCACTTATCGTACCTGATACGTCAAAAGGGAGTCACCAAATACAGAGACCTATAGTGGGATTGCTTTTATGTGCGTTAGATTATTCACTAACCAATTCCAACCTAACTTACTATCATAATCATCATCATCGTAATATAACTGTTGTAATTAAAAATATTTTCGCCTCTGGTACCGGATTAACAAGCAATTTTACGACATACTACCATTCAGAGTAAAGACGGCAGTGGTGCTGACGGTATTCTAAACGACCAGTTTCACTCTTTATCAGAAAACATGAATAGGGTCAGTTATGCGATAAATATATCCGAATATATTTGTGAGGTTCACCCTCCATCACTTGTAAAAGTAACTATTACAGAAAACGTATAAGGTAACATACCGAGGTATAAAAAGCAGAGAAAAGACCTCATTAGGTTCTCTCTTTTGACATAATTTAAACTGACGGGCAGACAGATACACAGATACTGATGGGTGGAGAGAGAGAGAGAGAGAGAGAGAGAGAGAGAGAGAGAGTTAAAAATAATAAAAGGATGAGCCAAAACCATAAATATACTCATAGATTACTTACATTGTGAAACAACAAGAGTTCCAGTCAAAGATCATACGAATATGAGGGACACAGTTTACAGCTTCAGACCAAGACCCATTCCACCCTTGCAACTTCGCGCAGCATCACCCCCGTCCACAAAGAAACAAGAAACGAACAACTGTCCAACACCACACACAGAGTATCACAGCAACATCCGCCCCCCCCCCTCCACCACCTAACGCCACAGTTCACAAAAACGTACGTAAACTAATGGCCATCCCCAAACTTAACCCAAACAACATCCTTAAAACACCACCATTGGACATACAGCTCTCAGAAACTACCCTACCCAAAGAGACATGAATACACCCAGCTAAACTGCGACGTGGCCATCACCCCTCCCTGCAACAGTGATTAACAGTGATTAAGAGTAAAATGTGGCGCTAGTCACGAGGAAGTACTGGGGAAAGGATACAAAGACTGACGCCGAACTAAGAGAGATAGGCTACGAAAGGAGGAAGATCTTCGCGAAATTAAAGTGAATGAACTATACCATGTTGTTGATGTAAGGCTTGAATACTAAGGCTCCTATGACTCACCCTCAGCCAAAAAAAAAAAAAAAATCGTCTGACCTCAGATTAATAAACACAATAGTTGTCCCAACCAAGAAAAGGTTGAACAGTATAAATGAAACGTAATCTAGTTGCCTTAGCAGGTTTCACAACATACTGTAGATTTCCTCTTCATTGCCGTATACGTTTATTACATGTTTACCCCTTCCGTCAAATTATGCATGTTCATTATAATTCTTGCTATCTCTACACAACTTAATTTTGCTCTGGAGTTATTTTCCTAACTGGAAAACCTAGATATCGCTTTAAATTACCCTTCACTACAAGAAATGTCCCCAAAGTTGAACAGAATTGCCTGGTGGTAGCAAGAATAAAGTAGGAAGTACGCCATCGGATGAAAGGGGTTAATAAAACACGAAGATATTAAACAATCAGGCTCCCGTGACTTACTCCCTGTTGTGTAAAATCGTCCGGCTTTAGTTATAATGGAGTAGCAGAGTTGTACAGGCCGTGAGTGGATTAGGGGCGACATTATTTACTTTTTTCCATGTAGGACTCGTTCTCATAGCTGAATAAAATGGTCTAGGATTTGATGGAATACAAGAGCTAATACAAGACGCGATCAGAGGTGGATAATTGAGTGTATTAATCTCAGGCTCCTATGACTCACTCTTGGTTGGATAAAATTGGCTGGCGTTCAGCGAAACAGAATACCAGAGTTGTCCCGATCATGACACGGTAACCCACTCAAACTCCCACTCACATGCTAGGATTGAGCCACTCCCTCTCTTTCACACTTATTCTCACGCTCCTCTCTCAATCATTCTTACTGTGTGTGTGTGTGTGTGTGTGTGTGTGAGAGAGAGAGAGAGAGAGAGAGAGAGAGAGAGAGGAATGCAGTGGAGTGAGTGGGGGAAAAAGGAGGTAAAGGGAATAGCAGAAAGATTGTGAAGGCAGAGGAAAGGTAATACGGGAGTGAGTGGAAGGATCGAAATGAGCACACCAGTCTTAAAAAATGCAAAAAATCATACCAGTTTCGTACACTATAAGGGGCTGGTCAATAACAGTAACACTAATATAATAATAATAATAATAATAATAATAATAATAATAAATTACACACCACAGTACCATATTCTACTCCATTTTCACCATCAGCACCAACAAGTCAAAACAACATAACGATGAGACCGGAAGCTGGGGTGAATCTTCAGCAGCAGTTGCCAAGGAATTAGGCAACCCCCTCACGATGACTCACAAATCTCACTCACTCGTATATATACTCATAATCATACCTGGTACTCACTCTCACTCAGTGCTGCTGTCTCATTCACTCGGTTCTAATATATGGGGATTCGCCTCTCATACTCTCTCCCTTGCCCCTTACTTAATCATTAACTCACCCGTATCTTCTCTCTCGTTTATTCCAGTTCTCTCGTTCATTCACTTATTCTTTGATTTTCCTGGTCGCTTGACAAGTGAGTACAGAGAAAAATACATGTATTAATTAAAATTAGCTCTAAAAGAAGAGAGAGAGAGAGAGAGAGAGAGAGAGAGAGAGAGAGAGAGAGGCCGGAAGAATAGAAGCAAACAAGAAGACCCGACAAAGATGTTAAAGGTGAAAAAATATATATATATGTGCGAAAAAAAATAAAGAAACTTGAAAAGGGAGAAAAGACACGAAAACAGTAAATCCGAAGAAAACATAAAACGGCTACAAAACGAACAACGATTAGAGATACAATGTTGGTGACGATGGTGGTAGTTCTGGTAGGAGGGTGTATGGCTCTACCCACTAACATTCCCAGCCACAATCAGGACAACTACCACACCAAGAAGGACCAAAACAACAATCTGGTCAACCACAATCAAAACAACCACTACATTCAGGACAACCACGACTACCACAATCAAGACAACCATCACATCACTACGGGCCTAAACAACAATCTGGTCTACCACAATCATGGCAACTATCACAATCAGGACAAGCATGACTACCACACTGCAAAGGACGACCAAATATACAAGCTAACCCAAGACAACCACAGCTACCTCAGCCAAAAGCTCTACCACGACTACAGCGACCCTCAAAACTACCAGCACTACCACAACTACCCCAATCCAGAGGTGAGTGAAGCTATGTAGTACCTTTTATCCTGTTCTGTACAAACGCCTTTTTTTATTCTTGTTACCACCGGACAAATCAGCACAGAGGAAATGCATCTCTAGGTTATTACGTTAAGAAGTGTGTGTGTGTGTGAGAGAGAGAGAGAGAGAGAACACCTTAAACTTAAATTTACGATCCACTTCTGTTTTTCAGGTTGAGCAATCGAAAGACAAGAGAAAAAGGGTAAAGAGAACCAATCAAGTTTTCAAGAAGGTGAAGGGATGGCTCACGAAACACTGGAGGAGACGGCAGTGGAGTGATGGTGGTAGTAGTGGTGATAGTGGTAGTGGTGGTAGTAGCAGTAACAGTGGTAGTAAAAGTGGTAGTAGCAGCAGTAGTAGTGAGGAGGATGAGGATTATTTTTTCCCAACTACTAAGAAAACTACAAGACCATCTACTACAACTACCACCACTACTTCAGCCCCTACTACAGCCACCACCACTACTACAGCACCTACTACAACTACCACCACTACTACAGCACCTACTACAACTACCACCACTACTACAGCACCTACTATAACTACCACTACTACTACGGCACCTACTACAACTACCACCACTACTACAGCACCTACCACAACTACCACTACTGCACCACCTACTGCAACTACTACCATTACCACAGCACCTACCACGACTACCACATTTATTACAGCACCTACCACAACTACCTCCTTTACTACGGCACATACCACAGCTACCATCAATACTGCAAGACCGCCGACTACAACTGCTGCTGCTTCAACTACTTCTACCAGACCACCATTCACTACAACTTCTAATACTGCTCCTACTACTGCCCCTATCACAACTACCATTGTTTCGCCATCAACCACTACCACTACCATCACCACCACGACACCAACAACCACTACCACCATACCCCCACCTACCACAACTCCCCACTCTCCTACAGCGCCAAATACCACACCACCACCTACCACTACTAAACTCTCAACTACCACCATTTCATCCTCACCTACCACCACAATCACAACTGCCACAACCACTACCACACCCCCATCAACCACACCACCTACTACCACCACAACCACAACACCTACCACCACCACAACCACAACATCTACCACCACCACCACCTCCGAGCCACATCATGGATACACTTTCTCTGATGGTCGACCTTTGACCTTGGAACCAGAAGCAGAAACGATACACCCGCTTCTGTAATCATCATCATCATCATCATCACACGGGCAATACCTACATTCATTCCTGCAATCATCATCATCATCATCATATAGGCAATGCATCCACTGTAGTATTCATAAACATCATCAGTTAGTACCATAAGCCTCAGGCAATAACAACTACTTAATACGTCTGATGTCTGCTACCTTCTCCTTGGAGTGGGAGGATTCACACAATGAGGTCCTCCTGCGCTTTTCTTTGGGGCATAAATCAAAGAAATAATAAAAACCAATACGATGACGTCTTTTTCTTAATTCACTCTTGCTTCACCATAAGACAGCCACCAAATAATCAAGGCGGTAATGAAGCCGAATGTGTCTACTAAGCTGAATAAAACTGCATGGAAAGTGCAAGAAAAACATATAGATGACGTCATTGTACTTACGTTATACTTCATCTCCTGTATCATTCAAGTAACGAGGCTACTTATACCAACAGACAATTCCATGTTGACTTATATAATACACTTTTTACGAAATCTTTGTATTACTACTTTCACCCTTGTACGACCATATGACGTGACTGTTATAGACTGAATTAATCACTTGAATCCGATGACGTAATTTTTAGCTTAATGTTGCCATTACCAAAAGATTTATTCGTGTCAGGATACACTGCTTTTAACAAAGTTACATATAGTCCTAATCAACCCCTTCACACCAACAGATCCTTCCGAAGTTGAATAAAATCGTGTGGAAGATAGATGAAATACGTAACTAAAAAAAATGCATGGAATTAATGTAGAGTTATACCCAATTATTCTCCTATATGTCAGGGGGTCAGAAGTAACCATGAGAGATTTCAGCTCAACACTTATTACCGATTAGCTCAACAAGGCCTAATTAGGTTCTCTTATAACAGATAAAGTGATCGCCGAATAGATATATTGGGAGACTGAAGGATGGAGACAGAGAGAGAGAGAGAGAGAGAGAGAGAGAGAGAGAGAGAGAGAGAGAGAGAGAGAGAGAGAATTTTCCCCTCAAAACTTACTTAATTACTCATTCAAAATGGAAAACAAACTTACCAAAGAATATAATTTTCGTCGATCTATAATCAGCCTGTTTTTGTCTGACGAAACTGGGTCACACTCACAATATGACTACCAAGATCTAAAGACTTTTTTGATGGCTACTAAAATACCCAAACGGCGGAGCGACCCTGACACCATCACCCCAGGAGGAGGACGTGGGGAGGTGACCCCCACCCCAAGAGGAGGAGACGGGGAGACGTATAGGTGTCCTGCGCTACACCGATTCATCTCCTCCGTGACCCTATGCCCTTCTTCCACGCAGCCGGACGCCCGGGAAGTGTACCGATCAGGTGCATTACCCTCTGACGGAGAGAGCGCTCGCCAGAATTGGGGTGGGACTTACCCTTTGACAGTTCCAAGTAGCCCCTCGGTAGCAGTGTCACCGGACCTGCCTCCACAAGAGGAAGAGCGACCTCAAGAGCTCACAGACCTACTCTACCCCAGGGGAGCAGTGGCACAGTAGTATCACTGGATCTGCTGTAGGAGGAGTGCCCACCGGATCTCCTCCTTCTGCCACCCACCTTCGGGAGCAGGCACCTTGGACTGTCAGCCAGACGACCTTCGCCTGCAGTCTCCAGGAGGGTGGCGAGCCTGTGGTAATGTCCACCATATCTGTCACTGGGGGAGAGACCACCAGTCATCCCCCAGGTGCACGTTTCCCCCAACAGCAGGAGGGCAGTAGAGTCCACCAGACCTGCCGCAAAAGCCAGAAAGTCCACCGGGCTTTCCCCTCCTACTGTCCCCGGGATGAGTGGTCCCCCGGCAGTGTCCCCCGTCCTGTCAGCCTGAGGGAGTGTCCCCCAGATCTCCTTCAACCACTACCTTGGAAGAGAGCCTGGGTAGTGTCCCCTGGACCTACCAGGTGGAAGAAGTGTCCTCCGGACCTCTTTCCTCTGCCCCAGAGTGGAAGTTCAGCAGGGTCCACCAGGCCCACCAGGCCCACTGGTCATCCCTCCTCCTCTACCCCAGAGGCTTCATATGAGGGTGCCATCTCTGGCTCAGCCCTCCCCTCCAGAGGCCAAACGAGACGCCCCTCCTGCTCCCCCTCCTCTACAATGGGTGGAAACTGCTCCCCAACAGGGCCCCCATCAAAGAGTACCTGGAGCAGACCCACTGTGAGCGTAAGGACACTTTCACATGAGGCCACTGGTGGCCGCAATGAGTTGCCTCCCATAGTTTTCATTGAAGCCTTTCATATGAGGCCACTGCGGTTGCCCGGCCGGCAACCAGCTCCCGGCAGTGGGTTGCTTGTGCAGCTAGTGTCTGCCACTGGCGGTTGCTGCCACTCACTGTAAAGCATTTTTTCAAATCGGAGCTTTCATACGGCTACACTAGTTGCCGGCCCCTTCACACTGGGCCACTAGTGGTGGCCATTGGTGGAGGCCACCGGTGGCCTTGTGTAAAAGCGGCCTAGGTGTCCTGTTCCTGCAGCCCCGCCCCCAATGCCTCCAGCAGCTGACAGACTCCCCCAGGCGAGCAGCCGCAGCCAACTCCTGACGGCCTCTCCCTCCCTGCAAGACCGCAGCCTCCAGAACTCGAGGGGTCCCCTGCAGCTGACCCCAGACCTGGACCAGCCAGGACCTGCCCCCAGGATTCCCACCACGGCCAAGGGCAGGCGCCTTGCCGCGCACCTCTTAGCCCTATTCAGCCCCAGTTCAGAGGGCCACCACACTCCCAGGGCCCCCACCAGGAAAGGGCTGCCCACCACACCGCCCTCCAGCTCAACCCAAACACCTAAGTACGCTGCCCGAGACCTGTGCCCCTATTGGGAATGCACCCGACGGCCCTCCTCCCACACCAGGCCGTAGCTCTGAGCGCGCCCCAGCACCCACCAATGACCCAACCAACACTGTGCAATGCTCCCATCCAAGCCCCAGTGCTATAGACCCCATGTGAACCCCACCTCCCTTCGTCTGGAGTGTCATGCCCCTGTGTACCACAATAACCCCCCCCCAACGTGTCTTCAACCCCGGGCGTATATCTCCCCTGTGTAGCAATCATACTCGACCCCTGTGTAGTGTTCTGTATCCCCTTCGCATCGCCCGTTTGTGATCCATTATGTATTGCCCGACACCCCAGTGTAACACTATACCCTGTGTGTAATATCCATACCCCTGTGTAATATTTGTGGCCCCCTGTATGTCTCGCCTGTTCCCCTGTTGTTATATCGCGACCCCTGTGTCATATAGGTGGTAACTTACAGTGTCGTAGTTCTGTGGAATATCAGTCCCCCTTGATACATGTATGTACAAAGACTCGTGCAGTATACCTTGTTTGTGATATATTTAGTGTTGTGCATATACCATACCTGGGTCGCATGTAGTGCTGTTCCCCTGTGTAATATAATTATTTTGTTTGTGTCATATAAGGTGTTCTGTGTTATACTGAGTTTGTGATATATATATATATATATATATATATAGTGTTGTGTCATACGACATACAGTACTTGTACCACATATAGCGTTGTCCATGCACTAGTGTGTCAAGTCTACTGTGTTTTGTTTATAAGGTAATATACGTGTGGAACTGGTTAGCCCGTGTGTGAGCCCTATCCCTTGCTTGCATGCTCTAGCCCGGTCCAGAACAAAAGAACCCAAAGTCCGTGCCCGTATCTGAGCCCAAAAAGTTGGACCCAGAATACGTAGCATAACAGCTACTATGTTATGGTTGCAAGAAATTCATCGAGTCTTAATTATGAAGTAGGAATGAATCTCCTTGGTCAGACATCAAATCAGTCCTCCAGTCGGACTTCGTCTTGCCATCAACTGGGCTGAAAGGCGTTAGAGATCGGTCAGATTCGATTAAACTAACTTGCGTTAATAAATCAAGAATTAGCTGGAAAAACTACGTAAAAGAACTGCATATTCCGACATTCATTCGTATCCTTTTAAACAGCACATTTTCCATACACAGACTGGACAGGAAGGACAGCAACGTCTTCCACTCCCTCTCCCCCTGACTCTCTACAGTATATATGAGGGAAAAAAAACTGGAAACTGTTTAAAATGTCGGCTGTGACAACGCAAGCCGCCACCACCCCCAGGAGGAGGACACGGAGGGCCAGACGGCGTGCGGATTGTGCCCAGGCAACAGGGCCATAAGTTCACCTGGGCCATGCGCCCTTGGATGCAGTGTCCACCAGATCTGTCTCTAAAAGAGGAGGGGACTCCACTGGAACTTTATGTCCTACTTTAACCCGGGGAGCAAGGGCACAGTAGTATCCACCGGATCTACTGTAGGAGGGATGACTACCAGTTCTCCTCCTTCTGCCACCCTCCTCCAGGAGCCAGCACATCGGCACGTCTCTCAGATGACCTTTGCTGGAACTCCCCAGGAGGGCGGCTGGCCCAGTGGCAGTATCCACTGGATCTACCACCGAGGGGCAGACCACCGGTCATCCCCCAGCTGTGCCATTCCCCAACAGCAGGAGGGTAGTGTCTGCCAGACCTGCAGCACCCGCCAGGAGACCCCATGGGCCTCCCACTCCGGTCACCCCCAGGACAAGCAGTTGCCCGAAGGAGTGTCCACCATATCTCCTTCGGCTGCTACCCAAGGCAGCAGCCTAGGCAGTATCCACCGGATCTGCCTAGCTGAAGGGGCGTCCTCCGGACCTCCCTCTCGCGCCCCAGCATGGAGCTCCGGCAGGGACCATTAGGCCCACCAAGTAGGGGAACAGACCACCGGTTGTTCCCCCTCCATGACCCTGGAGGTTCCCTTCGAGAGAAACGTCCCGAGGTTTTCCGCACCTCCAACATCCCCCAGTCCCAAGCCTTTTTGGAAATTTTTTTTTTTTGGCTAAAACTTCCGCTTTGGTTGAGAAACGAAGGAAAATCACCAAGAAAGGGCTTACCGTGTTCTATAAGTAGTCGGAACAGGTGAGGGCCCCCGCGCCAGGTATCGTATTCTTTCATTGACGTGTCAGCGCTCATGTTTTCTATGGTAGGGAATACTGGGAGAAACAGCACACAACACCTCTATATTTATTGAATTTGAACTAATAAACAATAACAGTAGCAATATAATGGATTTCAGACACATATACATTATATGAAAAATAAGCATTGTATCATCGCACGAGCATAGCGAGTTAGGTCCGAGTCGTAACATGCTATATGCTAAGTTTCTTGTATCGGTCAACATATCATTTTTTCTACTTGTATACTTCAGTTTCAATGATATTTTACCAATTTCTACTGTTTGTAACTGTTTTCAGATGTTTTCATTCATTATGATGACATGCAGCATAAGTTTAGCGCACATCAGCTTAGTAAGCGCACTCGCTATGACTCGTATTTCAACATACCCAATTGTTTTATCACTTTCCAGCTCTACTGTACAAAAAACAAGAGAAATATGTGCATAACTGAGTACTGTACGCATTTACAGTATATCACAGGCAGACAACATAAGGTAATTACTCTGCATCAAAACCATCCTACACTCTACATCTTATCTATGTTCAAGGTATATACAATTTTTATACCAAAATATACATTATCAGGCATTTATTTAACCCCATTGCTATTAGGATATCTCTATTATTTTTTAGCTATCTCCAGACAATTATATTCTGTTTGGGAACGACTTTCTGAACTAGTGGGGTTAGATTTAGTCTGTATCAACCCCTTTTCTAAGTGTCGTCTCCCCTACAGTCAATAAACCCATTCGTTAGAATGGAGAATAAGTTAAAATAGATATCACTGTACTGCACTGCAGTGGTTAACTCCTTCAGTACTCTGATGATACTGAACAAAGTTTTTGGATATCACCAGACAGTTTTATTAAACTTAGCCCCTTGAATCCATTTCCCCCCCCCCCACTATTCTTCCTTCACCGAAACTACTTCATGCACCTTAGGAAACACATCTTGTACTGAAGGATTTGACAACAGCTACAGCTCTAGCATTTCCAGTTTAACCCGAGATGTCCCATCTACGTATGGGTACATTGCAACACTTTGCATTTGCCAGTCCCGACGACGTACTGGTACATCGTGCAATTGCAAGGTCCCTAATTTGCACAATTTTCAATTTTCGTTCGTGATTTTTCGTCCGTATATACGGGACACCTTCTTCTGTTCCTTTACAAGATGCTAAGCAGGAACAATGCCTTACACCGCATAACCTCCCCCACCCCCGCATGCGACTGTCTCAGCAATTCACCTGTTACCAGTGACCTGGCCATTAAAGACATTCACGGCCAGAGTGATTCCCCAATTGATGACAATGTGGAAGACAAAGTTTACATACCATTAGAGGAAGAAACAGTCAGAAATGATGATCAGGTAATGTGGCAAAAGAAGGTCAGGTATGGTGATGAGTTAGTGAGAGAAGCAATGCTTATAATGGCTATATTACCGTTTGAAAACCAATATACTCTCGTACTACATATAAATTAGTACCAAGTAAATAAACAAATACCATTTATGAGTGGTGTGAAATAGTTACCCTCCCATAGAACTCGTTTTCTTTGGTGCCAGCCTGTTAGAAAACCCAGTCAGGTAAGGAGGTACTGCTACCTGGATCGAGTATTTTAAACCTCAGGTGAGCGATTTCTCTATGAAATTTCAATGTTTCTCATCAAAAGCAGAGGTTACAGCCAAAACAAAAATTTTTGAAAATACCTCGGGATTGGGGGGGTGTCGGAGGTGCGAAACAGCTCGGGACGTGACGGGTTAAAAATGTCATCCTAAGTTGAAGAAAATCATACATCGCCAGAGTAAGGTAATGTCTCAGTGAAAGGGTTAGATACTGTCTCTTATAACATCTGTACAATGACGTACTCTTGTATATGCGAACTATTGCTTATTACCTTAACCCCTGCAATCTGATGGCATACCATTTTACTTTACTATTCCTTTCTATATTTTATTCAACTTTTGAAGGACCCGTAGTAATGAAAGGTTTACTTAATAACACTGATCCTCCAGTTTCATATGCTTAGCCTACACTGGATTAAAGTGTCTAAAGAAAGCCAAAGTAAACTGTAAAAAAAAAAAAAAAAAAAAATGGTGCCATCATACTGAAAGGGTTAATGTAACATTCCAGTGAAGGGGTTAGGCACATACTGGTAAAAGTATTGTACTGCCATTAGCAAAAGTCCACTGATACTTCTCTGCCAGCTGTGGTAATGGAAGATGTTACATGAACTATTTTATGTGCTAGCAATATACAGCACATAACAAGAGTATGCAATGGAAGGGTACTCCTTTGTCACATGGGGAGGAATGAGAAATATGGAAGGCAGGACACAATACTGGGAGAAAACTGTCAGAGGACATCTGTTAATGGTTCTACATTATGTTAGTAACTTACAAAAATCATTATGTATGTACTGTACCTCTTATTCATCAATAAAGCTTTCACAACACTATCATTTTCATTCAGTATATACACTGATATTAATATACATTACTCATTCTATATTCTATTGTTAGGACAAATACTTGTGTATGATATTCTTAGACTTTTCCTTCAGGCACCTTTTAAGTCAAAATGAAGAATGTAAGGGTATAAAAATTTGTTATTTGCATCATACATGCACCAAAAAAGTACATCAAAAACAAATAAGAAATACTCAAAATGAATATTACTCACATACCACAGTCTTATAAAGTCATTCATTATACTGTATCAATTCATACTCACATAGCTACCTACCATTTCCTGACACAACAGACAAAAGTTTCATCCTAAACCAATACTTTCAACAAATATAATTAGTCCTCATTATAAGTCAGGGTTGTTTTCCAATAAACATTACTTTTTCCTTATACCTTATACTATAAACTGGCCCCTCAGCCTTACAGGTAGCAACGGAACTTAATAGACAATTTTTCCTGCATTTAACTAAGAGCTTAACAACAAAAAGGAATACATGAAGTGGCTTACAATGAGGACTTTCTCTACTACCAACCTACTTCCCCATTTTCTGTCACATCTAGTACATACAAATATCTTTATCATAAAAAAAAAAAAATTCTTCACCTTGCATTCTTCATCTGTTGTTCCCTAGGCGTCACTTAAACGCTCTTGGTGGATGACTGTCTGCGTTTATTTGTCAAGTACATAATCCAGAAGAGGGCGACAACATTGGCAAACAGGGAGCGGTACTGTCAGGGAAAGAAAAGGGATAGTTGATCCATCAGACTGAATGACAGATTATTTAACCATTTCAATATGATGATGTATTTTTGTACAGTATTTCATTCTGTTTACCAGTAAGTTATGTTATTCAGCATAGGAGAGTCCCCAGTAACAATCAAACAACCGAACAAGAAGGTTATGCAGGATATATTTAACTACTACTGTCAAAAACGTCTATCCTGAACTACATTAAATTGTCTGAAGGTAGCTTAAAACATGAAATACATTATCAAAATACAACGGTTAAAATATCTCTCTATCTATTACCAGATGCCTTAATCCCGAAAGGGGCGACTACAAACAAATCGCCTCCATATCGCCCTGTCCTCCGCCATTTCACTGCCCTCCTCCCAGTTCACACCACCCTCTTTCATATATTACTCTACTCCATCCCACTATCTCATCCTCGGCCTCTCCCTCTTGCCCCTCCCAACCACCTCAATCACATACACCCTCCTTGTTGGTCTCTCATTCTCCATCCTCTCCACATGGACAACCAAACCAACTTAATGTATTTCTCTTAACGCTTTCTATCACATCCACACCACAACGTTCCTTCACTTTCTCATTTGTCAGTCTGTCTCTCCAAGCAACTCCACATACTCCTCTCAAATAACTTATTTCCACTGCTTTCACTCTTGACGTGTGTCCTTCCAACAAGGTCAAAGCATCACTTCTATAGGTTTGGAGTTGGTATCACATTGCTATCATGCAGCGACTTTTTTACTTCCATGCTCACTTCCCTATTTCTTATCACTGCTTTCAAAGAACCAGCCACCTTTCTTCCCTGCTGCACCCTTTCAGGCATTTCATACTTCAGACTTCCATCCTTACTCATCACACTACCAAAGTACTTAAATGCACTCACATTTTTCATTTCCTCATCATCCAAACTCACTGCACATTCAGTGACTTCATTTCTCTCGAAGATCAGAACGTTACTCTTCCCAACATTCACCTTTAGATTCCGTTTCTCATACACACTATCAAACTCATTCACCATGCCTTGCAGTCCCTTTTGCATCATCTGCAAACAAAATTACAAGAAGTTTCCAAATGCTGCCCTCTCTCATTAGGGTCACTCCAACATCCACTGCTCTACCCTGAATATCTGTCATAACCCCATCCATATACAGATTGAACAACCATGGAGACATGACACATGCATGTCTCAACCCAACATTCAGATTGAAAAATTCACTCAGTTCACTATCCAGATGCACTGCAGCCTTAGCACCCCCATACATACACTTCATAGCATTCAACAACTTCTCATTTACTCCATATATTCTTAGTATTTTCCACATTCCTTGTCTATCCATTCTATATGCTTTCTCTAAATCCATGCAGGCAGCATACAACTTCTTTCCCTTCTTTAGAAACTTTCCCACTAAGGACTTAAGAATGAATATCTGATCTACATAACCACTTCCTTTCCTAACCCCTCCCTGTTCTTCTCCAACTGATTCCTTTGTTATTTCCCTAACTTTCTCAATACGTATCCCACCATGTACTCTGCCTACTACATGGAAGTGAAAAAGTTACTACATGACAGTATTGTGATACCAACACTAACATATGGAAGTGAAGCTTGGACGTTGTTGGACGGACACAAGTCAAGAGTGAGAGCAGTGGAACTGAGTTATTTAAGAGGAACCTGTGGAGTCACAAGGAAAGACAGGCTGACAAATGAGGATATAAAGGAGCGTTGTGGTGTGGATGTGCATGTGACAGGAAATGTTAGGAGGAACACACTGAGGTGGTTTGGCCATGTGGAGAGGATGGAGGGCGAGAGACTGACGAGGAGAGTGTATGTGAGTGAGGTGGAGGGGGGGAGAGGGAGTGGGAGGGCGAGGATGAGATGGAGGGATGGAGTGGAGAGGTATATGAGAGAGGGGTGTGTGAGTTGGGAGCAGGGCAGTGAAATGGTGGGGGACAGGGGGATGTGGAGGTGATTTGTTTGTGGCCACCCCGTACAGGATTAACACTTCTGGCAATAGATAGATAGACAGATACCTCAGGGATCGCATATGTGACATACAGAGGACATTCATGTACTGTTGTGGTGAAATATTCTGTATGTCTCAAAAAATGATGGATTTGCTTATGTGTATTGTGAGATAAACACTGCAATGTCTTCAGGTAAGGGAAACATCATCTGCTACACCTCAGGAGACAGGTAAGGGCCATGTACTTGCACTTGTTGTGGTGTAATATACTGTGTATCTCATATACTGGTAGATTTGGTTATGTTTTATGTGAAAGACAGTAAATGACTGACCCAACTGCCCGTAGGAAGGAGTGCATCTCGTACATCTGAGTTAGCAGAAGGGTAGCGACGTGCAACGCGAGGTTAGGAACAAGTCCATTTACATTTTATTGGTGAAATATACTGTGTATCTCATACACTGATAGACTTGGCTATGTATTACGTGAAAATAACGTGAAAAACTGACCCACGTGCTCGTAAGAAATAGAACATCTCATACACCTGAGCTGTCAGAAATGGGTTTTATTTTTTTGTTTATTACTCGAAGACCATACCTTGTATCAAACTGGGACCTCCCCCATTCGAAAGCTAATAAAATTCTCTTGTGATTGATGGTATAACATGCAGAGATTGATTAGTAAACATTCGATTTATGATGTTGGGAAGTGAAATCTATGATCCTGAATGTTTCTTCCGAGGGCCCTAACGTACGTACTGTATAGTTTTTTTTTTTTTTTTTTTGCTTATCGTGTAGAACAAACATCGACAAATAGGAATATGTGGGTTTTGTGGCAAAATAAATATGTTTGGGTAGTGAAAATAAGCTGGGAATACACATTTTTGGAGCGCGCAGCAGCCGGGTGGGGAGGGGAGAAAAGCTGGTGCGTCATATCCCAGAAAACTTATTAACTTATCTGTGCGCGAAAGGGTTAACTTTTTTAGAGCCTAGGGTCGGATACCTTCTGAACAGGCCTCGTACACTGTACCATAATCAACTTAATCATTTACACCTCTACACATTAGACAGGTAGATCTGAAACACGTACTCCTCTCCCCCACTATTTGACAGGGATGCGTTCCATAAAAAGTGGTTGACAAATGAATTGGTTGAATAACGAATCTATTTTTCCCATGAGATTGTTAAGAAACGGGTTTGGCTCCTGACCACCTTTGTTATTAAAAAAATATTCAATAAAGATGAAAAAAATACCGATATAAACGAAAGACACATGGCTTTGAGATGTTTTCTTTCTCAAGGAAAATCATTTTAGTACTATATACAGCTACATTTGATTTTCGTTTAAACAAATGTTGGAGAACAAACAAAATATACTTACATAGCAATATTACTGAACACCGCTTGAATCCCTCTGATAGCATGTTTATTGTTGATCCTGCTGACTAGACATGACATTGCCACACCAAACAAACTCAAATGTATACAATTTAAAACCATAAATAGCTGTGGAAGCCTAACTGGATGCACTGAAACCTAACTGGGGGCTTCACCCCAAGGACCCCCCAATGATTATAACCTACCTAACCTACTGTAGTGCAAACTAAGATGAGCATTACGTAAAACTGGCGCCAAAACAGTATCATGCGTGAAGAGCGTTCGTAAATCATTGGTACAATCGTCACCCAACCATGTGATGGCAAAACACTCACTCAGGTTGGTAAACACGACTATGCTTGACAGGGGTAATAGCAGGGGTCTTAGGTGGAGCGATGGTGGTGTTTTAGTATTCCACATGGTCAAATTGAAATGCAGAGGGATGAACAGGCAACTGGTCAGCAGGACAAAGCATGGGAAACAGGCTGCTCAGCCGATCTGTCTGGCAGCGGGCAGTTTGAATTGTTGAAATGGCGGGGATAACCATGTTGAACAATGAAAAAGGGTATAGATTTATAAATGTCAAAAAAACGAACTGTCAAATAACAATACGTGAAAAACAAGGGCTTGGTGTAATGACACATCAGATGATAAAATATATCACTAAGGAAGAGATGGTAAAGAGGTTCCACAGTCTAAAAGAACACCAATCCAAGCCACTCACCTGCTGTGGAATGTAGTTAATGTTGATGTACTGCACTGGTGTCCATACCTTCCAATTCATCTTGAGAGCTGCCCAGAACTTTAACCGCACCTCTCGAGCACATGTCTCATGGCTCTTGCCCTGTGAAGAAATGAAGTATGGCCATCTATAATGCATATACTCTAACCTGACAAAGATCTAAAACTTCTTTCAGGTAAGTTGATGGCTAAATTCAGTCAGACTGGAGGGTCAATTCAACTATTAACCAAGCAGATTCTTTCTTCTGCATAACCAGAGCTTAATGCATTTCGTGCAACTACATATTAAAATTCAAGTTGTGAGAATGGCCCAGTCTTGTCTGATGAAAACAATCAGACTAGTTACTTTTATTCAAGCTACTGCATTCCCCCCACTCCCCCAAGTTCAGAAGTCCATCTATATGCAACAGATCATGCCACAAACCTTCACACATCACCACTTGAGGCACTAACACCCATCATCCATGCCTCAGACAAGGTAAGACTGCCTTCTTCAGAACTGGTGTGATGCTATTAGCAGTGGCATTTTTATAATCTAATTCAAATCCTCAAACTGTTCCCAAGTCCGGCTTGATACCAACCTCACAAATTTGGGGGTCACCAGTCAATTATTACACCACCATCTCACTCTACTGATATCTATAAACTTTTCTGGGTAGATTCCACAATACTTTTAGTATGAAGACATTTTTATTCTATTTGTGTTACTGTCTGATATTTTTTGAAGTTAGGAAAGGTTTCTCACAATACATGTATACAGTAATCCTGCCACTTCTGCCTTGAATGCCCAGGTTGGGTATGTGCTGTGGCTGGTAGACCAGGAGAGCACCTCCAACTTAATTCATCACAACAGAACAACAGTATTTATTAAGCCTAAACCAAAACTGAACAGGCTTAATTCACTAATGGAATTTTCCATTAAATTACTTATTTGCACCACCACCACCATTTACAGCTAAAAATTAACATATTACAGTATCTTAACCTTGTTCCATCACAAGCCAAAACTGAACAAGAACAATGTACTGGTCAAGGCTTCCCAGCATAATACTGTTTCATTTAACTTGCTCCCACTGGCACTGACAAGAAGGCTACACATGGTGGCACTGTGCCCCCTAGGTGGAGCAACTACAGCATCTGGGAGCCAAACCTCTTCATATCTCCCTGCACCTCTTTGTAAGAAGGACCCTGGTCTGCCCTGGGTGAAGCTGTGTCTACCACAAGGAGGTGATGGATCCCCATGCAGTGTATGTACTGTACGGTACTATACCAGTAGGAACACCCCACAGAGGCAGCTACTTACCCATGGTTAATGGACCTGCTCAGCCAGACAGACCGGGGTGATGCAACAACAACTTTGTCTAACTTTTCTTCTTACCAAGCAGCATGACCTATACTGTTGCAATGCCAGACTTATTTTCATCAGCTAACAAACAAATCTGTTATTTCTCTTCTTACCTCCAAACGAGCAAGTAGGTAGAGAGAGAGGAACAGCAGGAGTGGAGCAAATCCCAGTCGTTCCACCAGAAGCCGCTTGAAGGCTGCACCCCAGACGTGAGCAGGAAACAGTTTATCTAGTAGATTGTAGAAGTTGTGAGCCAATGGTCCTGTCACTACCAGTCTGAGCATACAAGTTGATACGTTAGATATCAGTAATAAGTTACAGCAATCAATCTATTGAAGACATGTTCATCTCAATATCCAAAGTACAGTACTAATTAACCCGTCACGTCCTGAGGTTTTCCGCACCTCCGACATCCCCCAGTCCCGAGCTTTTTTGGAAAAATTTTTTTTTGGCTAAAACTTCAGCCATGTTTAAGGTTGGTTACAGTACTAAACAGCTGTTACCGTGATTCCTATAAACATTCATGTATACTCATTGACAATAGCTCTTTACATTTTTGGTAGACTATATTAACTTACAATATTTTAAACTTTAGACAAGACTAAAGGCGACAGGACAAACATAATTCCTGAAAACTACTTAAGGCTTGCAGAGGCAGTTGAGAGGTGGTTGAGACACGTCCGTTCACTCTGGCTGGTGTGTGTGTGTGTGTGTGTGTGTGTGTGTGTGTGTGTGTGTGTGTGTGTGTGTGTGAGAGAGAGAGAGAGAGAAGGGAGACACGTAGGAGGAGGGTGAGGGAAGAAGAAGAATCTGGAAGAAAGGAAGGGAGATGAGAGAGGAGAGAGATGAAGAAAATTAAGGAGAGGGGAAAGATAGCAATTAGAGACTGGTCCCTCTCCCTCCCCCCACCCCAGGTCCCTCCCCTTCAATAGCTCTCCCTCTCAAGTGAGAGGAAGAGAAGGGACAAGCAAGGATGGTAGGCATTGTAAGTTAAGCCAGGTTAATATGCAGGTAAATAATGACCCTTACTCTGTTGTCAGATTTACGGGTAGCCTTGGAGTGACTGCTCGGGTTCTTCTGGAGGCAACTGTACCTCCCTAAACCTGGCTTTCATAATACAGTAATGCACAGTACTACTGAGCTGTTGCTATATACCCTCAACATAATGACACAAGCAAGCATGCTGGGGGCTTTATAAACAAAACGAGAACCATTATAACCACCACAGCTTACCCAAATGCTGCGTATCTGCCAATGCTGTGGAGACTGATGCTGGGCTGTTGTGTGATCACCTGACCCAGGAAATCTCCCAGGCCTGCAGTACAGGCACTGTGAATAATACAGTATAAAGCATTATAATGTGTTTGCTTTCACCTGACAAAGATTCCTAACCCCTTAAGTGCAGTTCATAAATAAAGTTTGTCAAATTTCAAAACCACAGCTATGAATTAAAGCTGTGAGGGTGGCCTAGTTCTTTCAGGTAAAAAAACAAACTGACCATAGTCTGTCTGTAATTTAAAGCAACCCTGTGTGAACTTATGAAAGATTATTATGTGAGAAACATTTACAACTAAAGTAAATACTATCATGAGCATTTACAGTGCTGTATCTCAACATTACAATTATTGTGCCTACAGTATGTGACAAAAATATGCAATAAAATGTAAACTGTGTATTTTTGTACCAACAATATTCTAACATTTTACAGTACTTATTCACATTGATCTACTTTGTGAATGCATGAAGTAAACAGTGTAATATACATACCTAGTAACAGCCTTGGTGAGCAGAGGCTGTGAATAAAGAGCTCCATTGTATGACTTCAAGCCCTTCTCCAGCACTGACAATACAACCATCTTGAACTATTTAACCTGCTGATAATAATGGAGGTTAAAATGACAGTTTTCATTGACAGATTATTACACTCTACCCTGCCTCACCCAAAGTTACTCTGCTCTCTTACTCATCTTTCCTCTCCTCTCCTCTCCTCTCCTTCCTGTCAGCCTCACTGCCTAGTTTTCTGCCTCACCCTGCCTCACCTGAATTTACCTCACCTTATCTTTATGCTGATGGACCTAAAACCAATTATTGGTACCAAGGTAAGAATACAACAGCTGGCCTAAGCTAAGTTTCATATGTTTTGATTTGCTGATTGAATGCAATCCCTGGGATGGGAAAAAATGCATTACTATATCAGACACAGAAATAAACTGGTAAAGAACAAGTGTTAGAAAGCCTCTTCATCCAATGAAAATACAGACCCTATTCTCATCACACCAAGAAGTATCATTATGTTGACATTGCCTTTCGAACTAAAGTAAAATGTCAATGATCATTGCCATAGTTCAGCTGAACAGCAGTTAAACATCCAATTCCACTGCAGGCTGGAAATAACTGCTGCTGAGGCAGTAACTAAAAAAATTCTTAAATCTTTTCTCCTTTACCTGGTGGTGTCCTTTATATATATTCTCTTACTCACTCCCAACAATTACAATATGCTTATTTTACATATATATATATACTGTATATATATATATATATATATATATATATATATATATATATATATATACTGTATATATATATATATATATATATATATATATATATATATATATACTGTATATATATATATTATGTATACACTCAATCCTCGTAAATTGCGGCAATTTGGGTCTGGACCACTGCCGCGATTTACAAATTCCGTGGTTTATAAATAATAACTTTTATGTGAAAAATGAATTTGGATCTGGACTTTGGCCAACCATCCCCCACAGCACCCTACCTACACCTATCTAGGCACCATCAAACACAAACATACAAATTTAGGAATATTCAGTGCATGTATTTAATAGAAATAAGCAATGTTAAGGGATCTCACCTTAATCCTATGACGATATTGCTTAAGTGAATGGAGTGGGGTGGTGTTGGGAAGAACTTAGAACCTCTCAGCATGAGGTGGGGGTGCTCCCTCATGCTGTTCTCCCTTCTCCAGCTCCTCAGCCTCCTTCAGGAAGCCCTCAAAGTCTGCCTCAGAGATGACAGATGCTACGTCATCCACGTCCTCAGTGTGTGAAGGGCCAGGCTGTGGTTCTCTCCCTTCTCAACACGACAAATGAGCTCCAAACGTTGACTGTACGACAACGGCGGCTGCTTCTTGATGCCATACTGCTTAGAGCGCTTCAGCGGGGAGGAAGGTGCACAAAAAAAGGCAGGTAGCTCTCATACTCCACAGCGATGGTCTGTAGTGTGCGGACTGGCGGGAAGAACAACAACGACGTGGCGGCATTAGTATGCACACTTGCCACCAGGGACGGGTGGTGATTGGTTGTTGGGTCATGATTTTCAAACTGAATGCCACGGTTTACAATTCTCCTCGGAAAAGGCCCACTTTGGTGCCTCGGTCCGCGATTTTCATGACTTAACAGCAATTTAAGGGTGCTGGCAGTCTGACAGCCACTTAGCTGTGATTTACGAATCCGTGATTTATAAACACGCGATTTACGAGAATTGAGTGTATATTTATATATATATATTCATATATATAAGTAGGCTCGCCCAGTGCGCGTCATCACAGTGCGCGGATCGCATTGTGCGCGAGTGACCAAAAATCATAACGAAAAACCTTGAATGCGCGAGTTTACCTCACAAAACACGAGGTAGAGGCAAGAAGTGGCTTAGAAATGCCATTTTCCATCAGTACGCGACCCCCCACACACACAACGCACCAATAGTGACCTAGAGGCTCATGGGGAAGGTGCTCAAGAGGAGTCTACAATAAGATATCGCCAATAACAGCTTCAATAATAACGTTTTCGGCAATAACAGTAAGTTAGAATAGATACCCAGTTTCTACAATAATGATGTTTATTTCGTGAATACCAAGTTGTTATACCGCCAATACGTCCATAACAAGATGAGGAATGAAACAAACAAGGAAGAAGAGATGAAGGAAATTGCCGAAAATGTGAGCAGTAGCGAGGAGGAGAGGGAGGATACTCCCCTCACCACCTCCCCTGACTCACCCACCGCCGTCCTCCACTGCCCCACCTGACTCACCAGCCGCCTCCCTCTCCACCTTCACAGCCCCACCTGACTCACCTGCTTCACCTGGCATACCTGCAACCCCCACCATAATGACTGTTGCTGCATTCTGGAAGAAATGTAACATTCAACAGGCCATAAATTTCTTCGTCAAAGCCTGGAATAATACAACATTGGCAACCGTTAAACAACCGTGGTGCGGCCGGGGTGGTGGCGGGGGCACTGTAAGTGCGTTGCCGCGCCTCAGAACCCCTGTTGTTTAAGTCCATCAGGCCTGTTGTCTACTGTTGTTAAGGTGACTGCCCATATTTTTGTTATTGCAGCCATATCTGTAGTACAATGTCTGAAAAATTTGACCTTTTTTATGTCTCTAAGGGCCA
Organism: Coenobita brevimanus; assembly: GCF_032717465.1. Lineage (NCBI taxonomy): Eukaryota > Metazoa > Arthropoda > Malacostraca > Decapoda > Coenobitidae > Coenobita > Coenobita brevimanus. Next base: position 69,092,423 of record NC_136954.1, on the reverse strand, counting down.
AAAAATATCCAGGTATTAGGGGGTACCGCCCATATGTAATTTTTCCCGTAAGATTATGTATTCCCAGTACGCGAATTCCCAGTGCGCGAGGTCATGGACCGCCCAATCTCTCGTGCACTGTGCGAGCCTACTGTATATATATATATATATATATATATATATATATATATATATATACAGTATATATAACCAAACCATACGTGCTCCCTACGTGTCAACAAGTGGGTTGGTGGAGGGTTAGTGCCCCTCTCCGTAAAACAAGTAACTCAAAGTCAAAAGGCCACCCCTTACGGGATTATGGCGTCTGGCAACAGATAGATAGATAGTTAAGTAATCCCTCTAATATCCGGACGCCCGCTATTCGGACATCACCGGACATAATCGTCCCGGGATCCAATATTCCCCCCCCCCCCAAAAAAAAAATCCCGCCCGTAATTTGAATTTGGCGTGTGGGGCACGGGACAGCTTTGTTGTGGCGCGTCATTCCTCTGACGTCTGCTAGAGCACCCCTGCATCCTCCCCACTTTCTGCCTGTCTCTTGTCGCGAGTGAACGCTCGTCGTCATGGCTGCCCACGTGCTCGCTTTTGTGGTGGTGCCTTACCACATTTGTCCAGAACTCTTCTCTCACTCTGCTAGCACGATCTTGCATTGGCACATACACACACACAAAATCGCCCACGTTTGTATTCCAACTTTCAACTTTACTCACACAATCCTTGACCTAACTGATCCATACTGTCACATCATCAACAGCAGCATACTGTACAGTACTAACTACCGGTAATGACTTTTGGCCTCTTGATACTACGATTACAGTAGTCCCTCCATTTGTGCGGCTAATCTATTCGGGAATTTCACTGTGCAAACAGACACGCAAACTGCACCACTGGAACTCATGTTAGCTATGTGGCTAATTTACAACGCTGGGCAGTAATCGCATGACCAATCCATACATGTTCCCTATGTGTCAGCATTTTTTTTTTTTTTTTTTACACAAGGAAGAAGGAACAAAAGGCCAGAAGCTGCAAACCGTTCCTTCCAAGAAAGAAAAACTAAAACAATACAAAAAAGAGCCAAATTCAAGATCCATTCATTTCGAGATGCCTGGACACACTGCGTTTGAAAGACTGGATATCATAGAAAGTAGGAAATACAGACAGAGGGAGACAGTTCCAGAGTTGACCTGTTGCATAAATGAAGAGCTGGAAGTAACAGTTAACTCTTGCATTAAAGAGCTGGACAGAAAAGGGATGAGAGTTTGTTGCTAGATGGCTGCTATGCGCCCATTGTAGAAGTGGAGGGATGCAAGCAGACAGTTCAGAGAAGCAGTGACCATTGAAGTAGCGAGAGAAAAGAGATACAGATGCAACAGTGCGGTGAAGAGGCAGAGGTTGAAGAAAGCCAGTAAGAGGAGGAGAGTTAATGAGATGAAAACCTCTGACTCTACCCTACTGAAAAAGGCTGTATGTGGGAAGCCTCCCAACGCATGAGAGTTGTACTCTACACAGGGGCGAATAAAAACCATGTATAAAGTCAACAAATGAGCAGGGGTAAAGGAGTGGAGTTGGCTTAGTACAGCTAATCTCTTGGAAGAAGATTTTACAAGAGATGTAATATGATCTTTCCAAGATAAATCCTGAGAGAATGAAACTCCAAGTAGCTATGTTTATGGATGATGCAGGATTGAGCTGGATATTATTAAACACTTGTGGGTACTCTTGTGGATGATTCTGTCAGGTTGACAGGTGTAAGAACCAAGTCTTTGATGCATTAGAAACAACAATATTACTTTTACCCCAGTCAGAGATACAAGCCAAGTCAGACATTAGATACCGGTATGCCATAGCCTTATCCCTTGTTTGCTGAAGTAACTGCTGAGATGGATGTTGCAGGAACTGAACGGAAAGGTGAAGGGTGGAATCATCAGCGTATAAGTGGATAGGATTAGATGTACCGGTACGGCATGTGGGTTGGCGAAGGGTTAGGGCCCCTCCCTGTAAAACAACTAAAAGACAAACAACCACCCCTTATGAAATTATGACGTCTGGCTATAGACAGATACAAGTGCTCGTGGGCCCTTCAGGCCCTCTCGTACTTGCTCCTGCAGAGTGCTCTCGCGCTGCGCGCTCGCTTTCTCGTGCTTCACACTCGTTTCCTCATGCTGCTCACTCATTTCCTTGTGCTTCGTGCGTGCGTTGCTATCATTTCAGGTAATCCGAGTCACGTTTATGTGCTGTTCTAGTCTAACGTTGTCACTATCGGCCGTCAAGGCGACATCGAAGGGCCCATAATGGTCCATTTATGTGCTGTTCTAGTCTAACGTTGCAACTTTGACTTTTTGCAGCTAACCAATTGATCGTGTTATTTGCAGCATCAGGAATGGAACCTAAGTTGTTCACACGCAAGTCCGAGATATTAACCACTCAGCCATGGCAACTGACCAGGCGCTGGGAGTGGCATTTTTGGTCAAAATTTGATTGCTCATTAATTATAGTAAAAGTTTTTCAATCGTGATGGGACCAAGTTTTTTCACATCAGAGAATATTTTGCGATTTTTGTGCCAATTTTAGCGTGATTTGAATGTGTAGTTTCGGCTGCCTAAAATACACACACACATACAGACACACGGCTACTGCTATAGTATATTAGACAAGTGAACAAGCGAATGCATGAATGAAAATAAATAAATGAACGAATAAAAGGCAAATAAAGCAAAATATAAGTAAAAAAGGGTATGTATATTCATCAAACCTTTATCTACAACGAACACAATTATTTTTAACAGACGATTTTATTCCTTTATTCAGACTGACAACAGACGATTTTACTCCTTTATTCAGGCTGACAACAGACGACTACTCCTTTATTCAGGCTGACAACAGACGACTTTACTCCTTTATTCAGGCTGATAACAGACGATTTTACTCCTTAATTTAGGCTGACAACAGACGATTTTATTCCTTTATTCAGGCTGACAGACGATTTTATTCAGCTTACGGGGGGAATCCTCAATAACTAGAGGTCTGAAAACTAAGCCCTCCTTATTAACACTCTCAGCCTCCCCTATCACTCACTCCCAGCTGAATAAAATCGTCTGGTGGTAGCTGAAATAGAAAGCTAGAGAGTTGCACCAACCATGAGAGAGCTAACCCTTTCCCTCACACATTCTGGCACTTTATTTCCATCCCAGACGATTTTATTCAGCTGAAGTACAGAAAGCTCCCGCAGTTTAGCAGTTGGGTTTACAGTATTCTCGCTACCTTCAGATGATTTCATTCAGCTATGGGAAGAGTCTCATACTGAAGGGGTTGAAAGGCTGAGAGAAAGGGTGTGAAAGTGAGGGAGACCAGGGAGAATAAGATGGACAAATGGAGAGAGAGAGAGAGAGAGAGAGAGAGAGAGAATATAGACATACACAAGTGCTCGTGTCACTTGCTCCTGCAGAGGGCCCTCGCGCTGCTGTAGCTATGGGCAAAAAATTCTATGGAGATCCTATGCCGGGCACCAAGAGCGGCATTTTTTTTGTCAAAATGTGATCACTCATTAAATACAGTAAAAGTTTTTCAATCGTGATGGGACCAAGTTTTTAACACATCAGCGAATTTTTTGCAATTTTTGTGCCAATTTTGGTGCTATTTGAATGTGTACTTTCGGCTGCCCAAAACAAACACACATGGCTAGTACTAAAGCATATTAGTTATGAGGTATGGTGAAATCCCAAAATTTTTCCAGCCTCTTGTTTGGCCCTCTTCGAAATTTTTTTACCAGCTTCTGATCATACCTACCATTCATTGTAGTACACATAAATACAACCTCTAGGAACATCATTTGGCATTATAAAAAGAAAGAAAAAAAGGGGGGGTTAATATGTCTATCTATACCAATACTTATTTATAGCCAGACGCCTCAATCTCCTAAGGGGTGGCCACAAACAGATTGCCTCCATGTCTCCCTGTCCCCTGCCATTCCACTACCCTCCCCTAAACTCACACCTCCCTCTCACAGACTTCTCCACTCCAATCCTCCACAGACAGCACATAATGGTGAGTCACTTCCCTTGACAGGGTGTTGGGGAATGGGGTATCTGAGGCTGAGGGACGGGAAGAGCAGTGCATCTGACCCCTCTAGGGCTGTGGCTGGGTCTGGACTCTGGAACCCCTCAAAGTCATTTCCCCAGCTGGCATCACTGGAAGGTTGTGAGGAGTTGGAAGCTGCAGAGGTGCTAAGTTTGTTACTGCCTGAGGATTTGCTGCCAGAGGTATTGGTAACTCAATCTCAAGTACCTTGTGATGTTTGGTGGCCCTTTTGGCATACATCACCGTGGGAGACCTTCGAATATCATCACAGAAGGGGGGAAAATTCTGAGATTTTCCCATGCAACTTTTTTTTTTTTTCTGTGTTCACTAAGCCAGATCAGGAATACCTCTCTATGCAAAATGCATTTAGCTTAAACCCTAAAGTACGCAATTCGCTCAGCAGGGCTGTCCCTCCAGCCGCAAAACAGGGTCGATTTTTCGACTTTCACCAAAGCAAAAATTTTTCTTCCACATTTCAAGAGAATGAATTTACACACCTGAGAACGTATGTTTCAGCCAGATTGACCAAAGCGTTATTGCACAATCGCCCGTCAAAGATGCAAAAAAGCTACCAATCCCCCATGGGCGAAAATAGAAAATGTATAGAAAATGTACAGAAAAGGTAATATTTACGGTAAATAATTGTATATACAGTATATAATTAATGTCAATGTGAAGTGTTCCGTAGGCACAAAACGTCAGTGTGGCATACGCCCATAGCAACAAAACAAGCCAGGTGAAAAGTGGAGGTGGAGTGTGTATGGCTGGAGGGGGGGAGGAGGATGGAGGGACAAGATAGGAGGGATTGGGGAGGAGGAGGAGAGAGAGGGAAGAAGGGTTGCTATGCACACACATCACTGTAGGGGGTATGTTGGGGTATGGTTGGTTGGGAGGGGACAATGTGGAGATGATGCAATGGGGCTGAGGGAGGTAAAGTGACGGTGGTGGGGGGGGGTTCCTTCTCCCCCACCTTAGGGGGCCAATCACGCCATACCACCCCATACATTCTAGCTCTCACTGGTCTGATCCTATATATGTCACCAAACGGGCGGAGTTAACCTCCCCCAGTTTTTTGTGTCTTTATAAATCGTGCGGGATAGGCTGGCATGTCAAATAACACAAAACCACAGCATCGGTCTTGAGGGGTTAAACTGGTCTTACATAAATGAGGGTCTACTGTCGAGAGAAATATGAGGTTGCTCATGTTACAACCTGTACAAAAGTGAGATAATTTTTTTTTTTTTTTTTTATTAAAGAGTACCCCATAACTGTATATCTTGTAAATATGCCTGCCCTAATACAGTACTATATATAGCCTAATACCATAAAACATGAATTGCCTAAAACTCAAGAAACAATACAGTAATTCATTTACAAATCTGCTGAAAACTGGAAACTGTAAAAAGCAAAACATTACCCTGCATACCTTTAAAAGAATATAAAATTAACGTATTACTGCACTTTCAAACACCTAAAATTTCTTATTTTATTCGGGAACTACTATTTACCTCGACTGATTAAGGTACGGTACGAGTCCTTGGTTTGGTAAGGTTAGTTAATTTTTGGTTTTGTTAGGTTAGGTTTGGATTTAGTGTTCCAAAGTAATTGTTGTCCGAAACGGGAAATTTTCCCAAAATAAAATACAGTACAGCACTTATCACGTCATTAAAACTCAATGCACGTAATCCGCACACTACCTTAGGCTGCCAAGTTCCTTCATTACAAGGATACTATAAAGTACTTTTCATAATGCTTACACCTAATGTGCTGTCCATACTGAAAGAATATTCCTATATCTACTGAAAAGCTATTGTTACAAGTAGTGACAAGGTATAACAGAAAATATCTAGTAACTAAAATAAATCACTCACACACACTCTGACCGTCTATTCTCTAACTGGGGACAGAAGCGCACACTATTAGCATTAAACAATTACATTATTTCTCTTACTAGAACAGGCTTTTAATATACCAATTTCCATTTACTCTTATAATCTGAACGATGATAATCTTCGTTATTGATCGTTACATGAAAAACCCATTCCAAGTATAGCAATAATTCTTAAATAATGTTTTTATTATCTTTCAAGGTCATTGTTCCTTGTATATTGATGGCAAATGGTGTTATGAGAGTGGTATTAAATGAACTAGCACGAGTTCAGCTTATAGTATAAAGGGATATAATTTACAATAAACATTTCCAAATTCATTCCCATTCCAAATACCAGTACCGATGTCACAAGTTACTTCACGCAGCTTTTGGTCTATAAAACATTTTTATATACCTAAAAATCAAGGAATTGATTTAGATCATCTTTCAATCACATAACCCCTAAATTTGCTATAGATTAATTTTTATGTACGAGGCCTCAAATTTTTCGTGACGATATATTATGTAAATTAAGATAATATTACTTAAGTTTAATTCTGACATAATGTATATGCTATTTATTTGTTAATATACAATTCACATTCATGTCATTTATTTTTAAAAGAAGTTAGTTTTCTATTCCAATATACAGTAGGGTTAATCAGCTTATTCACTTTATTTATCTGTTCAATCACTCTGTCTCACAAAAATAAACCCTTTCCATACATGTTATTTACTCTTAAAATGAGCAGTGCCACCAAAAACCCCTGCTGGACCTGGGAAACGCAGACACTGTAGTTCCAACAATCCATTAAGGAAAACAAATGGAGGTCCTGGTAACGGGAGTGGAAGGGCAGAGGTGAAATACTTTATCCTCCCTCGTGCTGCTGGCGCTTAGTGAGTAAAGAACAACTGAGTATACCATATTCATTACAATTCCGACCACATTTTGACCATGATTATTTCAGAAAGTGGTTTGATATGGTGACATTTGGAGGTATATGTGCGACCGACCGATGACATTTTGGGATGCGGTGCACCGGATTTCAGGCAACTTTTACCCGAATTTACTTATTACTGTTCCTTATACCAAGTTAAATGCTATCTCTGATGCATGACAATCACTTATGGCATTCTATCTATTGTACTTGATGCCTTTATAATCGGTAGCACCACCTAGGCCTAACAAACCTGGAGCTGATTTTTTTTCACTTGCAATTAAATTATATCTATCTATCTCTATCTATCTATCTATCTATATATATATATGGTATGTACGTATATTAACATGAACACTAGGCTAAGACTGAATGTTTGCCTCTTCATCATAATCAGTTTTTATATGCTATGACAATGGCCATTTAATTACTGTACATTGTTGAATGGTGTCAAATATTTGTAACTGTGTATTGATGTCCATGGTAATCTAACCTTAAGTACTCAATAGCAGTAGTATGGTAGAGATTTGATCAGTACAATTAACCAAATTTCCACCAGCCTATTTCAGGGAAGTAGGTAGGACCCAAAATACAAAAGGAAATATTATAACATCAAATGGGTGCCAATTTAAACTGGCTCTGTTAGCCATTCACCCAGTTTATAACCAGAGTTTTCACATCTATTTCAAAGACTGTGTAGGAACTTTAAATAGGAGTAAAAAATGTAGTACCATAGGTCAGTAGTAAAGCTGCAAAGTGTGTGCCTTTGAAATGGGTCCAACTTCACTTGGTTATGAGATCTGTGAATGGTTACTTGGACTCCAAGTAACCATTCACAGATCTCATAACCAAAATTTCCATGAGTCATCTCTGAAGGAGTTGGTATGATTAAAAAACAGGAACAAATATATTATGCTCTGAAAGGTGTCAGGTGAGTGTCCTTTCAAATGTCTCCTGTTTCCCATTCACCAGTTCTAACCTTGAAAATTCTTTGTATGATTATTACTCTCATTTGTTTTTCATTTTTGAAGGCTCCAAAATGCTTGCATGCATTGGCCTTGGTCACCTTATGGAAGCTCCATGCTGCTCAATCTCTGGCAGCTTCCCTATTCAGTCCTTTATCCATGAGGTCACACTCAGTGACCTCGTCCCTGGTCTTTTTCAGTCTACCTCTCGAAATCCTACCCTTAACATTCACACTTCCCACTTTCTGCTCCCAGTTATCATCCCCCCATCTTCCACATGCCCACACCATCTCAATCTACCTCTTGTCATCACAACTCCAATACACTCCAGTCTCATCCTCCCCCTCAACTCTTTCATTGTAAACCTAACCCCCCCCCCCTCCAGGCTTCACACTTAGGGATGCACTGCACATCTACCCTATCATTCTGATTTCTGTACGTTTGAGCCAGCGAATATCCTCTTCCTTTACTGCCCAAATCTCTCTCGGTACCAAACAGCATTACAGTCCTAACACATGCTGCATACAAAGATCCCATAGCACAGAGGGAGAGCCCTCTCAATGCCAGGAGAGGCAACAGCTCCCTGAACTTACTCCAACCACTCCTTACTCTAGCCATAGAGCTAGCTCCAGCCCCATCTCTAGCACATAACAGGTCTCCCATATAACAGAACTCTTCTACACACTCAAGAGACTCACCATCAAGTTCAGTCCTTTCATGCCTGACAATCTCCACCATCACATCTAATTCAAGTACTGTACATAGGTCATGCAGAATAATACAGTCAGGTAAGTGCTTTTAAACCCTTCCACATAATGGTTATCTATTTGTATGACAATATATGCTTACTGCAACCATGTGATTTTATTTAGCCAAGAACTTGATACTGTTGGGGTTAATGAAGGCTTTATACTTTAATCCATTCATTTTCAAGAGGAAATCTAAAGCTGAATACAGCTGTCTGGAGACAAGAGTATTAAAATTTAAAATTATATTCCAAGCTGTTGGGTTTAATACATAAAACATACAATGCTTTCACAATCTTACCTCAGCTCAGCCTTCTAACATGCTTCCAGCCTGAATGTATTAGGAAACTGAGGAATGAGCTCATTTCTGTGTTTATAAACCACTGGATCCATCTCATTGAACCTTTTGCATCTGAAATAAACCAAGTATCAAGAATAATGAGAATGATAATAATAAAATGTCTATCAATCTATCTGTCTATCTATCTATTTATTTCCAGATGCCGTAATCCCATAAGGGGTAGCCAGAAACAAATTGCCTCCATGTCGCCCTGTCCCCCGCCATTTCACTGCCCTGCTCCGAGCTCACACACCCCTCTCTCATATACATACTTTCATTCTCTATCTTCAACAATTCCTTAAAGTGTTCAATTCATCTGCTCCCTTCTTCACTCGCAATCTTCCATTTTTATCTTTCGCTCCCCGACTTACTTCATTATCACCTTGTCTAACTCCCTTTACCTCTGGGAACATTTTCTTACATTCCCTCCACTTTACACTCAAATTCCTTCCAAATTCCTCTTCCACTCTCTACTTATTCTCTCTCCCTTACTCTTTTCACCTCCCTCTTCCTCTCTACAAATAACTCTCTCTTCAGTCTCTCACCTTCCTCCTTGCCCCTGTTTCTCATCCACTCACTATGTGCTTTCTTCTTTTGTGCCACAGCCTGTCTCACCTCCTCATTCCACCATGCCGTTCCTTGCACCCCCTTTCGTCTTCTCTTCACCCCACACACCAACTCACAAGATGCACAAATTTCTTCTGTGAGTATCTTGCACACACCTTCCACGTCCCCCATCTGTTCCAAATCATTTTTACCCAGTCACCCCTCCACTTCTCTCTTATATTATGCCTTTTTTTTGTATCCTCTTGCAACCATTCTGCCCTCCTTGTATGGTCCACTTCCTCCTGGCCTTCCCTTCTCCTACTCCTCCATTTCATTTGAACCTTGACTTTCACCACCACAATGTGGTGGTCAGAAAATCCCCCCCCAACCTCTGTATGTTCTTGCATCCATTACACACCTCATTGTATAATCCACACACCCATAATTACTCATTGCCTTCCACTCATTCAGTTTACCACCCACCCTTCTCATCACTCACCACATATATCTGTGGATCATTTTGTGTCTAAAGAGGGTATTGGCTATCACCATCCCCCTCCTGCACAAATGTTCGCTAGAGCACTGCCATGCTCATCCACTTCTGCAGGCACACCCCACTCTCCAACTACTCCATCCACCTTTACATACTGTACCCTACTTTTCCATTCAACACGCAAAACCCTATCAGAATGTACAGTACCCTTCCTAATTTTGGCAGTGTTCTGAGGTCTTTTGGCAGTTTTTTTTACTTCAAAGCACACAATGCAATATGCATTATAATTCTAAATACTAAGAAAATAATGCATTAAAAAAAAAAAAAAAAAAAAAAAAAAACTATGCACAGTACCCCGCCTAATTTTGGCAGTCTTCTGCAGTCTTTCAGCTATACAGTACTTAGACATCAAAACACACACAGGAATATCCTGTGTAATGGTAGACACTAAGAAAACAATGCATAAACAATAAAAATCGACAAATATCCTACCTATAATGTACAGTACCCCTCCTAATTTTGGCAGTGTTCTCTGGTGTTTCAGCCATATTTAGACATCAAAACACACTTGGGAATATCTAGTATACTGTAATGTTAGACACCAAGAAAGCAATGCATAAACAACAGAAGTCCACAAAAAAAGAAATGAAATCGACATTGCAGTACTGTACTTTTAACCCTCTCGGGAATTCAAAAAGTTTCTGAAACAGCAAGAATGATGGCTGGCTCCTTGGTACAAAGAAATACATTTCTTTCAATTTCAGTATGCCCCCCAGAAATTTGTTATTTTAGTATAAATTGTATACCGTCATCTTCACTGGTGTTTATACTATAAGCTAATAAAAACACACAAAACTGATGAGTAAAAGTACAAAAAAGCAGTGAGAATAAACTTGTTGGAGAAAAAAAAATCAAATAATTTTCCAACATCCTAGTGCAAAATTTTGCACACACCATGTAAGTGCTAAGCATATGTCTAGATGCAGAATTTCTTGAGCTTTCTCATTGTGTTGCCAGAATTTTGATATGACCAATAGTTTTTGAATGAATCGCAGAGTTAAAAACGTACACAGGGGTGGTGGGCAACGCGCAGGTGGGGGAGGACTGATGGAGAGGGAGGGATACAGTATAAACGGGCAGTGGTGAGCATGGGGAGGGATGGAGGGGGGCCAGGGGGGTGGGTGAAAAGCGAGGGATGCCAGGGGACTTTCGCCGCATGGTGAGGAGGTGGATGGGTGCTTTTGCAGTGCTTGTAGGTTAAGCTCTGTGTTAATCCTCCAAGGCTGGTACATTCCCATTAATCTGGCTGGCTGGGGGACTTTCACCATTTGGTAGGGACCTGTACAGCCATCTTAGGTCAGCTTGTGGGTTATGCTCTGTTTTCCTCGTGCGCTGCCAGAATCTTACCGGCGATCAGGGTGGCCGGGGGATTTGGACCATGTGGTAGGGATCCGTATAGCCATGCTCGCTCAGTTTGTGGGTTATGCTCCGTCTTCCTTGCATGCTGGCTAATATGTTACTGGTGATTGGGGTGGTCGGGGGATTTCAACTGTTCGGTAGGGAGCCGGATAGCCATTTTAGCTCAGCTCGTGGGTTACGGTCTGTTACCTGTGCGTGGACAGCAGCCGGTGAGCCACCCAACAGACTTTTCTGACTTTATAGGCCAGCCAGCCGCTGAAGCTGGAACTTTTAAGTCCGGTTATGGATAAATAAATCCGGATACTGGTATAATAGAGCCAGGGCCTAATGAACAAAAATGGAGCATAGCAGGGTATGGACCATCCGGATAATCGAAGGATTGCTGTAGTTGTTTTCCGAGGAGGGGCACTGACCCTCCGCCAACCCACTTGTTGTCACATAGGGAACACATGTTGGTTGGTTATTAGTTACCATGCAGCATTGTAAATGATTTTCTGGTTTACATGAAATCATTTGGCCTGCCACTCAGTGTAGAGCTGCCCTAAAATAGAGTACCACCACACTAAGTGGGTGGATGATGCCCCCCCCCCAACTACCACCCAAAAAGTACTAAATCCTTGTCAATAAACCTTTGCTTCTTAAATTAGTCAAAAGGTCATAATTGTCAGGTAATCCTAAATGCTATCAAATTCTTTTATTGACTGTAATATAGCTGCATTTATTTATTTTTCCTCTGTTCTTTGCTTTGTATGTATGAAGTTCTGAACCCTTCCCAGTAAATCTTCAATGAACTTTGAATGTGATGAGGGAATGGGGATGTCACTCATTACAGTATACTAAGCACTCTGATGATAGTTCTACATTTGTTTTCCTATATCTTGTTTTTAGTCCCCACAGTTCATGTTGTTTAGCTGGTTATAATGATGGAGAATGTGGTTTAGTGATGCTGCTGATGATGATGACAGCTGAATGATAAATGGGTGTTCTGTATTCCTTTTGACCTTGTGAATTATAATTGTGTGTAGCTATGTAGGTATAGCCTTACTGTCAGAATATTGGTTGGAGTTAATGCAGCTCTTTATTTTGCTAAATTTTGTACAAAACATTGAAGTTGCTACATTTGGTGGCTACAGTATCCAGAGAAATATATAGCCATTTATCAAGATGAAGAAAACTCATTTTTCCATACTTATATTACAGAAGAATGATATACCATTAGCCTCTAATACATATAGTTCATCCCCCCCCCCCCCCCCAAAAAAAAAAAAAAAAAATGGGGCATGGGCTTAACAGCCTGTTTCCTGAGGCTCAGCAGTCCTCTCATGTGCCATACACCATGTCACCACTGTAGCATAAACACCTACGATTCATATTGAATACACATTAGGATTGTTTCATACAGGAATTGTATTGATATTATTATATATTTATGTATCGTTTATAAAGGCTCCAACATTGCTGCATGCGTCAGTCTTGGTCACCTGTTGGTGGCTCTCCACATTGCTTGATATCCAGCAACCCCCTTATGCAGTCTCTTATCCTTGAGGTCACGCTCTGTGACAAAGTCCCAAGTTTTTTTTTTTTGTTTGCCTCTCACAACCCCACCCCCAACATTCACACCTTTCACCCTCTGCACCCAACTGTCATCTTTCATCCTCTCAACATGTCCAAACCATCTCAATCTACCCCTCCTTGGGTGTGTGACATGTCGGCAGGTCTTTGGTAGATCAGTAAAGTCTACTTTAACAAAATTAAAATCATTTACGGTAAACTGTCCCCTACCCCTGCCAAAATTTGAACCCACATCCCTTGGGACAGTCCTCTACCGAATAATATTGCATAGTTTATCACAGTTGTGATGGTTTTAAAGTATCATCATCATCATCATCATAATCCAATCCTACATAGCCCCATGAGAAGCGTAGGAGCCTGGGGTTAGGCAGGTTGGTCCTGATATTTAAGATGAGAGTGACCAGCCTCACTCATCCCTGAGTGGCATTACATGAGCAATATACCCCAACCACCCATTGAATATAAACCTTCACCAGCTCAATCCGATTGGAGCGCTGTAATTACTCACTAAACCACCAGGCGCCAAAATTTGGTTACATGGTTACCTACCAACATAGTAAATGGTTTCCTGATGTACAGGAAACCATTTGGCTTGTCACTCAGTGTAGCTGTACAGTAAATAATGACTGCACTGAGTGACAAGTCAAATGTTGAACTGTAATCTAGGAAACCATTTACCTCTTTGGGCGGTAAAGACATACCCAGCAAATGGGTGGAAATCCTTAAGTGATCTCTTGGGTATCAAACCAGTGTGGGGCCATCCCTCCAGCTGGGATGCTCTAACCATTTGACCACTAGGCACTTAATAAACTGTCTTCTGCCAAATTGTTCGTAACCACTTGACCACCAAGCACCTAAAGTGTCAGCTGCCAAACACTATTGTCTTGTTGCAGGTGGACTGGCCATGTTAGGAGCTCCATGTTGGTCCATCGGAGGCCAGAGTCCTGGAGTTGCTGTCTCTGTGCTGCTGCCCCCCCGCCCACCCCTCCTCGCCACATAAGGTAACAATTTGCCCCATGCTACCAATACAGTGTCACTATGATCATTCTCTACTTCAGCACCAGTACAAAACTCACCTCATGAACAGTCCACAGTGCCTTCACTGTGCCATGGCATGAAGGCATCCCTGTCCAGCACCAGGTGATTTTAGTCTGCCTGTGGGAGAAATTTTTTGCAAAAGTGGTTCCAGGAATTTGCTTCTAATCCCTTCACAACAAGATGTCTCAGTCTGGATAAAATTGTCTGGTGATGGCAAAAACTAAAGTAAATACACTAAATAAAGATATCCTTGAGAGGATGAGGTTTGTTTATTTTGCCACAGGTTTTACTGAAGGAAATGTTGTTATTAAACCAACAGACAATTTTGGATATTAACTTATAACTCTGCTTCTTGTAGGTGTGACTCACATCAAGTGTGGGAGAGGGGCATTCGGGAGGAGAGCAAGGGAGAGGGTAGGAGAGGAAAACAACTGAGAGAGAGGAGTAGGAGAAGAGAGTAGCGAGGAGAGAGTGAGAGAGAGGAGTAGGAGAAGAGAGTAGCGAGGAGAGAGTGAGAGAGAGGAGTAGGAGAAGAGAGTAAGTAGCGAGGAGAGACACCACACGCTTCAACACAGGGGAGCTGAGCTGTAAACAAGCTCGCTCCTTTCTCAGCGAACTCCTCTTTCGGCGAACTCCTCCTTACTCTTCCTTCTCCTCCTACTCCTCCTCCTCTCTTTGCCAACCAAAACAGACAAGAGAAAGTGACAACAACAGCCACCCACAAATTAGCAAACTGGAGCAGGCCAAGCAACAAGGAGGGAAGGGACAGGAAAAGGGAAGAGGACTGGAGAACAATAGGACACCAAAGAAAGTACTGGCACTGGAAGGCAACAAGACACCAGAGAAGGGTAAGCTAGGACAGGAAAAGGGACACGGAGAGGACAGTGAGAGGACACAGAACCACGGGACACCAGATCGGAATCGGACCTTGGACTTGAACCCTGGAATCACAACCACAAACAAACCAGACCCAGACAAAAAATCAATATCGAACCATAACAGGACTCCAGAATTGGGTAGCCGATCAAAATTAGAGAACAACAGGACACCAGAAACAACAAACAACAAGACCTCTGAATCTGTGCAGAAGCAGGAGGCAAATAAAGATCAGGAGCCAGGTAACAGTAAGGCCCTGGATGCAAACAAGCCAGATCAAACCAAACCAAACCCAGAAAAACCTGCAGAAGCAAACAAGGACCTTGTAAGTGACAAGGCAGAAGGGGGAAAGGAGGCGGAAGCAGCTGAGAACAGCAGCAACAAGCCCCCAGAATCAAGGAAGCTGGGACAAGACCGTGGCGGGAAGGGGAGAGGCGGAGGGGAGAGACACGCATCCAGAATGTCCAAACCCCCCTCAGACAAGCTGCCAACATTCAAGCTTGTGGTGGTGGGAGATGGTGGTGTTGGGAAGAGTGCGCTGACAATCCAGTTCTTTCAACGCCTCTTTGTCACCGATTATGACCCCACCATTGAGGATTCGTACATCCAGCACACCGAGGTTGATGCTCAGTGGTGCATTCTTGACGGTGAGTAGATCAGAAGTCCAGTTTGGGAATCTGAGGAAGGTGGAGGATGGTAGGCCGTAGTAGAAGCGAAATGGTTCTTGTTCTGTGCAGTGGAAATGTTTAGAAAATTAGACAGTAAACAGCAAGGCTACATACAGTAATGTTCATGTAATTATTATTTTTTCCCCTATACTTTTGCAGTATTGGACAATGTGGAAGGAAGAGAAGTTGTGCTATGAGTTGCGTTTGCCTCTAATGCTCATTCTGAAAAGTATCAGTCATTCCTAGGTTCTTTTTTCTCCTTATGAGCTTGGGAATATGGATTATGGTGATGACCATACTGATTTTGTTTACTGTATTGGTTGTTAAACTGAAGGTCTCTTGTGGTTAAATAATTTTATGATGCAAGACTGCATTGTCTCATTTGTTGCATATGTTTGAAAGATATATAGCTGAGAAATAATGCACATCTTCATTAAGGTGAGGGTCTCCTGTGGTTAAAAAAAACTTATGATGTCAGCCTTTGTTATCTTGGTAGCTACGTTCTTTTTTAATCAGATTTATAAGATGAATAATGCACTTGTTATTTACGTATTACCAGTCCTGGACACAGCTGGGCAGGAGGAGTTCAGTGCCATGAGGGAGCAGTACATGCGTAAGGGAGATGGCTTCATGCTGGTCTACTCGGTTACCGACAAACAGAGCTACGAGAACATTCAGCACTTCTATACACAGATTCTGCGCGTCAAGGACAGGTTAGTTTAGTCTTGTTTAAGTACTTTACTGTTTGTGTTGTTTTATCATGAGAATATTCAACACGTAACACACACATTGTGTGTGTGTCAAAGTGAGGTTAATTTCATCTTGTCTAGTTAGCTGCCATTTTCTCTCTATCTGTCTATTTATTCCCAGACGCCTTAAGCCCATATGGGGTGGCCACAAACAAATCACCTCCATGTCACCCTGTCCCCCACCATTTCACTGCCCTGCTTCCAACTCACCCCCCCCTCTCTCATATACCTCTTCACTCCATTCCTCCATCTCATCCTCGGCCTCCCCCTCTCTCTCTCCCCCTCCACCTCACTCACACTCTCCTCGTCAGTTTCTCACCCTCCATCCTCTCCACATGGCCAAACCACCTCAGTGTGTTCCTCCTGACGCTTCCTATAACATCCACACCACAACGCTCCTTTATATCCTCATTTGTCAGCCTGTCTCTCCATGTGACTCCACAGGCTCCTCTTAACCCCTATCCGCCGGCTGACGTGTATGCACGACAGGATTCAGGGCGCGGAGGGCCGCCGGTTGGATTGATATACCGCACTCACCTTCCTGCCACTGTTTGAGCACAGGACCATTTTCTGTGATACCTACAGGGTACGTAGGACCCCCAGGTACCCCGCTGTTGCGCGGTTCAGTTTGTGCTCGGCAGTGGTAGTGAGAGGAGCCATGTCATCTTCCTTGACATCGTCCGATTCCTTCCCACCACATGAAGGGCCGATTGCCTCATCAACCCCCGCGAAAATTCGGCCCTTAGTGCCACGTAAAGGGCTTAGTGATAGTGCCATAGGACGTGCCTTTGACGATACTGTCTCCTCTCATACGCTTAGCTAGAGTACGTCCTCTGAGGAGAAAAAATGCTACAACGTGGAGAGCGAGCTCTCTCGCCCTCCAACCGCTGCTCGCCCCCCGACTTCTCCAGGAGGAAGGGACAGGCTATGAGAATGGTGATTTCGGCGATGAGGAGGCGCAAGATGACCCAGGACATCAGAAAAGTGACGCGGAGCTGGCTGTCATCTGCGGAAAAAAACGCCACAGAGCCGTTTCCCCCACACTCTTGCCGCCTGCTTGCCGACATATCTTCCTCCAGCACTCTCCCACACCTCAGCCTACTACTTCAAGGGGATAATCTCCACAATCAGGCCCTTCGGGAGTGGTAACTGAGCAGGTGTGTGGGGAAGTGTACAGTAAATAGTGTACAACAGTGCAGAAGTTTGTGTATTTTCATAAATGAGTGAAAAGTGTGATATTATAAGTGAATTATAGAAAGTGCTAAGATATAAGTCTTTGATAAGTTCTACAAGTGCATATAAGTGATTTATAGTAAGTGCAATACAGGAGATGATACTGTGTATTGGATATTGGTTAGAAAATGATTGGATATACCTTGAGTTTGCCTACCTGTTACCTGAAAGAAAACCACTTGTGAGCAGGCCACAATGAACAATACCTGCTTGGCTATACCTAAATTATTTCACTCAATACTCTGGGGGATTGTGCCAAATATGAGCATCAGTGTATCTGTGATGTGAAGTACAAATAATGTTAGTTGTGTAAAACTTTTATATGATTTTCACTATAACCCTGATTAGTACAAAGCAGTCTGATTTACAGTACAAATAATTACCTCATACTCTACGATCATGTGTGAAAGAGCAACGGCACTTACTTGTCAAAGTGCAATTACCTGTAATCGTGATGTAAAGTACAGTTCTAAGTGTCTTAGTAAAGAAGAAATATGATTATTTACGGAAGAAGTGAGTACAGAAAAACGATGAGATATTTCCTTTCCCACACAACTACAAGGCATAGTGGCATGGTGTTGTAGGCGGTAAATCCTTGGGTGAGCCACATGAACCGGGTGATGACTCATTTTCACGGCGGTGAGTAAGGAGGTGTAGAAAAAATGAGTGGAATATTCCGCATTCCAAGGACACACGGGCAGTGTTACAATCACCACTCCAGTCAGTGCTGCCAACGCTAGCCGGCCAGGCCAAGGCCATTGCCAGTGGCGCACGCTCGGAGCTGCGTGCCAAAACGTGAAAAACCACTCGTCTTCAACTCATCCTTACTCATCGACGGGACACCTAGAGACCTCATGATACCTTTATTGGAAAGAGGAAGAGTTGATGAGTCTTATGAACTTTCAATGAATTCTCTAGCTATTATAGTTTGTCAAATATAAGGGTTTGAAGTAAGGGTATTTTTTCCAAAATCTTGGAAATTGCCCATAGGGAGGAGTGTGCAGCTACCGGGAACCCCCTGGTGGCTAAGGGTTAAATAACTCATTTCCGCTGCTCTCACTCTTGACTTGTCCTTCCAACAACGTCCAAGCGTCACTTCCATACATAAGAGTTGGTATCACAATACTGTCTTGTAGTAAGTTTTTCACTCCATGCTCACTTCCCGGTTTCTTATCACTGCTTTCAAAGAACCAGCAACCTTTCTTCCTTGTTGTACCATTTCAAGCACTTCACCCTCCAAACTTCCATCCTTACTCATCACACTCCCCAAGTACTTAAACGTACTCACATTTTCCATTTCCTCACCATCCAACCTCACAGTACATTCACTGCCTTCATCTCTCTCAAAGACCATCACTTTACTCTTCCCTACATTCACCTTTAGATTCCGTTTCTTACACAGTCTCCCAAACTCATCCACCAAGCCTTGAAGCTTCCCTTCGTCTTCACTTAACAACACAGTATCATCTGCAAACAACAGTACAGGGAGTTTCCAAACACTACCCTCTCTCACTAGGGCCACTCCAACATCCACTGCCCTACCTTGTACCTCTTTTATTACCCCATCCATGTACAGACTGAACAACCCTGGAGACATGACACATCCCTGTTTCAACCCAACCTTCAAAGAGAAAAATTCACTCAGTTCACCATCCACATGCACTGCAGCCTTAGCACCGTCATACATGCTCTTCACAGCATTCAACAACTTCCCATCTACTCCATATATTCTTAATACTTTCCACAATCCTTGTCTATCCACCCTGTCTTATGCTTTCTCTAAATTCATGAATGCTGCATACAACTTCTTTCCCTTCTCAAGAAACTTTTCCATTAAAGATCTAAGAATGAATACTATTATCAGTCAGTCTCGTGTGTTATCAGAGGTTTATCATAGTTTGTGCTTCTTCAGTGTTGTTGGTGACAGTAGTATTAGTACTGTCATGAATATTTAGCATTACTATTGTCATTAATACTAGCACATTCAATAAATGAATAGCTACATTTAGAGGTAAACTTATTAGGCAAAAGTTATTTACATAATGTGAACTGAAACTAGCAGGCAACAATGTCATCCCAAATGCCACAAATGTATTTTAGTTAATGATACTGCAGGTGAATGTAACAAGCTCCAAGATTATCTTTCTACCAGGGATTTTTACTAAGTATTGACCCACTTAATGATGGGGTGAGGTGGAGTCCAGAAGTAAGGGAAAGCATAAAATCCACAACCGTCAACAACAAGAAAAAGGAAATGAGTCAGACAGTCATTCACTCATAATTTACGTCTTGGAATCCTGTCTTCTTTTTACAAGTATAACCATCTGTCACATATTTGTTTGTATTTTTCTTTATAAATGTGCCTTGTATAGACCCATCAGACAGAGACATTCTTTCAACTGTCAAACAAAGAAAAAGTGCCAAACCTTTATCTTGTGCTTCTGTGTACGTACTTCATCCAGTTATATAAATTCCTTGTCTTCATCAGCTTTTATACTGTATTTCATTTTCTCACATACTTATTTACCATAGTCATCCGCCCTTCTTGGTTACTATGCCTCCAAACACCATCAGACTTAAGCACATTATAAAGGTCAAGAATTGGATAACAGTTGATCTTACATCAGATGTAGGGATCATAATAATCATATAAGTGAAATCAGTATTTATATACAGTACAGATAGTGTGTCATAGGGAACTGTAGCAGTCATATACTGAAAAAAAGGATGCTGAGATGTTAAGATCAGTTAAGTGAGGGATCGTGGAACAGTTGATTGTAAAATGAGTGTCTAGAGTTATAAATAATATAGCATGGTATCACCTGTCTCCATAATTTTATGTCCATACAGAGATTCATACCCGATGTTGCTGGTGGCCAACAAAGTGGACCTGGTGCACATGAGGAAGGTGACAGAGGAGATGGGGCGAGAGTTGGCCCACCGCCTCAACCTCTCATACATCGAGACCAGTGCTAAGGACCCACCACTCAATGTTGACTCAGCCTTCCATGAGGTGAGTTTGCTATGATGAAGTATCATTACCACATACCAACAGGGCTACTTCCATACACTCCACACCCACTCACTGCCACCCCTACCTAATTCACATACAGTAAAACCTCGATTTAATGGCATTCATTCTAACGTCAACCCCAAACTAACGGCACAAATTTCCCAAGGAATATTCATCATCATCATCCAGACCTCCTTTCTCACCCAAGGGCAGGATGAGGAGTAGCAATGTCCAGACAGCCCCAAATTGCCCAATCCAATGGGCCACGCTTCCATTTACTCATCATTCAAGCTCCCGGAATCCTGGCTCTATCAGATACGCCAAAAACATTCACCACGTTCTGTAGCTTCACATAATTGTATCTGACAGAGTCAATCCAGATGCTGCCACGTTAAAAAGGGGTGCCAAAAATCCCTGATCATGCACTTCTCACAAAATTCATCCAGCCAGCTCGAACTCCTGTCAGTTCCCTAGCCTCACTGACTTCCAAACCTCTCTTCCTCACACATTCATCCACCATATCTCTCCACCTTCTCCTTGGCCTACCTCGCCTCCTCCCTCCTTCAAATTTGCTCAGATATACCTTCTTTACCACTCTATTGTTATCCATTCTCTCCACATGACCATACCATCTCAGTACATTCTTCGATTCTGGTGTCCACCGACTTCCTCACTCCGCATCTTTCATGAATCACGTTATTTCGTATCCTATCCACCCTCTGTACTCCACATACACTCCTCAGCAGTCCCATCTCCACTGCTCTTACTCTTGACTTTTCATTTTCATGCCACACCATAGTGATGTAGTGTGTGGGAGGAAGAGAAGACTGAGGGGGGTGCAAGGAACAGCATGGTGGACTGAAGAGGTGAGACAGGCTGTGGCAAAAAAGAAGAAAGCATACAATGAATGGATGAGAAATAGGGGCGTGGAAGAAGTTGAGAGGTGAAAGAGAGAGTTATATGTAGAAAGAAAGAGAGAGGTGAAAAGATTAGTAAGAAGAGAGTGGATGAGGAATTTGGAAGGAATTTAAGTGTAAAGTGGAGGGACTGTAAGAAGATGTTCTGGAAAGAGGGGAAGAGAGTAAGACAGGGTGGAAATGAGGTTAGCAGGGAAGTGAAAGATAAAAATGGTAGAATACTAGTGGAGAAGGGAGAAAAAGTAAGCAGATGGAGAGAACACCTTAAGGAATTGTTGAACATACAGGATGGAAGTAATGCAAGTATAAGTGGCTGGGGAATGGCTGGGAGAAGGAGGGAGGTGAGAAGACAGGAAGAAATCAGTAGGATAGAAGTTGTGGAAGCAATGAAGAAAGTCAAAATGGGGAAAGCCCCAGGAATTGATGGAGTGTGTGGTGAAATGCTGAAGCATGGGGGAGAGATAGTAGTAGAATGGATGTAGAAGATGTGCAGATTGGCCTGGGAGGAAGGTAGAGTCCCGGAGGATTGGAAGTCAGGTATAATTATTCCCTTGTACCAAGGAAAAAGGGAAAAAGAAGTGTGTTGTAATCATAGGGGCATTTGTCTTCTTAGTATAATAGGAAAAGTGTATGGTAGGATACTTATTGACAGAGTTAGAGAAAGAACAGAGGAATTAGTTGGAGAAGAACAGGGAGGCTTTAAGAAGGGAAGAGGTTGTGTAGATCAGATATTCATTCTTAGATCTTTAGTGGAGAAGTTTCTAGAGAAGGGAAAGAAGTTGTATGCGGCTTTCATGGATTTGGAGAAAGCATATGACAGGGTGGATAGACAAGGATTGTGGAAAGTATTAAGAATATATGGAGTAGATGGAAAGTTGTTGAATGCTGTGAAGAGTATGTATGATGGTGCTAAGGCTGCAGTGCATGTGGATGGTGAACTAAGTGAATTTTTCTCTTTGGAGATTGGGTTGAAACAGGGATGTGTCATGTCTTCATGGTTGTTCAATCTTTTCATGGATGGGGTAATAAAAGAGGTACAAGGTAGGGTAGTGGATGTTGAAGTGGCCCTAGTGAGAGAGGATAGTGTTTGGAAACTCCCTGTATTGTTGTTTGCAGATGATACTGTGTTGTTGAGTGAAGACGAAGGGGAGCTGCAAGGCTTGGTGGATGAGTTTGGGAGAGTGTGCAAGAAACGGAATCTAAAGGTGAATGTAGGGAAGAGTAAAGTGATGGTCTTTGAGAGAGGTGAAGTCAGTGAATGTACAGTGAGGTTGGATGGTGAGGAATTGGAAAATGTGAGTACGTTTAAGCACTTGGGTTGTGTGATGAGTAAGGATGGAGGTTTGGAGGGTGAAGTGCTTGAAAGGGTACAGCAGGGAAGAAAGGTTGCTGGTTCTTTGAATGCAGTGATAAGAAACTGAGAAGTGAGCATGGAAGTGAAAAAGTTACTACATGACAGTATTGTGATACCAACTCTAACATATGGAAGTGAAGCTTAGACATAGTTGGAAGGACACAAGTCAAGAGAGAGAGCAGTGGAAATGAGTTATTTAAGAGGAGTCTGTGGAGTCACATGGAGAGACAGGCTGACAAATGAGGATATAAAGGAGCATTGTGGTGTGGATGTGGATGTGATAGGAAGTGTTATGAGGAACACACTGAGGTGGTTTGGCCATGTGGAGAGGATGGAGGGTGAAAGACTGACGAAGAGAGTATATGTGAGTGAGGTGGAGGGGGGAAGAGGGAGGGGGAGGCCGAGGATGAGATGGAGGGATGGGGTGGAGAGGTATATGAGAGAGGGGTGTGTGAGTTGGGAGCAGGGCAGTGAAATGGCTGGGGACAGGACGACGTGGAGGCGATTTGTTTGTGGCCACCCCAAATGGGATTGAGGCGTCTGGCAATAAATAGACCATAGTCTCACATCCATATGTTAAAGTTGGCACTAACACTCCTTCATGTAAGCCTCGTGCAGCTGCAGCACTCGAGCCTCTGTTTCTTATCAAGGCCTTCATTGCACCAGCTACTTTTCTTCCTTGTGTCACTCTACTTTCAACTTCTTTTGCACATTTTCCTCTCTTTTCTATCACTGTACCCAGGTATTTGAACTCTCTCACCAATTCCAGTCTCTCTCTATTCACCGTTACATTGCACTGGGAGTCACCTTCTCTCTCAGTAACCATCACTTTACTGTCAAGGAACGATGCTTACAGACATCAGCAAAACTCTGCACTAGCCTACCAAGTTCTTGTCTGGTACTTGCAAGCAGTACTGCATCATCAGCATACAACAAATTTGAGATATTCCATCCATCACCATTCATTACCAATGCCATCCCTCTCTCCATTTATGCAAAAAAAATTAAAAAAATTCTCCCAGAATGGGTAAAAATTAGAAAGAAATTCAAATGTGGCGGGCGCCGTGTGCATCTCGATCGTCTGTTTGCAGTTTCCCGCCAAGTGGGTATATTTATGCTCACCCAGTCTTCCTCCCGCCTAGCCTGACCCCAAAGTGAAAAAAATTAGCATGAAAGGTTAGATTTAAGAACTAGTGTTGTAGACTTCATAACTTAGAGAACTTATTTACGTAGTGCCATCTATTCTACTCCAGCCTGCCAACTAACTTACCTGGATTACTGTAATGTACTTACCTGGATTACTGTACAGTACTTTACTACAGTACAACACTACATCTACCTGCTTTCTTTTGTTCTAAATATAAAATTTTATATTGATTTTGTATGTCTGCACATGTTTATATGCTTATAAATGTGTTAAAATGTGTTAGCGTGAGTTCCAGGGGTATCGATAGGTGTAAGCCCCAATCGAACGGAATTTCATTTTTTTCGGCATGCTCAGGGCCCCCTAGGGTGCCGTTAAATTGATGTTTTACTGTATACTCATTCCCCATGTAATTCTTAACTCCTTTTTGTCCCATTTAATGGGTACGTAACTTCTCACTTTCACCACTTCTGCTTATTCAGTGTACGTAACTTTATCAGCAACAGAATCATTTGAACCTGTGTACTCATCACACCTTCCCACCACCATCACTGTGGATCATCTGTCTTCATATCTGATACCGTATATGATACCTTATCCCCACTAGGGGATGCCTGTGGCAGAGCTGCATCCAGGTCACTTTTTTCGTACTGTAACTACCGTACATACTTCTCACATCGAGTCACTCCCCTTCCTCATCTTGTGCACTTGGGTATCCCTTGTTATTTTGCTCTCTCCTCCACACAACATAACATTCTATGCCTTCTGGTAGCAATCTCATTCTTATTCAAGGTATTCTTTATCGTCATATTTTTATGCATTATTTGAATATTTCCATGCTGTCATAATCTTTCTTTTTATCCATTCTACAGTGCTACATCTCATTTCTATTACCCATTGCTGTATTCCATTCCAGAGTCATATAGAAATACCTCAACTTACGAACATAATTGGTTCCAAGAAGCCGTTTGCAAGTTGATTTTGTTCGCAAAATGAAAAACACATCAGTACTACACGTACAACATAAAAAACACTGTACTGTTCACTGATCTGTCGGTAGGGTTTTAAATGTTCTTAAGCAGTTCATATTGTATTATGAAATATAAATGCATAAACTAACATAAGAAATACACAAGAAAAACATACAGTATAAGACACAACTCTGTTCCTGCTATTGTCCGATGCCTATTTACTACTGACGAAAGATAATGGAATGTTTGCCACCTGCGAAGATGTGGATGTGGCAAGCATTTCATTTTGTTTCGTTAGTTGTAAATATACAGTGGACATAAGTGATAAGTTAATTTTTAAACATTACTGTAGCTCACGTAAGGGCAGACATAGCAGGACTTGCAGGAAGTGAGAGGAGGCAGGTGGAGGAGTGGAGTTAGTTGGGAGATGCGGGTGAGGAGAGAGCAGTGGACGAGTCGGGATTTTTGGGAGAAGCAGACAGAACAGATGTGGCTGAAGGCTCAGCAAAGGAGGTTAAAGGCTCAGCATAGGAAGTTGGAGATTGTGGTTCATCTAATTTCATTTCCACCCTTGGGAAAAACCTCATGATTACGCCTGGGAAGCGTTTTTCTTTTTCTTGTCAAGGATGAAACGACAGTTGGCCAGGGCATCATGCACAGCAGCATAGGCTTTGCCAAACCGGTCGGCATTCGAATCCTGTTCTTCAAAGGAAGCAAGCTCTTTGTTATTCCAAAGACACCTGTTAACTCCTTGATAGTCA
Source organism: Coenobita brevimanus (assembly GCF_032717465.1). NCBI lineage: Eukaryota > Metazoa > Arthropoda > Malacostraca > Decapoda > Coenobitidae > Coenobita > Coenobita brevimanus. Next base: position 69,066,733 of record NC_136954.1, on the reverse strand, counting down.
TTTTCCTGGCCTGAACTTTCGGCTCAGCTTCTTCCTCCTTCCGCTGTAAGTCTAACTCCATTAACTCCTCATTCGTCAGTTCCTTCTTATGAGCCTCCAATAACTCATCAAAGTCTTCTTCCTCCAGATCTATATTTAGGTCCTTACTCAGCTCCTCCTTGTTAGCAACAGCCTCAGTGTCCGTGAAGCCTTTGAAGTCCTGCACAACCTGAGGGCAAAGGTGCTTCCACACACTGTTCGTGTTAATCTGTTTCACCTTCAATCAAGGAAGCAGCGATGTTTTGGATGGCCTTAAAGATGTTATAATCCTTCCAAAAATCACACAAAGTCTTGCTGTCCTCAGCTTTAGTTGTTGCTACTGCCAGTCTCAATGTACGGCAGTGGTAATACTTCTTGAAGATGGCAGTAACTCCTTGATCCATGGGTTGGAGGAGGGAGGTTGTGTTTGGTGGCAGATACACAACTTTAATGTTGGGGTGATAATCATTAAGGTTGGGAGGGTGTCCAGGGGCATTATTTATGACAAGGAGAATTTTAAAGGGAATATTCTACTTGCAGTATTTCTCCACTTGTGGCACAAAGTGGTTGAAGAACCAGTCCTCAAAAAGGGCAAGGGTAATCCATGCCTTGCTGTTTGCCATCCATATCACTGGGAGGGATGCCTTAGGGATGTTCTTCAGGGCATGGGGATTGGCTGAGTGATACACGAGGAGAGGCTTCAGTTTACAGTCACCTGAGGCATTGCCACCCAGCAGGAGAGTTAGCCTGTCCTTAGAGACCTTAAATCCTGGCATACACTTCTCTTCCTTAGAGACGAAAAACCTGTCAGGCATTCTTTTCCAAAATAGACATGTCTCATCAACACTGAACACTTGTTTTGGGAGATAGCCGCTCTCCTCGATGATCTCTGCCAACGTAGACGGGAACTCCCTTGCTGCCAGTGTCGGCACTAGCTGTCTCATCACTTACCTTCACGTTATGGAGGTTAGCCCATGATTTAAAGCAGTAAAACCATCCAAGACATGCATTAAACTCTACATCCTTTTCCTCAGGATATTTGTTCTTTAGGTCCTGGAACATCTTAGTGGCCTTCTCTGTATCAGCCTCGTATTGAGGGATGCGCTGGTGAATCTGGTTGTCTATCCACACACTCAGAAGTTTCTTCATCTCCCCCATAATAAGCCCATGTTTTTTGGCAATGATGGTGGACTTCATGAACAGAGCACCCTTCACATGCTTAAGAATACACTCCTTATCCTTAATAATTGTCCCCACAGTTGATCTCTTCATCCCAAATGAATCCTTCAGTGCACTAATTCTTTCACTTCGTTCAAAATGCTTTACTATTTTGAGTTTTTGTTCAATAGAGTTGGCATGTCGCTCCCTAGATGAGCCAGAAGCACCACAATCAACATGCTTGCATTTATCAGCTATATTAAATGGAGTGAAAGTTCTAAAAGCAAAATGAGCAGCAATCCTCTTTCCTCCAAGTGAATAAAACAAAAACAAAACATGGTGGGTTAGCCCCCAGCACCCACACTGCCGCCTAGAGACCTGCCTCACAATGACTGTCACTCGCCACATTCAAAAGTGGTTGCATTGGGCCGCTATAAGCTAAGTTAGTTTTTTGTGGTTATGTTTGTACCTGTGAAATATTTGTTATTTTTTTCATGTTCGCATCTTTGAAATGCTTGGATCTTGAATGCTCGTACATTGAGGTGTGTCTGTAATTTTTTCTTACTTGTGCGATCTGTCATGCTTATGGTTGCATCGGTTTTGAAAAGGGTAATTTCAAAACCTGTAGCCTAGATATTAGATGACAATGTTTGAAGCAGCATGCTTTCTTGTAGGGTCTTTTTCATGTACAGGATAACCTTTCAACCCTTACTCCCCTATTGATAACTTACACTCGTATTCACTTCACTTCTTTCTCTCAGTATTATCAGCCTCATCTCCTCCAAATTAGGTACTTCCCTTAACCTCTCATCACTTTCATTTTTGCCGACATACTCCGTATCATATTTACCATTCTATTCTGATGGTAGGTGGTGGAGACCATCATCCACTCACTCAAGGTAAGCTGCCGTCTTTTTCCATCTCCTTGCTCATTCTGTCTGAGTCTGCCCTCCCCTCTTCCTGCTTCTCCCTTTCTTTCCTGTGACTTTGTACCACCTGGTACTCTTCATTCTACTTCAGGTGGCTCTACACTGAGTGATAAGCCTAATGGTTTCCTCTAACCCAGGAAAACATGTACAGTGCTGGGTGGTAACCATATAACCTGATTATGGTGTGCAGTGGCACCTGCTATGGCATCCCTGTTAACTGGATGGAGAGTTGCATCCATCCAAGAACCAACCCTTTATACACATCCCTGTGACTCGCCGCAGCAAAGCATTGTCATCTGCAAGGGAACATCAGTTCACTGCATGGGACAGACCTGCAAGGGCAGTAGCTTGCCCACGGTTGATAGGTCTGCCCAGCCAGACAGACTGGGATTGATCAGCAACAGTACCCACAATACTCTTCTCACTGTCACTCGGCCTAAAATTGCTCTCTCTTCATCTTGAATGCTGAACTTTTATAAGAGATGAACACTAGAATATGACTCAAGTAATAAATAACTGCTGTTGAAAGTATGGTAAGTAGAGCTGTAGCATTGTCATTTTTCATTTGCTGAACTATGCAAAATAATCCATAAAAGGACAAGAATCTGGGCCAAGTTAAGGTGAAGGAACTACAGTAAAACCTTGATGTAATGGACTCCAGTAGACCAGAAATTTGCTTTTATCGGAATTGAGGAGCAACCGGACTAAATTCTTATACAGTACATCAGAAAAAGGCCAATACAGCCAGAGGCAGTCTGGACTGCCTGACCACTTTAGCTATGTTCACCATAATAAGTTAAGTAAATGATGTGTTTAACAGCGTGCAGTGCATTATTAGTATACACTGTATATTTTACTATTTGTTTAATATAGTTAATGTATAATACAGTACAGTACTGCAAGTAGCGAAAACAGTTTAAACACCATTGGTGCGATCCGGACTAATGTCTGATGTATCGGAAAAAGTCTGGGATAGCAGGGGAAGGTCTGGATGACACTTTTATCAGAATTTTGCTTTTTTTTTTTTTTTTTTTTTGGATGGCCTGGGCCCCAATTAGTCCGTTATAGTAAGGTTTTCTTGTATAGCCATCTCCCTTTTACCATCCTCACCTATTCACTCGGTTCCTAACAGGTTGTGCGAATCATCAGAGACTCCCCTCCTGTTGACGGACCTAAGAAGGAAAAACTGAAGCCCAAGTGTATCGTCATGTAAAACGTCCTCCCTTTCATCCTCGTTTTGGAGCTAAAATCCACCAGCTTCGGTTTGCAATGGCCTTATTCTCTTTGATTTATGAGGCATTTTAGTTCCTCTTCCATAGTGAGTTATTTTGGAGACTATTTGTTAACCCCTTTAGTCTGATGGCATATTGTACATTTTATTCTTGCTACCAGTAGATGACTTTATTCAAATTATGGGAGGCTTCTTTTGCCAGAGGGGTTAATGAAGGCTATGTTTAACCCCTCTAGTATGGAAGGTCTCCCTGAGCCAAGTAATATCATATGGTGGTAGCAGGTATCAAAAGAAATACTGTCACCAAATTCGAGAGGTTACTATTATCTTGCATATTGTTTATGTCCCGAATATTATCAGCAGGTACTGCATACTGTCACCAAATTCGAGAGGTTACTATTATCTTGCATATTGTTTATGTCCCTAATATTATCAACAGGTACTGTACTGCATAAGTAAAATAAAAGGATGAATGTGCTGTGTCTATAAATATAGGGTTAATGAGAGGTGCAATGGAGCCTGCGTAACCTCTTGAATCCAGCGATGTTTGTTATGCTATATTTTTGCTGTCATTTGATGATTTTCTTAAGCCATGGAGAAACTTATGAATTGGGGGGGCTAGAGTTTTTCTTCATTAACCCCTTGCTAGAGGCCCTCCATTAGTCAAGCAGAATTGTCTTAAAGTAGCAAGAATTTATCAGTACTAACAAAAGATGTTACCAAGTTTACAAGGCCAGCTAATAAGAATACGACCCCAGGACCTGTAATATCATCAGCTAAGAAAGCCGCTCAGCACCTTACCAGTTTATTTCTCAACACAGCACATTAATATTCCCTTGTACATTACTGTATATGTGAAACCTAGACTATATTGATTTCAGGTCACATAAAAGAACATTTGGTCAGTCATTATCAAATCCTATATTACCCCTTTGTGTAAATTAAGGTGCACCATGAGAAATTAATTACTGTGGAAAATATGATAGAAAGCCTCGTAAGTTAATGAGAAAATGACCTCTAGCCACTCCCTTCTGTTTGCCCACTTTCCAGAGGAAGTGAGTGAAAAAGAGGAAATAGGTTATATTTGTCCTGGGTCCCCGTTTTGATTCCAAGGGTCTTTTTTTTTTTTTTAAACCATTCAGTGAGTGTTTAGTCTATAGTAAGTCCTTGTCATATGTTACTATATATATATATATATATATATATATATATATATATATATATATTAATAAGCAATATTCTCTCTGGTGGGAAGCAGAGTCTAATAAGAAAGATAAATACCATTCCAGCACTGGTAATGTATGTATGTGTGTGCCCTTTTTTTCCCAAACAAGTCCATAGTGTATTTTAAAAAGACTGCCTGTTAAACTTTGGTTAGTACTATACTTAACAAGCAGATTACCCCCCCCCCCATCACCAGTTTCCCCAGATTTACAGTACAAGTTGTGAGAAAAATGTTGCGATATATTGGAATATATCCCTGACACATAACAAGGGCTTACTGTATACTCACTGCTTGCTGATGGTAATATTCTGCCTAGGGAAGACCACTTGTTCTGAAGGGTTAGGAACATTCATTATAACCCCTTTTTCAGGACGACATCTTCCTTTTGGTTGAATAAAATTGTAAGATGGTTGCTAGAATAAATTGAAGAAGCCCTTGGGCTGTTGGGGTTCACTCTGCCATTACCAGGTATTTGTTGGTTTGTATATTAATTTGAATGGAGTTGGCAGCTGTTTTGATGTTTTGTCATTTCTCTGCTTATATCCTATGATGGTTACATGCAAGTGGTGGTTCAGCAAATAATAAATGAAATTGTTAAAAATGAAACACAGCACAGTACATAAAATCAAAATTACAGTCTGTCCTCGCCAAACGCGGGTATTTGCTTCCGCATCAAGCTTGCGTTAGGCAAAATATTGCGTTATGGGGACTCTTGAAAACCCCTATTTCCTTCTGCAGCCCTGCCCAAAGTCCACTTGAAAACCCCTATTTTCTTCTGCAGCCCTGCCCAGAGACCACTTTTTCCCCCCCCTTGTGGTGCAAATTTTTTTTTATACCCCCCAATTTAATTCTAATGCATTAATATGGTTATAAAAAATACATTAGGTCAATAGGACTTTTTTAATTACTGTGCTGTATCTTATGTGAGGAGAAGAACAGACACACATCACCAGAGATGAGGTAGAGGGGGAGAACACACTAAAATCCATCAAAGTCTGTTTCACTCCAAAGATCACTTTCTAGGTCCTCCATTGCTTCATCCTGCTGTCGCTGGGTATCCTCTTGCTGTAGACCAGTGGCAGCTTGTGTGGCGAAGTAACGAGTGATCAGTAACTGTTTATGGTGGTTTACTCGATCAGTGTGCATACAATTGTAGACGCTGACTGCATCAACAATCTGCTTAATCACGTTGTTACCGCGTTCAGGGGAAGGGTCGCTGTCAAAGGTGAACTCCTTGAGAGACTCAGTCCAACTTAGGATTCAAATTACTGTGTTACACTAACAGTGCCCGCGTTAGAATGTTCATTTCCTTCCGCAAAATTGAGCCATGTTAGAACAGTATCATGTTACAGCAAACCGCATTAGACGAGGACAGACTGTATTACTCAAACTCCATTAATTTAATACTTTAGTGCTGTATATGGTATATCCACTATATGGAGTATTATTATTCCACATACTGGAGCAAAACTTTTCATTGAACTTGCTGTAAAGATACAGCTTATTTTACTGGTTTCCAAATGTGGGTTGGTTTTCTCCTTGTCTGTGTATGAATAATCATTTTATCTCAAGTGCAGCTGGATTCAATCAACCATAAGTGAACAATAAGGATATAAGACAAATACACGCATGTTTAGGAATATGCCAATACTTGGATGTTACGTTCAGTGTTCCGTTGTCCTTCACGTATCGTTAGAATTTAAGTGATGTGTATTTTAGCAATTTGATGGTATAATAACTTACCCTCCCTTTATACGACCTTTAGCTGTTGTGAAGGAGGCTGAACGATCCTGTCATAATTTTTTGCACTTATGGCCAATACATCCGACACCGATGTAGGTAGCGAATGGGCTGAAATGTTTTTGTGCAAGTGTGAATGCACATTGTATCTGAGGTGAAGATATTGTATTTGAAATTCACCTCCCAAGATTTTGTGGCATTATGAGTTCTGTGGTCAGTTGATCTGTTCAGGATTTGTGATGGGTCTGATTTATGAAATTTGTGATTTTGCTTTTTAATTTTTGAGGGTGAGTGTAATATGGAATCTGAACTTAATAATTTATATACAGAATGCGAATCAAATTCGTAAATATATTTTTTGTATTTTCCGAGGTGAGATGGAACGCCCATTTTGTGGCTTTCATGAATCCTGTGGAATTTCGTTTATGTCTCGTGTATCTTTGTATACCTTTGTGTTGTACCAAAGACGGTTCAACTTGGGGCAGTCATTTGTTTCCAGGTGGCCAGCTGATGTTATTTTTTGTTGTAATGATTAAGTTATTAATGAACCTCAAGGGTTTTAGCATCACTCAGTGTTGACAAAAGAGAGAGTTTGTGTAGACAGTTTGGAATTGGGGAGTAATCTGATTTAGAGACAGGCTACCGAGTTATTATTTTTCTTTTATGAAAGGGTTTAATTTTTGTGGGTAAAAATGAGGAGTTGCTTGCCAAAATACTGTACATGCATATTACATTCCATGACAAAGTATGAGGTACTTATTGATGGAGTTAATTTAACCACAGTTTCTGGTTTAGTAGTGTACTGGATATGTCTGTGTCTGTGGTCTTCTTGTTGTGCTGGCTCCATATATAGTAACAGCCTAACAGGGTTGATTGATTATGTGTGGACTGTTTGCATACATGAAATTTTCTCATTCCCTCAGTTGCCAGTCTTCTTGTCACTCATGCCTTTCATTTATAGTTCCTTTAATACCCCCTCACTATGTGGTCTTTTGCATACTTGCACATTTCTAAGTTGTCATTCTTCCCATTCCCACTCTTGCCTTTCAGTTATATATTGTATTTTTCCAATTCAGACACCTGTACTTAATTTGGATTACTGTACTATTAACATTTCTCTTGTTCTCACAATTTTTATTTTTTCCATTCTTATTCATGCCTCTCATTTATGATTTTCCCCATTCAGACACCCTCTGTTTGCAGTGAAGAATCCATAATATGCTTTTCAGCAATTAATATATACTTCAGTAAAATCAACACTGTGTACATCTTAGTATATCAAGACATCCCTGTATACATTCCACCACAGTGGACAGTAAATCCTCATTATTAATCAAGGTTGTGTTAAAAAAAAAAAAAAAAAAAAATCAGATATTTCCATACTGGTAGCACTGTGTTTTGGAAAAAGTTGTAATGCCAGCTTTATGTGAGAGTAGTAGGTTTAATAAATAATTGTTTAGTAATCTATTAAATTCTTATACATAATGTATTGAAATAGATGGAGACTTTATATTGAGGAAATTACTCAACTACAGTCACTAAGCTCTCTTGTTTGTGCTTGAGTTCTCCCTCTTGTGCTTTGTGTCATTGTTTTCTAAGCCATATATATATATATATATATATATATATATATACCACTGTTCTTGTGCCGATTGTTATTAAAAAGTCATTTGTACAGTTTAACTCTAGCAGCTTGCCCTCAGTTAATGCTTGCTTTACTTGCTGCTTGTTAGGTGGTAATAGCACTGTTTCTCTTAGTTTGGTAATTATTAAGTCAGTCTTGAATTAATAGTGTTTTTTATATGCCATTACCATAGTGTACTTTTACCTTCATATGCAGTGATCTCGATACATCTTCCCAAAAATATTCCAAGTTTATATATATATATATATATATATATATATATATATATATATAATTTTTTTTTTTCTGATAAGCTTTGAAAAAGTATAGATGAATAATTAAAGTTCTAGTGACCTGGGAAGAAACCGACCATGTCATAAAAAGATTAATATTGATTTTAATACTGTTAGAAATTAAATGATCATGGTCAGCATCCATGCACAGGGCAGCTTAGAAACAGTTACAGTATTTAGTATGATTGATTTATGATGATCAAGCAATAACTTTTAGAACTAGTTATTATAGGTATTTCAGGGATGTAAAATAAGAGTTTGTGTTGCTGAAAAAGAGTGAATAGAGGCGACAGTTGAGCAATGTCCAAATATATGACTAGTCAGTGTGAAAGGAAAAGAGTTTATTAATCACTATACTGTTTAAAGAGTGAGAGAAGTGGACAATAATTTCTGAAGTACTGTACAGTACATTTTTTTGCTTTAACAAAATAATTCAGCCATTCATAACTTGATAATGTTGGCAAAAGGGCTCAACTCTTGTTGGGTTAGGGTGCTGCCTTATCACTTCTTATCAGTTTATTTCTGTATGTGGTCCATGAACCACTTGAATCTGTTGATGTATTTTGCTGGTTTATTCTTACTACATCCAGGTGTTTTAATGGGTACTTTTTAAATTGGAGGGGTTAGATAATGCGTTCATTTACCCTTTCAGTATTAGACATCCTTCTTGAAAACGATGAAATTGTCTGGTAGTAGTATGAAGGGGAAAAAAAAAAAAATCAAAGTGAAGGGGTTCATGGGAATTTTGTATGATACTCAGGCAGTCTTGGTTAGCATCAAGAAGACTTAAATAATATAGGAGATAATATTAAGCTGTAAATTTACCAATTTTGAAGTCTTGCTAAAGATCCATGTAACGTGTGTAAGCAAAAGAAAATCAGACATTTAGTGTCACTTTAATTCACACAACTGAACAAAAATTGAATATGGAGCACTGTTTTTCCAAGTATACTATGTTTGGTCATTCCAGTTTTTATTAGGTGCACGACCTGGTCTTTTGATTTGGGAGAAATAATCCTCCATAGCTACAAGTGATGGAGTTTGGTTACTTGATGTGGGTAATTTGAGAAAATTTATCTGGTAATGCTAATGGGAAATACAGTATTACACATTACTGAGAGCTGTATAATAATAAGGCAGTGGTACATGCACAAACAACTGATATTATGTAATGTTTAGCCACCTCACTTGTAAACACTGTGTGATGCTATTTGGTGTTTTTTATCCTGGCAGTTTGTGAGGGAGTTTGTTGTCACTTCCTCAGCTCAAAAGCAAGCACAAAGAAGAGTTTTATGAGCTCAAATAATAAATACAAGTATATTTGATAGTAAATTATTATTGTAAAAGTTTCTTATGCTTACCTATTCTTAGGAAATCCATATTTTTGATGATTAAGTAACTATTAATCTTGTGATAGCTGCAATACTCAATAGTGAAAACAATAATATGAGAATATTGGTTCTGCTTGGTGCACAAAATAGCAGCATCAAGGGGAAAAAAGAAAAAAAAGAGGTTCTCAGGTTTTAATTTGTACTTTATGAGATCTTGAAATGGCTTATTATTATTATTATTTTTTTTTTATTCAAGGCTGTAAAGTGTAGGTGATGTCACTCTATTCTTCCATATAACAGGTAATTGCATTGTGAGTGAGTTAAACAGGTGTGGTGCATAATTTAAGGAAGTAAAAAGCAGTGAGTGGCTGAACTATAAGAAAAGGTAAATAGATGTGTGCATAACATAAGCTAATCAGAATGTATAATGTATGAAGTAAACATTGCAATCATGTTAAATATACTGTACAGGGATGCGAGATAAAGTGTGCAAGGATGTGAAATGTGATGTGCAGAGATATGAAAAATATTGGTAGGAATATTGTTTAGGCTGTTCCAAGGCTGCTGCCACCGTGTGTGTAGCATTGGTGTCCCCCCCCTCCCCCCCTCCCCCATGCACTCACGATTCCCCCCATGAGCGGGCTTGGGGGAGGGTCTTAGGAGGGGGTGCAGCACATAAGGCTGTGTCATATCAAGGCAGCTGCATATCCTGCAGCCAAAAACATGAAGCTTGATGATATAGATCAGGTTACAAGAGAGTCCATGGTTTGGTTTATGAGGTGGTCATGGACTGAGGAATGTTGGGTTAACTACAGGATTAAAGTTACAGTTAAAATATTAGACAGTGAAAGTTAAAGTGAAAAATCTTTTTTGCAGGATGATGAAAGTTATGGTTAAAAATGTTGTAGGATGAAATTTATGCCTGAAAGTATTTGTATAATGTTGAATTTTATAGTTGAAATACTGGATGGATCACGAAAGTTAAGGTTGAAATTCCTCGAGAGTATATGAAATTTATGGCTGAAAAATTGGTAGGACGATGAAAGGCAGAAATACATTTCAAAATATGAAATATAAGGTTGAGAAATAGGTAGCATGATGAAATTTATTGTAGCCAGGCTTGGAATGAAAATGAAATTACAGTACCTTCAATCTTGGTAAAAATAACATCAAGAATTGCCTGTCATCTCCACAGTTATTTCTGTGGTTCTTTGTCATTCTGTGCTAGTTGATAAAAGCATGCCAAGAATATCCAGACATTGTAACAGTTGGCCAGTTACCATGACATGCTGTTTACGATACATACATATGTCAAAAGATTTGTGGCGCATATTGATGTGCTGTTGTGGGAGATGTATCCCTTCATCTGTAGTTTGCACACAGCTTGGAAGATGTGGCTAGCATAAGTGGCTGCATTAATTGTCACAACATGGCCATTAACACCAAGTCCATCGTGGCTGCTATGGAAAATTTGTATAGTATTTGAGTCTGAGCAAAGTAGATTAATTAGAGAGCTATGTTAGTGAGTCACAACACAAAATGTAATTACACCTTCAGAATACTGTAGGAAGGAACAACTGTTTATAACTTAAATGAGCAAATAGACTGTAATCAGAGGTAATATGCATATAAAAAGTAAGTGAAACCGATCATACTAAAAAACAAGGGATAAGATGTAAGAATTCATTGTAGAGGCAGTTCATTACCGACAACAAAGTAACCATAAAATTTTAAAGGCTATTCATTGGCAGACATTAAGATAATGTAATATTCTAACCACATTAAAAATAAGTAAGTAAAAAGAGACTCTGGGTTGAGGTCAGCCTAACCCATGAATCTAAGTACAGTAGAAGACTCTGGGTTGTGGTCATTTTAACCCACGGATCTCTTTACAAGTAGAATTTAGCATTGATGTTTGTGTGTTCCCACTCCCCTCATGCCCCCTTCCCACTGCCCCCCAGCACCATCTCCCCCCTCTTGTTTGCTGGTAGGCACTGAGGTGATTGGGGTCAGAGGAGACTGGGTGTTAATGCACGACTTGCCTTTACTTATCCCTGTGACCTATTACTGGCTACCTAAAATTGAGTAACCTCTTACTGCCCCTGTATAATTATCAGATGGCTTATTATTGAACACTTAAAATAGAATTATTTAATTACGTGCCACCATTATTTGTTAAGTGGCCTGTTCTTGCCACCTACAATTATCTAGTGGTCTCTTGCTGGCCACCTAAATATTTTGTAACCTATAACACTTATCAGCTAATCTAGAAGGCTGTTGCCATTCTAGCCATCTTGAGGTCCAAGCGTACCTTCTTGGATCTATGAGGAAAAGTGAATGTCATAGCTACTGATTTCTTTGTAAGGAGGTTGGTGCAATGTTGCATTACCCTAAGATCCTTGATTACCATGTGATTTAGGATCACTGGATAAACCGTGTTTCATTCTAGGTACCCTCAGAACCAAAGTGATATCTGTTGGGAGTTGAGAATGAACTATTCCCACCTCCTTATGATCCATTAAACAATCCTTAGCATTCATTGACACAGTTGGCCAGTAATTCTCGCAGGCATGGGTAGACACGGTGAGATCCTAGCATCACATAGAGCTGTAACCATAACCAAAGCTGGTTTCTCCCCATGCAGTCAGGCCCAAGTAAGTTGCATTTCCGATACCCCACGGAAATGCCACCCACCCAGGCAGCTGTTGTAGTCTCTATATGTACCTCGATTAGCCCCTAAGTCTAAATATAAGTGGTGGTGTGTATTAAGAACCTTGAGTGTAATTTGCTGTACAAAAAATAGGTATAGAATGTATAAAACTCACAAAATGTATTAAAAAAATATATATATATTATATAAAGTATATAAGACATGAGAGTCATGGGTCAATGTTTCTCATGTCAGTAGCTTTGGAGGGCTGCCCCAGATGTCCCTCAGTTTTGTGTCATTTAACAGAGTCAGTGTCAATGGTGTTTACACAGTATAGCTGTTACCAAAGGCTTCTTCTCATACTTAAACCAGCAAGTACTGTGACAGTGGTTTGCAGAGGTCCTTTTGACAAGTGTGTGCTGAAATTAGCCGTTGTCACCAAATTGTACGAGTGTTACAGTATGCATCGGTTCCATTCCAGCACGGATGACTTGCTGCCCCTGGACTGGACTCCACTGTGAGTCCTGTGAACCATGTTAGGGAACAAACACATCTAGCGGGTTGCATGTTCACTGTCACTGGGCATTACTCTACGCTGGTGAAAATTAGTCAAATGGACTGCGTTATACTGGAAAAGATGTCATAGGTTCTTCTAGAAACATTTAATATTCTCCCTTTGCAAAATTACTGTATTACCACTACTGTATTTTTGAGGATTGGTTTGACTGTGTTCAGAAAAAAAAAAAAAGTTATTCAATTAGGGTACATTCTTATTGTGGTCATTATCAGTATTAGTTTATATATTTGCTGGACGGAGAAGGTGAATAGCACAGGAGTATTGATGTCTGCAAAAAACTACTAGATCCAAAAATGCCATTAAAATAATGTATATGTAAACTGTGTCTTTATATCCTGATTATGTTAAAATGAAAATTGCTCAATTCATTTCAGGCTCAGTGAGTTGTATTCCCATCAAAAGCCCTTTCAGTACAAGGTCATACTGTATGTATTTTAGTTCTGTTAGCCCTAGATGATTTAAGGAAGATCTCATAATCAAGGAATCTGCAACCATCCCCATTAACCGCCTAATACATTCCCCCCAATCATCCCCCACAGTACCACACAATTACTCCACAAATACGCCACATCACTAACATACCCAACATTATCCTGGCATGTCAACAACCCTGCCACAGAGGGCTGGTACTACAATCCCAAACAGATAATCTTTTCAAACTCAGTAATCTCCATCAACATACACATATCTCACACCAAGCCCTCTTCTCCCATCATCCCCAGACATCACCTTTTGCTCCCCAAACCTCGCCCCTACAGCATCCTGGAGAGTGGTCAAAATCCTTAGCTCTGACCACCTCCCGATCATCATCACTACCAAAATTAGAATTACTCCAGCTGGCCACAGACACACTAATTATAGGAGAGCCAATTGGGTTGCCTTCACAACTGAAACAACAACACCGAAACATTAAATAGTGCACCCATCCAGGCATGGGGTGATTACTGGGGTATTGTAATCGATTATGATTACGATTACTTTGCAAACTTCAGATTACGATTATGATTACAGCAAGATTAATTTATTACCATTACAAAAGAAGTAATCATGATTACAATCATTATTACATGTACTATTATGCACTACATCAGCACGTTTCTTTTATGCTTAAGTAAATAGCTGCTTAGTTTTTAAAAGCAAAAACATCATCCAGTAATATAAAACCGATATTTTCTAGGGATATCTATCTTACATGCAAATCATTTTAATAAGAATTGCCTGCGTAAGGAAGAACATAGGGTTAAGCTCTGCAGAACCTATGGCGACTGTTACTTTGGATAAAAATATACTGTACAGTGCTATGTCCAGCAAGTTCCTTTATTTATTTATATTTTTTTGCCAATTTGCAATACAAATGTGTTTTAATAATTCAAGCACCGTGACTTTTCTTCACTTTGTCCTTGACCCTTTCATTCTTGTAATGCTAGGTGTTTTAGGGTCGGCTTCCCGTCCCTTTAACGCCTAGTGTGCAGCTGGGTTCTCTTTCTAGACCGGAGTTTAGACAAATAAGAGAGAGGCAGGACACAAAAACTCAAGGCAACAACCTTACATGAGTAATGTTAAATTCTACAGTGGAACGGGCAGGTGTCACAAATACAGGTATTATTCTCCTTATGTATGAAAAGGCTATCAGTAATAGTTAATACTCAAGTCAATACAGAGTATTAAGGTGTAATATACAAAAAACATTACTAAGGAGGAGGTGCTAGAAAGCCTCCTAAGCCCATGAGAATATAGCCCAGTGCCTAAGAATGTTACTCAACTCCTTCACTATGATAATGATGTCTTTATTTTATTCTTGCTACCTCCTTTTATTCATCAATGACCTTCTAAGCTGTACATCTAACCCTATCCACTTGTATGCTGATGATTCCACCCTTCACCTTTCCATTCGGTTCTCGAACGTCCATCTCAGCAATTATTTCAACAAACAAGGGACGAGGCTATGGCACACCTAATGCCTGACTTGGCTCGTATCTCTGACTGGGGTAAAACTAATCTTGTTTTTAATGCATCAAAGACTCAGTTCTTACACCTATCAACCCGACAAAATCTTCCACAGGAGTACCCACTAATGTTTAATAATGTCAAGCCCAATCCTGCACCATCCTTGAACATGCTTGGGGTTTCATTCACTCAGGACTTATCTTGGAAAGATCATATTACATTTCTTGTAAAATCTGATTCCAGATTTACCCCTGCACAGTTGTTGACCTTATACATGGCTTTTATTCGCCCGTGTGGAGTACAGCTCTCATGTGTGGGGAGACTCCCCACATACAACTCTTCTCAATAGGGTGGAGTCAAATGCTTTTCGTCTCCTTAACTCTCCTCTGCTTACTGGCTCCCTTTAACCTCTGTCTCTTCACTGCACTGTAGCATCTTTATCTCTTTTCTATCGTTACTTCAATGGTCACTGATCCTCTGAACTGTCTGCTTGCATCCCTCCACCTCTACGACGGGTGCATAGCACCCGTCTAACAACAAACTCTCATCCCTTTTCTGTCAGACTCTCTAAATCTAATGCAAGAGTTAACCGTTACTCCCAGTCCTTCATTTATGCAACAGATCAACTCTGGAACTGTCTCCCTCTGAATTTCCTACTTCCTATGATCTCGACTTTCAAATGCATCTCGAAATGAACGGATCTTGAATTTGGCTCTCTTGTATTTTTTTGTTTCTGAAGGAACAGTTTGCGGGCTCCTGGCCTTTGGTTCCTTCTTCCTTGCATAAAGAAAAAAAAAATCTAAACTGGAGGGGTTAAATAGAACTTTCATTAACCCCTTCAAAACGATAGATCTTTTCCTAAGGTGACTAGTCATCTAGATGTTTATACAAAAATGAGACACTGTCGATTTCAAACTTCCATGGACAGGTTCATGGATGTTCATTTTATGCTAATTTTCACTAGGAATGCTAGTGATCCTACTTCACCCCATCATTTACGTGAGCTGAGACTGAGACTGGGCAGAGTCGAACGGCCCTGGTCTCAGCACTAGAGGTTGGAGTTCAAGGCCACATGGATGAATCTCCTTGGGGAGGCGGTGGCTTAGTTGGTTGAGGTGTGGCCTGTATTCCTACCGGACCCAGGTTCAAATCCCCGCTGTGGCAGGGAACAATTTAAGGATCTGAGTTTCACAAAAATGAGACTTTACTGATCTACCAGAAGACCCGCTGCCATGTATAAATACCCCTGCTAATACCAATACACCAGTCCTGTATGAGACAGCCCTAGCATGTATTCAATATGGATGGTGGGTGTTACTGCTGAAGTGGTGACATATAGAAGTGTACAGTATGGTATGTAGGAGGACCACTGGGTCTTAGGAGCAGGCTGTGAAGCCTATGCCCAGATTCGCACACACACACGACTACAGCACCACAGGCGAGTAAGATGCACAGTTGTAAGTAAAAACTTTTCCTATTATTAACACAAAAGGACCACCATAATAAATGAAGTAAATATGGAAGGAGCTGGGGGACTTTTATGCATGGTCGCGGAGGGTGCTGACGTGTTTTCCATCTGCTCTCTTCTCTAGCGTTCAGGGCTGCCACACCGGCATTTTTTTCACCCTTCTGGTGACGTTAGGCTAGCTAGTTACTCATTTTCCTCCCCTCCCTATTAGCTAGGAACAGTAGGTGTCTGTTCCTCTTTACTGAGATTACCTTTGCTTATTGCCCACAGAGGGTCCCACCCCACTGATCGCTCTGGGGCGTGAATTGACACGGTCGGGCCTCCCTGGAGTTGTTTGAGAGGGCAACCTCAGACTTAGGTGTTCTGCCCCGGGTTGTTTGTCCCTTGTTTGTTTCTTCTCCTTCTTCCCACTTCCCCCTTTGGGGGGAAATGGTTCCTATGGTGGACGCCCCTACTGCCTCCCCTCCCTTCAGGGGGGGAGGCAGTCCTGACCGACCCCCGACTGATCCACTGACAGACTGCTCCCAGACTGAACGGACCCAGACGCGCGCCCCTCTAGACATAAATAGCAACAATGCCTCATTCATGCTAATTCATGCGGTTGGTTCTATTCCCCTGTCCAGCCTCAATACCTTCATCATCAAGAAGGTGACTGACAGGTGTGCCGGTGAGGTAGAACAAGTGAATAAACCTGCAAATGGAGGCCTCCTTGTAAAGACTCTCAACTCCTCTCAGGCTAACTTGCAGGGGGGCGCAGTAGCACAGTGGTAGTGCGCTGGACTCGTAATTGGGGGATTGCGAGTTCGAGCCTCGCCCGGGCTGCCGTGCCGGGAGGGGTAGCTCCCTCCTGTAACCCTAGCGGGGCTATATAGTCCAATACGGGGCTTAACTCGGGGGAACTCCATTTCTCCCATTTCAGGCTGACTTGCTGAAGCTGCGCAAGTTTACTGCTATGATGTCGAGACCAAGATCCCAACCTCCATGAATTCCTGCAAAGGTGTTATCACTTGCAGGGATCTCATGGTGATGAGTGAGGAAGAGATCGTACAGGAACTTGCTCAGCAAGACATCATTGATGCCCGGTTCATTACTAGATTTTCCGAAGGCATGAGGACGAAGACGGCCACTATTGTTTTGACTATTGGCAAAGTTTCACTCCCGGCACATGTCAAAGTTGGCTACGAAATTGTTAATGTCAGGCCATATATCACCAACCCAATCTGTTGTTTAAAGTGTCAATTATATGGGTACGGTGCTAAGACTTGTCGGGCTTCACAGTCAGCGTGTGGCAAATGTGCAACACAGGGTCACGATGCTGAGCAGTGCACATCAGAGACTATCTGTTGCTTTCACTGCAAGAGTGCCCACTCCACTTCCTCTAGGCCCCTAGGGATTGTCCCAAGTGGAAGGAGGAGAAAGAGGTCTGCACAGTGAAAGCGACCGAGGACATATCCTTTTACGATGCTAGGAAGAAGGCGAAGGAGTTGCATGCAACTCCCAAACCTAATGTCTCCTACCGGTATGCATCGGCGGTTGTGTCCCGTCCCGTGATGTGCACCCAGTGTTACCAGGTGCTGGCCCTAAAACATCTGCAGAATCATCCACAAAATTTCTTGATATGAAAAAAATTCTGTAGATCACAATTTCACGCATATATTGACAAAAGGTATGCAAATATGTATTAGAAGTTATCTGTGCCTTTGTTTAAAAGAAAAAAAAAAATGATTAATTCCATACGAATAATCTAAGATTAATAGTTTTATTAAATTAAGAATATGGTATGAATTTTCATATTTCAAATTCATAAAATGCGGGTTAACACACAGTTACTATGGGTCAAGTTAGACACGAACCTAACTGAAAACTTATACTGAAAACAAGGGCTAAAACAGCGAGCCCCTTTTTCACTTTTCGTTTTGTTCATAACTTTCTAGGCCAAATAACTATAACCTTGTTATATTAGACAATCGTAGGAACAGTCGCTAACACCACTAATATATTCCAAATATGTCCAAACTTCCGAAACTAACTCTAACATACCTGCTTCTGACTCCCTCAGAATGTAAACAAAAATGGCAGTACACCGGTGCATTCGATAGTAGAAAAATGTATATATTTAATATTGAAATTTTCGTATTAGTTCACAGATTAAGCAGTTTAAAAATATATTAATTGTTATATTGCAAGTACTAGTCTAATATAGCTTAAGCGACATAATTTGAAATTAAAGAAACTACAATTTCATAGAAAACTTTACGTTTCAAGGGTTAACTACTGTATACAATACGCTTTCTTTCAGGACTGTCCTCTTGCCCTCTGCTAAATTTCTCTATGGTATTTGTAAATTGAACTCCTTTCCATATTGCTTGTAAAATTTTTGTAATATATCAAAATATCTGTAGATTAAGCACAAAATTCTGTACTTCTGTAGATCAATCCAAAAATCTGTAGAAATACAGAAATTTCTGTAGACCTGGCAACCCTGTCCAGGAGACACAGACTGACCTTACCTTCGCTCCCCATGCCACTCGCCTTACCTCTCAGTTTCGCCCCCCTGTACGTTCCAACTCTCTTACAGACATCCCTGTCGCTACTTCCTATTCTCAGGCTGCCGCTGCTCCTTCTCAGTCAGTGCGGCCAAAACCGAAGTCCGACAAGTCGGATAAGATAAATTTGACCATCCTCACAAAACCGTCACGTCCTCATGTCCTTCCTGCTCCTGGTCCAGCGAGGGATAGAAAGAACAGCTCTTCCCCGGTGGAATCTGGGAGCCTAGTTATTGACGAAAATATGGAGGTTTCCGTCAGCAAGCACCGGGAAAGGTCCCCCTGTAGCCACTAGCCTGGTCGCAGGGGGCATAAAAATACTAAGCATACTTGCCACCTCGTAAATCTTAAACCGCCGCATTCACTATATTACAGTGGATCTGTAGAGGTGTTGGGAAAAAGTTACAAAATATCCTATAGCAATCTTGCTTTCACTACACAGGCCAGACGTTGTTTGTTTACAGGAGACGCGCCTGGAGGATCACCCTGATCCTCCACAGTTCAAACACTACCACTCATATAGAAGATATGAAGGTCACGGAGTTGCCATATACACACACAAATCACACCCACAAACGGAAGTGATTCTAAAGTCTACTCTGGAAGCTCTCGCGTGCAAAGTAAAATATAATAACACGTATATGTCTATTTGCTGTCTGTACTGTCCTCCACATGGCCTCATTGATAGTGGTGCTTTAAATTCACTATTTGAACACCTTCCTGGGAATAAGTTAGTGTTGGGCGACTTTAACGCCCATCACTATCAATGGGGTAGCTTGAGGATCGATGGTCGTGGGGAGCAAGTAGCCGACCTAATACTAACAGTCCAACCTCTGTCTTCTGAACGATGGTAGAGCGACTCGTGTAGATGATCGTACTGGTAACTTTTCGGCCATTGACTTATCTTTGGCCTCCCCTGGTATACATCAAGATTTCTCGTGGGACCCTTATGACGACTCCTTGGGAAGCGATCATTTACTCATCTGTCTTTCTTATACACGCGACATTGTTTCGGACCCTCCACCTCCAAAATTTAACTATAAGAAAGCAGATTGGGGATCCTTCTCAAAGATCTCCAATTTAGATATATCTATGGAGACCATAAATGTTAAGGTCAAAAATTTAACCAAATCCATATTACACGCAGCTAAGGCTGCTATTCCCAAGACTTCTACAGTTCATGTGAAGCATAGAGCACACTGGTGGACGCCGGATTGCCAACAAGCATTAAGGAAACGCAATAGGAGATACAGGATTTTTTTTATGGTCAGCCCACTGAGGAAAATCTCATTGCATACAAACAGGCACGGGCTGAGGCAAGGAGAATAATAAGGGCCAAACGTGACTCCTGGCGGTCCTTTGTCTCCACGGTGACTCGTACTACACCATTACGTAAAGTCTGGTCCACCATAAGAATATTAAATAATAAAGGCCCATATTTCCCTGTTACCACCTTGCAGGTTAATAATAACATCTATGACGATCCCGTGGACGTTGCTAACATCCTCGCCAGGAGTTTTTCCTCATGTAAGTAGCTCAGCCAATTACGACCCGCGTTTTCAACACCATAAACGCATGGCTAAGCTACAGATATTAGACCTTGCCACAGAAGATGTAGACTCCCCGTACAACCAAGAGTTTACGCTAGATGAACTGCTCCTTGCCCTTAAATCCTGTAAAGACACCAGCCCTGGACCTGACACCATCACGTACGGTATGATCCAGCATCTTAACCAGGACAACGTGATTAAGATGTTAGCATTGTACAATGAGATTTGGGCGTCTCGAACGTTCCCAAACTCATGTCACTTTGTGCATGTCGTACCGATACCCAAAGAGGCTGGTCGTCTTATGAATCCCACTTCATTTCGTCCTATTGTGTTGACTTCTTGTCTATGTAAGGTCATGGAATGAATGGTTAATAATAGGCTTCTTTTTGTTTTAGAGTCGAAGAACTTGTTAAATGATCAACAATGTGGCTTCCGTAAATACAGAAGTTCACTAGATCATTTAATGAATTTGGAGCATTGTATCGCAGAGGCATTTGCCAATAAATAATGATAGGAGTGTTCTTGGACATCCATAAAGCCTATGACATGACATGGCGACACGGTGTACTAATGAAGCTCTATGCTTATGGTTTAAGACAGTGGTTCCCAACCTTTTTGGTCCTGTGGCCCCCCGAAGAAGCAACTGCGCATGCAGGAGGAGGAAAATTAAAAACTAGTAAAGGAGTTCAATAGGAAAGACACAATAATAGATGAGCTGACAGTTGAGGTAGGTTCACTTAAAAGGAAGATCAGTGAAATGGCAAGTATACGGTTGTCAACCATGAGAGAATTATGTAAGAATTCAAAAATGATACAGAGACAGTAGGCAAGCATGTAGTGTGATAGACGAAAACAATGATACTGAAGAGAAGTTAACCCAGGTGAATGAAGTGATCCAATGTTATAAAGATGATGTGAAAACTACGTATGCTGAAATGGTGAAAATTAGGAAAGACTTAGAAACAAAAGTTGAAAAAAAATATAAGAAATGAAGTGAAAAAAAATAATCCAAAACAACCCCAAATTGGTAAAAGATTCAGCAGATATCAATAAATCTATAGTACTTACCGGTATAGAGGAGGAAGAAATAAAAAACAAAATTTCAAGAGACAAAAAGGAGATGGCAAATATAATGAGCATATTGAAGGAAGTATCAGAGGAAATCTGCAATAAAGACATAGAGGAACACAAAGGGCTAGGGAGACATGAGAGAAATAAGCCAAGGCCTCTGAAAGTAACCTTCCAGAGTGTGAACACTGTGGAGGCAATACTAAAAAATGCAAACAAACTCATGGAAGAAGAGGAATTTAAAAAAGTATGGATAAAACGATGCCTAACTCAAGAGGAATTGGGAATACTAAAAGAGAAGAGGGAGGAGGCAAAAGCAAAGAACGAGGGATGATCAGACGAAGAGTACTTTTTTTTTTTTTTTTTTTTTAACAAAGTAATTGGACTGCAGGTAAGAAAGTGGTACATAACCAACAGGGAACAGAAAGGAGGAAGGCAGTAGACTCAAGTCATTGCAAGCATGTAAACAAGATGGCTAGGTTGATGTATTCAAATGCATATGGAATGGTATCTAAATTATTAGAGATAGGTGACTATATCAAAGAAAAGGAACCACACATTATCTGCCTAACTGAAACAAAATTAACCCCAAAGATTTCAAACGATACCCTTAAATTAGAGGAATACAATATATGGAGAACAGACAGAAATTTAAGAAAGGGAGGAGGAACAATAATCTTAACAAAGAAATATCAGCAAGTCAAAGAAATAAAACTAGATACACCCTCACAAATGAAACTGATTGCATTGGAAATTAACACATATGAAAGGAAATTAATTGTGGCAAATTTATACATGCCACCTAAAACAATCACCTGGAAAGTGGCGAATATGAAGACTGCATAAAAAGAGAGGTGACAAAGACTTAAGGAAATGCAGTTGTCATAAAAAAGGACTTTGTAGTAACTTGTAGAGAATATATATATATATATATATATATATATATATATATATATATATATATATATATATATATATATATATATTGAACTTTTGGACGAGCGGTTGTTATACTCGAGTAGTTTTGTAAGTAGAAAATCTTGGTTCCCTTTTGTCATGCAATGACAGGAGAGGTAAAGAATAGTATGGGACTATCTTTATTTGTCTTGGAAATATTAACAAAGTCTCTCACACACGAGTGAAATTAAGTAGAGTCCCGCTAGCTACCTCCCTGTCTCGCTCTCTCTCTCTCTCTTCCAAGTTGCTAAGCCTTTCTCCCTACTACCTGCCGATTCTATGGCCTCTCTCCTTCTGACTCTGCTTCCTAAATTCTGGTGTAGCAGGGGTCGTGTCACGTGTGTTCACTGTGGTTGGAAAGTTCTAGAAGCCTGTCTGTATGTGTGTATGGTCACGAGGCGCTGTCGTGTGCCTATAATGCATTCCTCGAGTTAAGTGTAAGCATGTTTAGCATTGCTCGATTCTCGCAGACACAATACCTTCTCATCATCTGACTTCCTGCTTCTATCTGTCTCTCTATCTATCTAATTATCTATTTATCTATTATGATTTGTAATTATAATATGAAATCCTGACACAGTTTCCCAAATACTGTAGGGCAACTGATCAGTGGAATACACTACCGAATGCAGTAGTGTGTGCCAAAACAATTCATAATTTCAAGGATATGTATGATAGAAATAGTTTAATACACGGGACAGTACGACCTTGACTCATTCCTGGAAAGATACAACTAGGTAAGAACAATTAAGAACACACACACACAAAGTGTGTGGCGGGGGGGAGGGGGTCAGGAATAATGATGACGGTGACGATAAAGGTAATACCGACAATCATCCAATATATTACCATTATGCCAGGAATCGAACCCGGGATTCTCAAGTGAGCCAGGCAGCAAACCACTATGCCACGACCAGCTAAAAGTTATCTCGCATTGTCACAGTCTTGTAACCAATATCCCTCCGTCCCCATTGTGGGCCTGAAGAGGATGAGATTTCCCTGGCACTCGGGCAAGTAGCTGCTTTTAATGTCCTAAGCACTTACGAAAAGTCAGAATGAAGGGAGTGCTTGGGACAGATTAAAAGCATCTACTTGCCCGTGTGTACTGCAAGGGGGTTACCTCATCCTCTTCAAGCCCGCAGTGGGAGCGGAGGGACATTGGTTACAAAATTGTGACAATGTGAGACAACTTAGACCTGGTCGTGGCGTACCGTTGTGGTTTGTTGCCTGACTCTCACCTGTCCCGGCTTCGATTCCCGGCATAATGGTAATGTATTGGATGATTTTTCGTGTGTAAAGTACAGGTTTCTCTCTTCACCATAAAAATAATGATGGTACTCTCATGTAAGGTAGAGCTACTGCTTGAAAGATAATAAGTACTAGTGTAAACCTACCTTTACATCCAAATATAACTAATCAGGGGGCAGCTCGGAAGTTCCAAGGTAACTACCATCTTGTAGCTCAATGGTGGAGCATCTGTTCTGCGTTAAATACTGGCACTCAGTAGCTGACTTTACAAGTGTTCAAGTTTTTTCTCCTCCTGGGATACCACTGTGCATTGCAGGTGAGTGTGATAAGGTTGCGTGATGGTCTTTGCGACGGTGTAGGGATATGGTTGCATGATGATCTTGATTGTGTGGCCACCCTGAATGAGATAGTTGCACTGTATATTGTCAGAATAAGTGCGCGTCCACACGTGTGCTTGAACAAGTGCTGACAACATATAAGCAACACAGTAACGAACACGCTGCAAACATGTTGGGATCAGCAGCGTCCAGATCGTGTTGGCAACATCATGATGAAGCCTCAGCTGCCTCGTATGGATACATCCCATCACCTCTGCTGCCAGTGTTCGAAACTGCACTGAAACATGTATGCATACATCTGTCCAAATACTGCTGCAAACATGTTCCCGAACATGTTGCCAGCTGTGTTGTTAACACATGTTTGAGTACACGTGTGGACGCGGCCTCAAGATTCGTATTATACATGTAGGTGGCATAGTTCAATTTGTAACACGTTTTCCTCGGCAATATATTTTGTATAATGCACATTTTTTTTCTCTTTACTGTTACAAAGGCAAACTGTCAATACAGTAAACGAAAACTACTGGATGTGCTAAGGTTTAGTGTAGCCTACTAACTTCGGGAGGTGATTCTGGAGCGAATTTTAAGTAATAAATCCTTATCAACATGGGTCCAATTCTCAACCATTGTAAATTAAGAGGGAGGCCATTTTCACCTATAAGGAGCTCCGTTATGGCTAAAAACTGGACCCATATTAATATCGCAAATTTTTTTTTTTTACTCAAAACTGACCCAAGAATTATTTGAAATTAGTAACATTAAGTCCTGGGCCACCCTGCATAAATAATAAAGTATTATCAAGGTTTGGTATACTTTTGAAGAGGATGCAACGAAGTCTCCTATGCCACCTAGAATAAGGCTGTCAAATATGTCAAATTCCAGAGAAGAGACTACTTGAATCATGGTTTTGATCCAATACTGTTGACTATACAGTACTGACTAAAGTACTTTATAAAGTACTGTATATTTGCTTTAAAAAATCATAACTCTCAGTTTATGATAATTAAAACTAAACAACAACTAACTAAAGCACTTAAAAAGTTTACCTCTTATTCAGGTATTTCAATTCTAGCTTTCTTCTCTGTGTAGTTACTTTATTGTTTTTTCTTTGAGCAGACTATGGGAAACATGTTAATGATAAGAGGTATTACCACAAGTGGCAAGAATGGGAAAGTTGGGGTGTCAGTACTCTGCTAAATAGATACTGTAGATAATTACTGATCGTGTACAGTACTACCGTTAACTGCACTACTGAATAAATACTCTTAATGAGATACTGTACTACTACGAGTTACTCAATAGATACTGTAAATGGATATTGTACTACAGTGTGAGTCATTGAACATATACTGTATTAATGAGAGTTATTCAGTGTAGACAGATACTGTACTACCGAGTGAAAACCGATGAATACCTGGTACAAACTACTTCATAATGCTACTACTGAGTGAGATGTGAAGCTGTGTTTGGATAAAGAACAATCTTGCTAAGTGTGATGACCATTATATCGTTTGCTGTCATTGGTTTCACATACTGTACAGTACAGTATTCGCTATCTTCTCACTATCTGCAGACTATTTTATTCAGCTTTGGAGAGATTTTGAACTGAGTGGGTCAAATGTGGCCTTCATTAATCGTTTCAGTGAGAAATGGTCTTAGTTGAATAATCTTTATCTGGAAAGTACATGAACATATAAAAATACATTATCAGACTGAAGGGCTTAAAAACAGATAAGATGAATGTCAAGGATCATCCAGTTTAGATGGACTGCATTCAACCTTCCATTACAATGACACCGTATGCCGCCACCACAGTCCACTAACACCAGCCAAGTAGTAACCACACTATAGTATACTTTTTTGTCAGTACAGGAGTACATCAGAGAATAAATAGAATCCTTACCAAACCCAATCAAAATCATTACTGGTTTATAGTAAATAACCTACCAATAGTAATGTACTGCACTTAGTTTTACCGCTGTAACTTTTAAAATAATGCAGGGCAATATTGTACTGTGTATTATATCTAACTTTTATTGTATTGTATATAACTTTACTGTGTATAATCAGACATTTAATTCCCCTAGGCCTAGTCACTCTTTTCACACAACAGATGGCGCTGTAAGCCACTACCTGGGCACTATTGATATATCCGCTGTCCATAACGAATACATGCTACGGCTGTCTCTAACTGGCGTGACTTTTATTGACGCCATTTTCGTGATACATTGGTAGATGTGAAAGATCATTTAAGACTTCATTCATATTTTCTAAGTTTCCTCCCCCAGTCTGGAAGTGATCTCGTGTCCATATCAGTCAGCAATCCATTACTTTATCACTTGTTGGCTATGAATCTTCAACTCCACTTTGCAATTAGGTACAGCTGGGTTAGGATGATGATGGTATGTTCAGCAATGAATAAACTGGATGAGAAAGGTACGAGTAAAATCCAATCACTCTACGTATCAAACCTCATTCATATTAGCTCTAACTTTTGTGCATGTTTTGATTTTTTTTTTTTATAATGATATACACTACATACCATCTACATTACTTAGGCATTTCAGTACGACAATCTTCAAATTTCGTTCTAGTTGCCAAGAGATAAAGACACTTAGTTTCCGTCGGTAGAATTTCTTAAAATCTCTCAAACTGCATGGAGTCTCTACTAAGTCTTTCAGTATAATGACATTATTTTATTCTTGCTGCCTCAAGACACTTTGTTCAGCTTAGGAAATATATGGATACGTTTCCAACCCTTTCAATTGGTTGAGGTCTTCATTCTTGCAACCTCCAAACTATCTGATTTACCTTAAATTGGGAAGACCTCTCGTACTGAATGGCTGCACCCCTTCAATCCAGTGACGTGTTTTAATGATTCATTCTTGCTATCTCCAGATGATTTTAATCTGTTTACGCCTAACTTCTGTACCGTATTTAACTCCTCTGGTCTAAATTCCCACTTACTCTGTGCAAAATCATGGTGATAACAAGAATAAATGAAAATTGAATCACAAAAGAGAATGGGTTAGCTAATTTATTACTTTATTACTATACTTTATTCCTTTACTACTCTTACAGACTACATAAGAAAGGGAGAGACATGGTTAATTTTGAACACCTGTATTTAGGATCTAATACAACATGTCTTTAATTGTACTGTGGAGAATGTCAGTAAGAAGTTCTATACATCATATATAGATCTACCCAAAATATAGACATTTGTTACAGAGGAAGAAGTAGAAGTCATTTCAAGTCACTCATGTACAACACTAACTGATCCCTTAAGCATTTAATCTTCAGTGCAAGGACGTACATAGCAAATGCAACCTACAATCAGCTTTTTTGTTTATACTGACAATACTCCTTAGTAAGAGGAGCGTTACAAATTATTTCAACTACTTCTGTACAACTGGTGCTACAGACTGGCATTATCATATTTATAGGTAGTAATGGAACTTAGATGGGCAAAGGCTCTGTGTTGTTTACTATGGACTTAGTGGCAAAACACCTCATTAAAAAGGATGACTTACACTGTGTAAAAAAAAAAAAAAAAAAAAAAAAAAAACTGCAACACAGAAATTGAGGACCTTGTATGAACAGAAGGAACATAAAATTCAAAACCTCCTTCAGTCACCTTGTAACTTATTCAAGGTATTTTTGATTACCTTCTCAAACATTTGTCACTGATCTGGTCCATCTTTGAGGTGTACGACATACCATATAGTATACACAAGTCATCTGTCAGTAATGGGGTTACATGTTATGTCATGATTTATTAGAAATTTACTGTCTGCCACAAAAGACTGATGCCAGTCTGGATATCTCCGCTGTACTAAGTAATAAATTACAATGCATGATGCTGGGAAAGTATTCTGATATACAAATACTGTACAGTACGGTATACCTTACTGTACTGTTAGTGAGCTTAACTGACACTTTTTAAATGAATTATTTTTTTCTTTGTTAATACAGCTAAAGTCTACCAGACATGGAATCAGGCGGTGTATAAAATGAAACGATCAAAAAAAAAAAAAAAAAGGGCTGAGTGACTGCACAAATGCCAGGTGTTTTTTCGTCTCCACAAACTAACACCTGACAAGACTATGCCACATTTAAAAAGCACGATGTAACCGATTTCTTTTGGATGACCTGTAGTATACTGCACAGTAATATCAAACTGAATGACTAGAATCAAAAGCTGCAGGAATTGATAGCTGCAACTGTATTATACTGGTATGTTTCCAAACTCTGAGTTAATCAGTCTTGTATACATATTGAATGCTAATATAGGTTGCATTTACCAAGTTCATCCAACATGGCAAAGAGCCTTCAATAATTTGATTCTGTACTGGCCGAGCACCCCCTACCCGAGCAAGTACTACACTCTAAGGACCAGCAAATATTTGTACACTGACCTGACCTGAACTAACCTGGAAGGAGGGACTCGAGATGCCAGCACGGCAGCATATCCTGCTTCTCATTCAACTTGTTATCTTTCACTGGCCTCGTCTAGTCTGGCATCGACTTCACCACTGGATCTTGGCATTGACCCATTCTCAGTCATGGCTTTGACTCCATCTCAATACTGGCATTCTGACTCTGACTTGAACTGGATGCCGCTACAGACCTAATATGAATCTTGGCATTGATCTGACATGCATTACGACAATGAATTGACACATGTCTCGGCATCACCTTCCATCTGGATCCTGGTACTATCCTGGCTTCTGGATCTGGACAATGATCTGAAACTGATCCTAGTATTGACCTGGCATGGACTGACAGCCATGGGTCCTTCATACATTGTTCTGACCCTGCCCTGAAGCTCCTAGTGCCTCTCACATTGACCTGAACTAAGTCAAAAGCCACTAGAGCATCAGACATTGACCTTCCTTATATCTGAAGCCTTAGTAGCTTCAGACACCGCACTCTCCTCGATACTTGTGGACCTTGGATTTCCCGCTGGTCTGGTGGCCATTATGTTGGAGACAGAGGTCCGAGTCATACGGTGGTCCCACATGGCCCCGCCAAGGCCCACCGGATTCCCGACCACACCTAAACAGACACTGAAGGGTGCGACGGAAGGCCTCCCGGAAGTCTCGGTTGAAGTAGGCATAGATGGCAGGGTTGAGCATAGAGTTGAAGTATCCAGTCCAGAAAAGGATGGGTTCGATGATGGGTGGGAAAGGACAGGCTTCCCCACAGAGGGAGGTGGTGACGTACCAAATGAAGAAGGGAAGCCAGCACATAATAAAGGCCCCCATTATGATGCCAAGAGTGCGTGCGGCCTTGTGCTCTCGCTTCAGCTTGATCAAGTTGCGTTCCTTGGTGGGTGTAGCTTCTTGTCCATCTGTTGAGGGTCTGTGAGCCATCAACCGCCGTCCCGACCCTCCTGGCACCAGAGGCTCCAGCCCAGCTCCATTGTCGGCCACAGTGGTAGTGGTGGTGGTTGAATTTGGGCCACCAGTGACAACAACAGCTGCCTGAGATGACAGTCTGTTGTGCCGGTGTAACATGCGCTCCTGCCGAGAAGCCTCCAGGTATATGCGGTAGTACATGTAGACCATCACACTGCATGGGATCCAGAAGGAGATGGAGGATGACACAACAGCATACACAGAGTTGACCACAAAGTCACACTGTGTCTGACTGACTTCCATTCCTGGCATAGAGTACCAGCCCATGAAGATCGGTAGGAAGGAGATGAGCAGCGGTGCCAGCCAAACACCTGACAGCATGAATGCCACTCTTCGCTTTGTCATTACCAACGGATAGACAAGTGGTCGCACAATGGCATAATACCTGTCGATGCTGATACAACACAGGTGAAGGATGCTGGCTGTCGATGCGTAAACATCAAACGAGTTCCACACATCACACAGCACACGATGGAAGAGCCAGCGTCCAGCAATTTGCTTACTGGCATTGAATGGCATCACCATTATCGCCACCAGAATGTCCGCCATGGCCAGGGACACCACGAAGTAGTTTGTTATGACACGCAGCCGGCGATGACGTACCACACTCACCACAACAAGGAGGTTACCCAACACAGCACACACTATGATCAGCCCCATGCACAGTCCACTCACTATTACCTCCACCCCAACGCTCTCCATGCCCATACTGCTATTGTTAGCTATCACCGTCTCATCCACTGACTCGATCACTTCCACCTCACCCACACCTGACCAAGTGGGTTGTACCGTCACTTCCATTTTGTGTGATTGCATAGGACTCACTCCATCACTCAGAAGGCAATCTGTGCCAAGCTTTTCAAGTCACGGTGTGCTCTATTTACCCTTACGCTGTTCCCTCTCCTTTCGAGTCACTCCTCTTCGCCTCTCAATGCCTGAAGATGACAATTAATTTTAGTATTGTTTTATACTTCAAAGCACCACATAACCCAACACCAACAGAGCACAAAACATACTGTACATGTGATTGCCAGTGACGGTTACAAAAAAGGCAGAATCTGCATGGCTGAGAATATCACATGTAAAAGGACACGTATTTTATATACATATATATACTCTATCAATTTTCAGGGAGCTTATATTATGTTGCCGGGGCGGGAGGGGATCCTGCTTCCCTGTGTTATATTATATACTGGGTAGCACATGTATACACTTACATAGGAAGCACAGCCAGTTAACAGGAAACACTGGAAGGTAACAGTTATTTTACTCTGTAGCTAACTGCTGACATATATATATCTTACTCTGAATATAGCAACTGTGATAGAAAATAGGAAAGCACTATTGACTTTAAAATTCTCTGCTAATACATCTATATAATAGACAGACTTTCTCTGGCACACCTGACAGCATTAATAAATTTCACGGGGATTCACTAATCCACCTTTATCACAATCACATCAAACAGTATCACAATATACTTGATTCTGTGTTGCAGAAGCTTTGATTGGCGAGAAGTACCGTGACACACCCACACTGAAACATTCATAAGATCCTATTTGAATGAGAGGCACAACATTTATTAGAATAGTTCACGTTTAAGTTTCGTTTGGTGGGTTAGAAAACGGAGATTTCTACTAGCACTATTACAAATAAAAATAATCTACTTTTTCGAAAATACTGCACCAAATACTGTTTTATATATATGTTTAGAAGAGCACCAGAGCGAATAAATATATATGTAATTGTAGGGGCTATTATAATCTATGGAAGCAAGCAGTCAACATATTAGTCAACTGGAACAATGTTGAAAAAGGTCTAATACCGAACACACTAATCATTCACAGCCACATCTGAATACCAAAATCCTTAGCGAAGATAATTTTATGAACACTATAAGACTGCACTTCCTCCAGAGGTCCTGTTTACAGCACTCTGCATATATATACATTCTTCTTGACTAGTCAATCTAACTGCCATTCGGCATTGTATTAGCTTTTCATGTACATATATTGTATACATTTATTTTTTAATTAACCAGTGTCTTGAGGAAGTAATTGCAAATCCTGCACATTAAGTTCACTGACAAAACCGTTGTCATATACACTACAAAGTTCGTTGTCGTGCTTACTGTCAATACTGACAAGAAATGCTTTTATTAATAGCAAGATACATAAAAAAATCACAGTAGCTGGCTACAACCAACTTCCGTCTCAGTCTCGTTTTTATGCTGCGTCCATGAGAGGTCCCATTCATACAGCAAGAAATAATTATTCACATGAGTTCACCCGGCAGTGTGGTTTTATTCGTGTCAACCATAGGAACTCTGCCTTCCGTATTCAAGAACAATACAGACGGGATTCAGAACTGCATAACTACGCGGAAATTTTCACTTTCCTGAGTCTGTATATTATAATCTGGATATATTTTGTGCATACACAAGGTTACTCGTTATTGCATTGCCTTAGGTTTACTGAAGTTTTAAGGGACATATTTATATATCTAACGAACTTGCTTATATAACCTTATAATTTCTTGACATTTTGTAACCCTACATAGTTTAAGAGAAATATTTAAGAAACGTAGCACTGTATACCTCGCTGGCTGCTTCTTATCTAAATCACAAGTTTTATTGATATCACTGACTTTTTTCTTATGTATTTTACAAGCTTCACAGGTCTAGCGTTAGCAATGCATTATATTTTCCATGTTCATAATCTATTGTAGCTATTTTGTTTTCACTTAAATGTTAATATTGATCCATTTTCTATTTTCCAGGTCCTTTCTACTCTTACTTAATTGTTTGCGCTGTTAACTAGCGAATTCAAGTATGTTCACTGTGTTATATAATGTACTGCGTTTGTTTTCGAATATACTGTACGGTATACAACTGTGTTTTTAGTTTGTAGTGCCTGTTCTCGTGTTGTTTGTGCTTTTGTTCTAATCTCTGATGACCTGAAGTTTTCTGTGTGGTTTGTGATTGTATTCAAGTATCTGTTCTTGTTTGTTTTTTTATATTTTCAGCTACTTATGTGTTTTACCGTGTTCGTGTTTTCCACAGCGTTAGTATTCACCTTAGCTATGGAACTGTGTGGTGAACTTCGTCTTGTAATGATGCCTAAGGTCTTACACGTAGTCTTTCTCCACGTTTTTTCGCTACATCTGACCTGTTTCTAGCGTTAGGTCCCACTTTTCAACTTAACCCATCTTAATATTACTGGTGTATTGTTCCAAAATCTTCTTCAGTAAAACATAATACATTTCGTGCTGTTTTGCTGTTTCATTGTCTTGTCAGGTATTCATTTTTTTTTTCCCCCAATTTCCTTCACTTTGATCGCATCTTTGTTTTACGTTATATGAATTAGTTTTGTTTTCATTTATATTTATTTAAATGAATGTATTCTGCTGTAAGGTTATCATAAGGATTTTTTTTTTTTGTTCTTACTGTTAGATTCCCTCTCGGATGTTTTTATATTCCTTCTTCTTATTTAAAGTTGCTAATCTCTCTCATTTGGATTTTTTTTTTTAAACATCATTGCTAGTCACGCGGATTTTTTTTCTTCGTTTCTCATCTCTATCGTGCATGTTCTCGCTTGAATTCGTTGCCCGCTTCTATTTACTCCCATGTTTTTCTTTTTTTTACCTACATCATTCCAGATTTATCCTCAGGTTCTCGTTTGAATTTGCTGACCCCTTCTGTCCACTGCAATCTGCCCTTAGCATCAGTGTGGTGGCAACGGTGAAGGAGTTATGAAAGCAACGCCACACACCCTGGCACTCAACCCTCCCCCTCCCCACGCTGCACCCTTACATCACACCACACCACTAGCCAACAGGGTCACTGCCACCGCCACCACCACTACCACTACCACACTTTTGGCTCACATACTGGGCTCACTGGTACTCTAGGCTCACGTACTGGGCTCACCGGCACTCTGGGCTCGAGTACTGGGCTTGCCGGTACTCTCGGACCAACCGGTACCGTGACGGGGCTGAGTTGACTTGGAATAACCAGTACTCTGATGAACCGGTACGGAATTGAGTTTAGTGGCTCCCGTACTGAGGTCACCGGTACCGGTACGGTACTCTCTGATAAACCGCTACTGAGACGGGAGAGTTAACTTTCGGAAATCTGATCAACCGGTAATGAATTGGAAAGAGCTATTTATTCTCGCGGGTTGGTTCTGCTCACCCGTATTGGGCTCATCGGTACTCTCAGATCAACCAGTACTATGACGGGAGAGAGTTAACTTCCAGGCTACCCGGTACTCTGACCAACCGGTATGAGATGCAGAAGAGCTATTTATTATCGTGGCTTGTTTTTTTACGTACTGGGATCACCAGTACTGTCACGGGAGTCAATTTCGGGTCTAACCGGTGGAAATATGGGAGAGTCGTCCATTTTTTCCCGGTTGGTGGTTCCCGTACTGGGCTAAACGGTACATTATTCAACCGGTACTGTGACAGCATACATTCTCGCTGGCTCGCTTCTGCTCGTGCGTCTAGTAGTTTCGTGTCAGGCAATGAACTGAGCAGGATTATTTCTGTTTCCGCCTTTACTCTCCGGTTTACTTCGGCTCAGGGTTTTATTAGTTTGGGATCAGCTTTAAGACACGTCTTGTCCATTCTCGTCAAATGAACAGGAATACTTAGGCTGTCTCCTGCTAAGAAACTAAGCCTATTCTCCTGGGTTTAGTTCGGCTCGGTTTTGCATAATACAAATAAATTTTCTTCTTGCGAGCTTAGTTCGGGTCGACTCAATATTAACAGCGGTATGTTTTGACTACACTTGTAATATGCAACCAAATTATTAAAAATCAGAGATCACTCCAAACGTCTTCACGATTTTTAGTGAAAAAGTATGGATCACTTTTCACACAGTAGAAAAACTGGGTCTACCTGAACGTACTTTCTTTTCATTACTTGATCAAGTTTTCCTAGTGCTGTTTTACACTAGGATCAGAGTTATAAGAGTAAACTGGCGTACACTGAACCTAAACAAGCTTAGTCCCGTCGGTCGTTTCATCGCTTGCAGTGAAGCACTCTTCCCTCCACAGCAATCTGAAATTTCGTTAGATCTTGAAAATGCCACTATTTTCCAACAGTACTACAAGATGGTTCCGTCTGGGCACCAACACAAAAATTTGTTATGTTTTCGTTGCCTTGCCAGCAACTCCAAGCATCAAGGGAAATATATTCGCCATTGCAACAGTGTTAAGGTTCAGGTATCTTACCGTCTTTCCCAATTTCAAACACCAGAAATTTTCACCTTGTAAATCTCACGTTCACAAACTTATGGTGTCGTCTTATCACCTAAAAACACTAGTAAAGTTAATTTTCTTGTTTCAGATTCGAATATACGTCTTCTAAAAGCTTCAATTAACATATATATTAATTTCAAGCTACAAAATAAATCGTCTTTCCATCCACAAAACTTCAATAAGCGTCCACTTTTTCATTTTCCAGCTCAAATGGTAAATTCACTGGACGTTCAACCTTTCAATTTCCAACTCAAAAATCAGACTTCCATCTAAAAGCCTTCCAAAACCGTAGGCCTATGCAAGCTCACCAGGTCTTCTCCATCCTCGCTGCCATGGGAGACTACAGTTAAGATAATCCGAGAGAGGGGGGCCTAGCAAGCGGGCCTTATTTCGCCGTTGAGTACTGATCGAAGGCTTTTCCTGTGTATTTGGACACTTCCTCCACTAGTTGCCGGACAGGACGGTGACAGACAGGGAGGCCGAAGCTGGCAGAGAAGCAAATGACACTCTTTTCTTCTCCCTCGCGGTGCCGGCGTCGTCTACTCGGCCAATGTATAGCGGACTCCACGACGGAAATGGCGAGATCTGAAACGAAAAGCCAAATATTAGGCATGGCACACTTGGACCTGTTTACATCGTCTGCACTTCTAACCAGGCCTATTAATGGCGTTTGGGGTACGTGTGGGTATGTATTATGGATGCGACGTGTGCGTTTATGCTTGTGGTGTACTGCCCAAGGTCCCACGCACTGCACCGAAGGGGAATAATAACCAACAATGTTGTGGAATTAGGAACAGATAACACTCAAGTGAAAGTACATTAGACCTTCGTTTGGCGGCCTCTTCTCAAAGCCTACATTATATACAACAGAAACAGTTCAGGAAAATATTTTAAAATCATGGCCGCATTTCAAGGATATTTTCAACACGGTCAGCCCGAGGTGGTCTTTAGCAATATATTCTTGCTATCCTCCAGACGATTTTCGTAAGTTTTGGAAGGACTTCATGAAGGGGTTACAGCCTTCATAATCCCTTCCATATGAAACATCCTTCCTATGCTGAACAAAAGCGCCTGGAGATACTAAGAATGGAAGGAAAAATTAGTCGTGGTAGTGACGCGTTAAAGTGCTTTCTGCAAAAATTACAGTTAACCTCTTGTACCATGAAAACGTTCTAATTTATTCTTGGCCTCAGCAGACGAATTGTTTTTTTAGTATAGAAGAGATTTTCTGAACTGCAGGGGTTACATGTAGTTTACATTAACCCATTTGCTAAGTGGTACTCTTCCAAACATGAATGAAATCGTCTGTCGCCAGAAAGGATAAGATAAAAATGACGTTTGAGAATGAAGATGTTAAAACTGGGTGGGCCAATATGTATGCAAGGCCAAATTTTCGGGGGGACATTTTTAGAAGTTACGAGCTGTACATGGGGTTACCCTGCATGCCAAGTTCCTGACCGTATTTAGCAGCAAGGGAGATGGGCTAATCACGCAGCGCTCTCATCACGAAACATCTGTGAGGGCAAAGGGTGTATCCTGACCTCAATATCTGGCGGTCATTTATGAAGGTTTTCAGCTGCTGAAGGGGTTACCATGTTACAGAGTGCATTTCAGCGAGGTAAGGTAACCAAACACACTTTCTCTTCATGGGTTTCACGTACTTTTACGGACAGAGGCTGGGACGGATGTTTATGTCTACGTTAAGTCAGGATTCCGAGGGCTTAAATGGTCAAACTTTTTCATAGCTTTTCCTTCTATCACATTTTCTTGCTTTCTAAACTCTGTCTCATCCCATTATTAGGTGGGAAAAATGGTCTGGATGACGACAACGAAGTAGATGATGGTGAAATGGGTACTGACGGCACCTTCGTAATCCATGGTATATGATCTATCTCCAGACGATTTTATTCATCTTAAGGGGCAATGTCCTAGTTGGAGGAGTTAGACCTGGCCAGCATTAACCCCTTCATTGCTAGACAGCTCCCTAAGTTGAGTATAACCGTCCGGTAGTGGCAAGAATAATATCAGAAGTACGCCGTGGTGCTGGGTTTAGATTCTGCAGGTGCCATGGTGGATCACAAGGTATACGACAGGCAAAGTCGCGCATTGTAATGAATCTGATTCCTCTGTGCATTATAACTAGGATCATGCCGCATACGTCACAACACGTATCACGTTAAGGTTTTTCATAAGCTACATATACTGTGTATATATATATATATATATATATATATATATATATATATATATATATATATATATATATATACACACATATATATATATATATATATACACATATATATATATATATATATATATATATATATATATACATATATATATATATATATATATATATATATATATATATATATATATAAAAAAATCACGCATTTCTTTCATTGGAATATGTTAAAAACTGATCATGCTCATCAGTATCATCACAACTCTGACCAAGTTCAAAGGTACACAAGGGCAGAGAGGTCTAGTTTATATATATATAATCCGGACCTTTCCCACCCTAGGGCACACACATACACGCACATGCTGTATAAAATATTATATATATATATATATATATATATATATATATATATATATATATATATATATATATATCTCTATATATATATATATATATTCATCAGCCGTTTAAGTATCCACTGCAGGACCGGCCTATCCCGACCGAAGTGGGGACATTACAACCAATGTATCTCTACTCTGTGTGTGTGTGTGTGTGTGTGTGTGTGTGTGTGTGTGTGTGTGTGTGTGTGTGTGTGTGTGTGTGTGTTCGACTCTGGGCATAGGCTTCAAAGCCTGCTATCAAGGCCCAGCAGTCCTCTTACATACCATACACCAAGTGGCTAAGGCTGTCTGGTAGAGATTGTGCGTAGGGTGAGAAGTGCTTGTACGTGTAATTGTAGTGTTGGAGTGGCTTTGGATGTGTGTGTAGTCTGTGAACCAAGTGTAATCGGCCCGCGCAAGCCGACTGGGTGCAAGCATACTTTATAGTATGCGACACTGGTTCAACCACAGCACCCCTTATGTCCGCCAATGCAGTACGTGGCCAGAAAAAAGCTCCAAAGCTTATTACCCTGGCGGGTCGCGAACCCTTGTTCTCCAATGTACGAAAACGCACACTTTACCGCTGTACCACAGAGGCTCCATATATTATACATACATAGCAAACTCAAACAGCTTTGATCTGATCAGAACCAAAGTTGATGGAAGGGTTATGGGTTGGGCAAGA
The DNA here is from genome assembly GCF_032717465.1 of Coenobita brevimanus. Classification (NCBI taxonomy): domain Eukaryota; kingdom Metazoa; phylum Arthropoda; class Malacostraca; order Decapoda; family Coenobitidae; genus Coenobita; species Coenobita brevimanus. The sequence continues at coordinate 69,028,901 of NC_136954.1, read as the reverse complement.
ATGAAGTAATTCTATTTTGAGAGTCAAGGTCACACTCGGCCCTTAGACCAGTTGGTGTGTTCGGATGTTGCACTCTGTTCGTGCTCCTTCTTGTTGCTATTATTATTATTACGAACTTCACGTTTGGTGGAGTTCTTACCGACATTGTAGATATTATTATTATCGTTATTATTATTATTATTTTTTTTTTTTTTGGGGGGAGGAAGATCTAGAAGGCAGGCATACCAAGAGCATTCGAGATAGAGTTGAAATTTTGAGGCGTGATGTACCTTGGTTGCAGGCTTCTTTTGGTACAAACAAAAAACAAAGGAAATCCTAGCACTAGCGCCCTCTGTTATATTTTTTTCCAATTTTTGCTTCCCTGCACAGCAAAATCTATTGAATCGATTATTTTGTGAATGTTCCAGCATGCAGCCGTCAACATACTAGTGCACCTGAGTACTGATACTGAGATCCAACAAGTACTTTTTGAGACAGTGAGGCCCTTGATGCCTTACAGTGCTAAATCGGGAAGTATTTGGCTGCTTTTGACCAAACTCGGTAGAAATGTAGTGGGTCATGAGTGAACATGATTTGCACAGTATGAATGTCCTTGGCTTTGATCTCAAGGTCACAGATCAAAATCCGTAAAAAATTTGGGAGGCCTACCGAAGTCCATCAATATTACGTCTACAATCATGATATAAGTATTTTCAGAATCCTAAGAGTGTCTACTGTTTAAGATTTCACAACAGTAATTATGACAATTTTTTTTTATATAAGTTTTTGTACAAGTCGATTTTTTTTTTTTTTTGGTCACTCTACTCTGGAAAGTGGCATTATCATCTGAAATGTGGAGTCCTTTGAATACTGCCTCAGAATAATCAAATTTCTAGTTATTATTATCATTACCTTCACAATAAGCACAGTTTCAACATGCGGGTATAATTCCTCTACCTGTAAATTTCACGCAGTAAGACACAACGAAACAATGAAAGGATTAACAGGGTAACTACAACATAAAAATAAAGCAGACAAATAAATAAATAAAATACAACCGTTAATAAAGATGTTCCATTACAGTGCACCCTAAAGCCCGTTTGTGTAGCGTCCCCTGTGGAGCTAATCCCACACCCAAGGCCCTCCTACCGCTGATATCATCCCATTATTATATTACACGCCATTAACTGTTGCATCAATCAAAGTATAAATCAAAGCGAATTTTATACTTGCAAATTTAATTAACCTTTTCAGTTGGATGTTATACTGTAATGTGTTAATCTTTGTAGCCTCAGATGATTTTATGTTGTACTGTAATGTGTTAATCTTGGTAGCCCTAGATGATTTTATTTACCTTAGAGATGTCTCGTACTGAAAGGGCTGAGGAAAAAATATAGCTCACCTTTACAGTTCGGAAAGTCATTCAGAAGTCGAATTAAATCGTCTGATGAGGCCAAGGATTAACGGAAGTCCTTGTGCTGGCGAATATATATAAAAATTCACTTACCAAAAGTACCCATAGAGGTAACAATTCCAGCGACAACACATGCACGTAGCTTACTCACTGACAGAAGGCATTGGACTGACTCTTTATACATGAATCTCTGATAAAAATTAATATACTATGTAACACCATTTTTACCTGCTGGTAGTCACCTGTCGGGCAACACCACCACCAGAACTGTATGGTACAAAGCTATCACCGTCTCCTTAGTACTGCCACCAAACATTTACTGATCATAAAATATAACAAACAAGCGTACTATCGTTACACTCCCGCTTCCAAAATAATTTACAGCCGACTGCTATGTAAAAAGGCTTTGCACAAAATGGGCTACCACATGCAGGTGATTTTAAATGATGTACGTGTGTGTGTGTGTGTGTGTGTGTGTGTGTGTGAATCAGCCTTTTTCCCCACATGTCGCCGGGATCGAACCATCAACGCATAACAGTAAACTTCCAGCATCCGTATGCCAAATTTCCACTGACAATAAGAGATCCTGGTCAAAATGTACGGTACTAAAACGCCAGCAATTACAGCATACATTAAACCCTTCACTGCTAAAAAATCGGCGTAAAAGGGAAAACAACAACTGACTAAAATCTACTATACGGACACGTAAGGTTTCTTAGGTAAAATGTACGATCCCTTCATTAAAATCTACGGTATTCCCACGCCAGGTGTCAAAATTACTAGCCATTCATTAAACTCTACGGGCTGGGGACCTTATTTAATACCTAGCTGACACTCCCATTGATCTGCTTTATCTGTGTGTCAAGTTAAATTACACATCATTCAGACGGACGGACGGATTACAGAAATGCCTATACGAAGTACTTCTCCAAATCGATGACGTACTTCTTAATATTATTTTCTTGCTACCTTCAGACGATTTTATTCAGCTAAAGGAGGGCCTACCGTTGTGAAATTATTAGTAAAGGCAACAGTTAAGTCCTCCAGTTCGAAAACCCCCTCCTAAGCTGAATAACGTCGTCTGAATCTAGTAACAATATACCAAATACGTCATCGTTCTAAAGCGGTTAATCTCCTCGCACAGTACAAGACGTGAACATGACTCTCTCTCTCTCTCCTTTTCTTCCTTCCTCCTGTTCCTTCCTTCCTTCTCTCCCCACTTACTCTTTTCCTCCCTTTCCTTTCTCTCCTTCCTTGTCTACCTCCCCCCCCTCGTCCTTTAACTCCTTTCACCTCTTTCCCTCCCTTTCTACTCTCCTTCCTTCTCTCTCCTCTTTCTTGTCCCTTCTTTCCTTCCATCCACCCTTCGTGCGTATGGCTGATAAGAACAGCAAACGTACGCAACGCTACGCTGTTGCAACTCTCCATCTGGCCAAGCACATACCCCTCACCTTCCTGCACACCTAACCAAGCGCATAACGGCCCTCACCCCCAATCTTTTCCTTTAAATGCGGGCGTAAGGAGAATACCTTGAGGATACATAATCAGGGCCCTTAAGATTCCTTGCACAGGTCACATTGAAATCTCTGGTAAAATTTTAATATACTGTATATATATATATATATATATATATATATATATATATATATATATATATATATATATATATATATATATATATATATATATATATATATATATATATATATATATATATATATATATATATATATATAAACTACGTAAGACACAGCGTTCTACCTATCAAGAGACACCAGTTCACTGTAAGACACATAACTATGTGAAGTTTCTTGACTCTATAGCGAATACATTCCGAGTTCTGGCCCAGAAGCATATTTCCCTTCTGTTTTACGGTTCAGCACTACTGCCCTCAGCCAGGCAGTGGGACAGGTTAACGCTAGGCTAGGTTAGGTACGACTAAGTTAATTACCAGTAATTTTGCCCGGGAAACACATTGAGCATATTTCCGAGGAAAAAAAAAAAAATATATATATATGGTTAGTTTTGAAACGACGGGGCGGGCGTCGTTCCTGGCTGACGTTCCGGGTGGTGGCGCTGAACCGTGATACAGAAGGGAAATATGTGGCCCGGAAACGAAATCTCTACACCCCGGCCAGCCGCCCGCCTCTACGGACGGATACCAATTGATCCCAGTGATAACACCCTCCTCTGACTTTGTCAGGTGGAGACTAAACACACACACACACACACACACACACACACAAATTCGTACATATAAACTAATAAAAAGGCAAAATCAATCATTTTTCGCGCCCAAACATTTTCGGAAATCTTTGAGTGATAAAAAGTGCGTAAGTTGAACTGGAAACGCTAAAAACTAGTTTAAATAATAAAAACTCTCTTTCTCTCTCTCCTTGACCCTTTTTATCGTAGTTATTTATCATTCTTCCTTTGGGTAATCTCTAGTTTTCTCTCATATATTCTTCCTCTCTCTCTTCTGCTCATCTCTTCCTTCTCTCTTTCCCTTACTGTATAATTTTTATCTCTCCTACCTTCCTCCTTCTCGGGTCCTCTCCTTCATCCCCCTTCTAAGTTTCCACTCTCCCTTAATTACTTCCTCCTAATTTCCTCCTCTGTTTCTTTCTTCAACATTTCCCTCCTCCTTCCTTGCTCTCCTGCATTGCTTACTTTCTTTCTTGTTCCGTTTCCTCACTCGCACTCTTCCTCCTCCTCCTCCTCCGCTATTTCCCTCCCCCTCCCCCTCTCTCTCGTTGTCTCTTCTCTATTTCCTTCTTTCCTAATTCTTTCCAACTTCCCATTTCTTTCTCCAGTAGTTTCTCTCCTCTTTAGTACCTTCCTGTCCCACCTCTCCCTTTCCCTGTTTCTCATATCCTTTCTTCCTCCTCTTCCTTCATCCTGCTTTTCCTCACTCCGCTGTTTCTCCCACCGAGCCTCTCTTCCCTCTTACAGTGCCCACCCTCTCTCCCTCAGGCACCACAGGTAATGAGAAGCCATAACCACATCAGCAGCCTCTCTAGGCCTTCAACACCCTCCCTCACACAAATTGTCTTTCACAGCCTTCCACATAAACGCTACCCACCAATTTTATCTTCAGTAATTATTATCTACACCGTCCTCACTGTAATCATGAGCACTTCCTATCATCACAGTGCTGCAGAGGGGTACCTTCAAGTGGTGGCACTGACATAGCTGGATGGCTCCCCTGCCTAGATATGCAAACGTTCCTCAACTCCCTCCCTGTCCCCTGAATGGGAAATGGTGAACTGCGAGCAGGAGGTGGGCAACTTCAGCCTGCAGTCTACAATTTTCATCATCGTCATCAATCACTATCATTATCTTGAAACTGTTCGTAATGCCCTTCCTCATCAACATCCTCCTCCTTTCACTCATCATTATTTTCAGCCTTGTCTTAACCGTCCTTCTCAATCTCCTCCTCTTCCTCCACCTCATCATCATCATCATCATCTTTTTTACTATTATTCCAAACCCCCTTCACTTCGATAATGTATTTTCCACATTACTCTTATTCCCTCCAAATAATTTCATTCAACTTGGGAAATATTTCATATAATGATGTGTTGATTTAGGTTGAAACTATCCCCTCGTCTGTTGAAAAAGTATTCTCCTCGGCTAAATATAATCGTCCGGAGAGAGAGAGAGAGAGAGAGAGAGAGAGAGAGAGAGAGAGAACGGAAACACGTGTAACAGAATGGAGATAGCTGCCTACCCCTTCACTACGAAACGCCTCCCCATAAGCTCCCTACAATCGCCAGGTGGTGTCAACAGCGAAAAATGAAAGTCGTTGATTTGCAAAGGGGACTGACACAGCCTATAAAACACAACACACTACCGGCAGCTGGAATAAAGTAAGTAATCGTACTGAAGTGATTAGTGAGACCAACTCCTTCACAACCAATAAACCAAATAAAGTTGTCTGCCAGTACCAAGAGTATGATGAAAGTATGATTAGTAAAAATATGATGTTAATAAAGAAATAATCGTACTGAAGTGGCTAATAAAGGCTGATTCCACAAGACCTTCCGTTATACGCTGAATAAAATCGTCTGAAAGTAGTTAATTGAACGGAGACATCGCCAAACCCTTCAGTACATCTCCACTATACGCTGAATGAAATCGTCTGTGGTTGGTAGGAATATAACAACAACGCAGTGAACTGACTGCTTCTAAGCCCTTGCTATAGTTCCTTCACCTTAACTTGGCCCAGATCTGCTGTTTTGCACCTTATTTCACGAAGCTCAGAGGCGGGAATGGCAACATAACGACTCTACATTCTTTTCACCGCACTTCTTCGTGACTAGCGCCATATTCCAGTCTGAATCCATTCTAACAACTCTGTAAGCAAGATCGAGAGATGGCAATTTTAGGCCGAGTTAATGTGAAAAAAGTATAAAAGTTTCCCCCATGTGCTGAAAAAAATCGACGTATTCTACACGGCTTCGGATATTTCGTAATACTTTCTCCTTGGCGATTTATGCTTTACGTCATACCTCAATGAAGCAGTTTACAAGATAATGGCACGGAGTAAAATGCAAACTAAATCGCTAAGGAAGAGGTGCTACCAAGTCTCCTACGCCATCTACAATTCAGCTGTACGTCCTAATGGTGAGATTGACTAAAACAATTAAGCAGGATAACAACAATGAAAGGACTAGGACTGCCCCCCTCTCTCTCTCTCATCACACAGCCATTCATCCCCGCTGCCACCACCATCACAAAACTTCCCACTTCCATTTTCATAATCTGATCCGCAGAGGAGAGAGAGAGAGAGAGAGAGAGAGAGAGAGAGAGAGAGAGAGAGAGAGAGAGAGAGAGAGAGAGAGAGAGAGAGAGAGAGAGAGAGAGAATATATGAAGGAAAAAGTGGAAAGCAAGAGGAGAAGGAAGGTGAGAGGAGAGGATGGACACAGAGAGAGGGGAAATGAAGGAAAGAGGGGAGGGAGACGAGAAAAGAGGGATGGAAGACGAAGGAGAGAGGGTAGGATGGCAGAAAGGGAAGAAAGGAATAATGAAAGGGAGAAAGACAGGAGTTATCGAGAAAGTGGAAGGAAGATGGGAAGGAAAGGAGGAAGGAATGAAAAGAGTGAGAGGGAGAAGGGAAGAGGAGGAAAGGAGGAAACTAGGGAAAGAAGCAGAGAAACGAGGGAGGGAGAAATGGGAAGGAAGAAAGGGAGAGAGACAGGAGGGGAAGGGGAAGGAGGGAGGGATGGAAGTGAAGAGAAACTGGGAAGGAATAGAAAATTTACACGAAGTGAGGAAGGAGGAAATGTGATGGAGAAAGGAAGGGAAGAAAGAAAGAGAAAGGAAGGCAGGAGAGGGGGACAGAAGAGAAAAAGAAGGACGTCGATTGACAGACCGATACTGATCGATAACGATAACAATTAACTATACAAACATGGACAGACAGACAGACTGATATAGAGGGATAGTGGATAACACATTATATATATATATATATATATATATATATATATATATATATATATATATATATATATATATGAGTGAGAGAGAAACCCCATTTAACCCAGCAATTAGCATACCCTTGTCTCTGGCACCCTCCATCCTTCCTTCCTTCTCTCCCCCTCTCTCTCCTCCTTGGCACCTCCCTCTTATTGGCACTCCCCCCTCCCCCCTCTCTCGCTGGTTTCCTCCTCCTTTGATATTCCTTCCGTTTCTCCTCTCTCTCTCTCTCTCTTCCTTTCCATTCTGACTTTTCTTACACTAATACTTCTTCTCTAACATTTCTTCCTTCCCTCTCTCATCTCCTCTTCCTCTCCTCGTCCTTCTTCCGGTGACACCACTCTTCCTCCTTTTCCTTAGTTTCCCCTCTCTTCCTCCTTCCGCCTCTCGTTATCCCCCTCCACCATCCTCTCTCTCTCTTCCCCTCTTCCTCTATCTCTCTCACTTTCCCCGAATATCTTTTTCTTTCTCCTATTTCTCTCTTCTTATCTTTTTCTTCCTATTCGCTTCTCCTTCCTCCTCTTCTTTCTCTCCTCTCACCCCGTTTTCTGTGTGGGTGAAGAGGGCCGGATAATTAAGGAGAGAGGGGAGACTGTTCTTATCGGACTGCTCATTATCTCTCTCTCTCTCTCTCTCTCTCTTAGCCTGAAAACACGAGATAGATTTTAGAGGGGCCTGGCTGTCTATCTAATCTATTTATCTCACCCTCCTGCTCTCTCTCATATCACCATCTCCTGTCTCCTTTACCCTCTAATTCCCTCCCTTTCACCTCGCCTCCTAATAATTTCCTACTCGCCTCTCTCTCTCTCTCTTTCTCTCTCATCCTCCTGCTTGAATGTGTGTGTGTGTGTGTGTGTGTGTGTGTGTGTGTGTGTTTATTTATCTATATGTCAAAGTCCACGTCCTGCATATAATTTACCTACAATATTTTTTAACAGGAAGGAGTATTCAGATAAGTAACACCCACGTCCACCACTTGGTCTACGGGCCAAACGATTGTTCTTGCCCAGTGACATTGGCTCTGGATTGATGGCTCTCAAAATCGTAATATTCCGTTCCTGCCTGATCCTTAATCCTTCCACCGTTTGGGCAAAATCAGTTAAAAACCAAATCAATTGACTATGTTCCGTGAACCTGAATTCTTAACCCTTCCCAGTGGTTTTAATCTTTGTTCTCAAGTTCTCAAAACAGAACCCCTTTGTCCCCGCCCCTCCCTGAACCTGCTACAAACTTCGGTGTAACAAGGATAAAAACGGTTTAAGCTGACCTTCCCATGCCACCGTTTGTCCTAAAAAAAAAAAGCAGTAGGTTAACTCCCTGACTAATCATGATCCTTTCCACCAAGTTTGGTCCAAATCGGATCAAACTTATTTTAGTTATCTTGTTCACACGTAGTCGTCTATCTACCTATTGCCAGACACCTCAATCCCGTAAGGGGTGGCCACAAACAAATCGCCTCCATGTCGCCCTGTCCAATGCCACTTCACTGTCTTGCTCCCAGCTCACACCCCCCTCTCTCATATACCTTTCCACTCCATACTCCAACCTCATCCTCGGCTTCTCCCTCCCTCTTCCCCCTACATCTCACTTCCATAACTCTCCTCGTCAGTCTCTCGCTCTCCATCCTCTCCACATGGCCAATCGTACGCAGATGTATGGGTCGAATTTTGATCCTGCTCTGTGAACATGATTTAATGTTCTCTAAATCGAACCCCTTTGTTCTCGCATTAACCTCAACCCTTCCTCGGAATCTGGTTTAAATCGAATATAAACGGAGCTGAAATCTCTAATTAACTTGAACCTAGCCGCATGGCCTTGACCTTTGATCCATTGTATTAAAAAAATATATATATATTTATATGGGTGTACCCCTTGGCAGTGCCTCTACCCAGCCACCAACATGTTTTTGCGAGGCTGAAGTCAAGGCTCTTTGCATCTTGACTTTATACCTAGATTCCGAGGCAAGATTTATTTCGTCGAGGGAGCCAAGGCGGGGAAACACTGAATATATATGCAGCGTAAGATGCAAAAATAAAACCCAGGTGTAAAGATATTGCCTCTCTTGAAAACATCTGACAGACTTCTGTACGATAACATCTCTGTATTTCATGCTTGCTATTGACTGACGATTTTATTCAATTTCGGAAAGACTCCTTGTAGTGAAGAGATAGGTATACTAACAAATAATAACTTCCCTTATGCTCTTAGGTTATATCACACTTTGGATATTAGTTCATTTACTTTTAGAATCCCTTTAATTGTAGAGCACGAAGACATGACAAGGAAACTGAAACAAGCCGTAGGCAGTTTTAGTCATCACAGGAGATATCCGTCTGACAGCAGGGGTTAAGCTAGACTACTATATATTGACAGTGACTGGAGATCTAACCATAATCAGTTAATCATCACAACATACTCACATAATATATCAGTCAGTCACACTACACAACTTCACCAACATCCGTAAAGTGCAAATCAGAGCAACGACGAAAGCAACTACATACCGTACCGCATTCCTGGCTAAGTTGTTTCACCCTTTTTTAAAAAAGAATTTCACTTTTACGCACAAAAAGCAACTGATAATTTTCTCCGAATTCTCTAACATCTTGCGGGAAATTTTCGTCCGTAAAAAGGAAATGTGAGCAACGATTGACGAGACTTTAAAACACATCATATTCCTGGCCAGTTAAGTTTAACATCTCTCTACAAGAATTTCACTTACGCAAGGAACCACACATTATTATCTGCCTCTTAACCACCATCTTACAGGCAATGAAGACGGTCACTACACACCATACGATAGTTTCCGGCTCGTTGAATTGCATCTTCGGTCTCGGAGATTATCACTTCTAGATACACTAAGCACATGTTAATATCTCCGGCACACGAAGCATTTCTTACCCACAGCAGCTCTCTCCAGGTGGGCATGCAAACGTACTTCTCATTATGCTCAACAATTTAACTGAGAGGTCGAACTGTTTACTCTTGCTTCCCTTTAGCCTCAATAATTCACCTGATAGGCTGTTTTGTTTACTTCACTTTATGCTTAACAATTTCACTGAGGGCGCGTCTTGTTTGCTCTTACTTCCCTTTATACTTAACAATTCCAGAGAGAGACAGTCTTGCTTACTCTAATTCCCTTTATGCTCACCGACAATTCCACAACGTCTTGTTTTTGTTGTTTATATTCAACAATTTCATTACAAGGTTGTCCGGTTTGCTTTCCTCTTTCTACTCGACAATTTCACTTCGTCTGATTTACTTTTCCTTCCCCTCATGCCCAACAATTCCACTGAGAGTTCGTCTTGCTTACTCTCTTCTGGCTACCGCAGGCCGACTGAATATATCTCAAAGACACTGCAAGCACCTATTATAACCCCACGCAGTCGTCCCCCCGCATGGCTGCATACTGATCTCCCCTTGTCCTCAACACCCCCACCCATGACGAGGCTTCCATTGTGCTCTGACTACCCTCCAGCGACACTATCACTTCTTGTGTGTGTGTGTGTGTGTGTGTGTGTGTGTGTGTGTGTGTGTGTGTGTTGTGTGTGTGTGTGTGTGTGTGTGTGTTTGTTTCTGCCCTCGAAGTCTCCCCTGCTGTGCTGCACGTTGGTTGGTACTGATTACATTTACGGTCAGAGTGGAATTATTTATACACTAAGTGATGATCCAGGCGTCTAGGTCGGTGGAGTGAAAAGAACTGTCCTCCAAGTTGGTGGCTGGCTCCGGCTTGAGTGCATTACAGCTAACTCTTGAGAAAGATCCAATACACTCAGAGGCTTATGCATTAATTATAGCCATGACCTCTTCCATTACAAAACTGCGTATATTGTATTATATTTCAACTACTCCCAGATCATTCTGCTAAAGAAATTTCTCTCGTACTGAAATTATTTATATAAAATTCATAAACAGAAAGGACAGATATATGCCAGCGACTGCAGAAGGGTAGTTAAGACGAACAGTAAATTTTTGCGACATTTCAATCTTCCACACAAGCCTGCAACACTACCGGCGCAGTGGCCGTTTATGATGCTGGGGTACAATGAGGAGCAAAGGGGAGGAAAATTTTGACAAACAGGAATCGAACGGTCTTTTAGTTTCCCAGAAGAAAGTTGTCTGTGCTAATCCCTGCACTACTTGCCAACGAAGATTTAACACACACACACACACACACACACACACACACACACACACACACACACACACACACACACACAAACAGTCCTTTTTAATGTACCGAACTAAGTGACTGATCGAAAAAGAAGTACCATCATGCAGGGGGTTTGCCAGTAAGTAGGGAGGAAGGGAGGGGGCAGAGGAAGAGAATTATTTATTTTGTGGGCAAGGGACAGTCACAAACACATACAAAAAAGAAACGACAAAGCAAAAAATCTAACTATTCCCTAAGATACGTCATTTAAATATTCCCTACGACACGCAACCGTCACCTTAAAAATCCAAGTCCCTATTTCATTTCTTGGTGCGAAAGATATGGGATAAATACAGTCTGCCTGAAGCCTGGATGTGTTGTTGGTGAGTGTGTCTATGGCGTCACATTAGCCTAAAGTGGTGGAGGAAGGTCTAGGGCAGTACGCTGAATGAAACAGGAAGATCCACAGCACTTTCTCCTCAGCGATTTATTTTCCACATTATTTTTTACCTAAATAACATTTCTTACTTGGCGTTTCTGCGCATTTTATCTTCTTAACACTTCTTCCTTTGCGAATTACTTGTTTTAACATTCTCCTGTACTTTACATCGACTTCATATCTACACCGTTTGCACCACGAACATACAAGAGGATACTGCAGAATCAATCGCTAAGGAAGGGGTGCTACGGAATCGCCAGGTAACCCATGGTCGGTCCACGAATCACACTGCAAAATTTCTCAAGTTGCAGTCCACATGTCCTTCCCATTGCATCACCTCCAGAGAAAATAAAAACAAAAGTGGGTCCTGTTTTTATAGTACCGGAGTGAGGTGGTGGGAGCAGGTTTTGTAACATGCAGTAGCTGGAGGCTGTGTGTGTGTGTGTGTGTGTGTGTGTGTGTGTGTGTGTGTGTGTGTGTGTGTGTGTGTGTGTGTGTGTGTGTGTGTGTGTGTGTGTGTGTGTGTGTGTGTGTGTGTGTGTGTGTGTGTGTGTGTGTGTGTGTGTGTGTGTGTGTGTGTGTGTGTGTGTGTGTGTGTGTGTGTGTGTGTGTGTGTGTGTGTGTGTGTGTGTGTGTGTGTGTGTGTGTGTGTGTGTGTGTGTGTGTGTGTGTGTGTGTGTGTGTGTGTGTGTGTGTGTGTGTGTGTGTGTGTGTGTGTGTGTGTGTGTGTGTGTGTGTGTGTGTGTGTGTGTGTGTGTGTGTGTGTGTGTGTGTGTGTGTGTGTGTGTGTGTGTGTGTGTGTGTGTGTGTGTGTGTGTGTGTGTGTGTGTGTGTGTGTGTGTGTGTGTGTGTGTGTGTGTGTGTGTGTGTGTGTGTGTGTGTGTGTGTGTGCGCGCGTGCGTGCGTGCGTGCGTGCGTGCGTAAGTGCGTGTGCGTGCGTGTGTGTGTGTGTGTGTAGAAGGTTGGGTTGCTTCGCCATCATCATCATCATCGCCTGTGTTGGGGCCTCCCTTGTTCCTCTCAGTGCTTCTCTACTAAATACTTTCCTCTCTCTCTCTCTCTCTCTCTCTCTTTCTGTCTCAGCTTGTGTTCTTGCTTGTAGAAAATAAATAAGGTGGGAAGGAAGAGGCAGTGTACATCAGCCAAAAGAGAAGGATTATGACGGCAAGGGATAAGATCAAAGAGAAAGAAGGAAGAGAAAAAAAACGAGAACAGGAAGAAGAGAGACGAAAAACCAGGTAAGAGAGAGGCAACAGACAAATAAGACTAAATTTCCTGTTTCCAAACGGCCTCTTCCTCTCCTGCAGAAGTAATAACAATAAACACCAACACATCTTCCTACACATGAACCCTGCTTCCCGTCTGTCTTATTAAATCTCTCTCTCTCTCTCTCTCTCTCGTCTAACGCTTCTTCATGTGACAGGTAGCATCGGCAAAAAATAAATACATTAAAATAGTCTGGTATTTGTCCCTACTCAGTAACGATCCCTTCTCACGACACATCCTCCTCCCTCATATACTCTCCCACTTATTCCTCCACCACACCTACAGTACAGGTAACATAGTCGAATCTACTTATTCTACTTTATTTCATATTTTACTTCATTTCAGCGGAGTTCAGGACCAAGCAGATCCATAATTCAGGCGTTTCAGTTAATTTAGTTCTCTTTAAGGCCCTCCAGGTGACTACAGTATCACTATATCAACTAAGGTCAATAAAGATCGACTAAGGTCACGTCAACGAAGGCGTGTACACTCGATCGAATTAGCATCAGTTCAGATCTCGCACGAAACAATCTGACGCCGCTTATACGCTATACGTTGCAAAATGAAGACTGGTCCTAACCCTGCTTGCACGACACTGAACCGTATTACTTACTATCCGTATGTTCCTCCTTGCCCATAATAAGTATTGAACTGTTACCGTATGAACATTTACTTGAAAACAAATGTCTTCCTTTGATATAGAGTTATTTTCTATTTTCATCATTTGGAATAACAATGGACTTCTCGCGCGACACTTTTCTGATTATGTGTATCATTATTTTTTTATTATTATTATTATTATTTTTTTAGATTTGGCAACTTACAGTGAGTCATCCACGTCTTTTCAGGTCCCTCTAAGTCCATTATATCAATCCAGGTCACGTGCCAAACACACGTCGATCCAATTTAAGTTTTCCAAGACGTGGCAGCTCAAGGGAAGTATTGCTGGGTACAAGGGCTAACTAACACCTCCTCCTTGCTAGTTTCTTTCCGCATATGACACGCCAATATCCTCTTACCTTATTTACGGAATCCAGGTCGATAGTAAAACGACACATAAAACGAGAGTATGATGTAGTATGCAAAATAAATCGCTAGGGATGAGGTGCTAAGTAAAATAATTACCTAGGGGAAAAAAATGCAAGAGGACAGAAATCTGGGCAAAGTTAAAGTGATCTGCGTATAGCCAAAAAAACTGTGCTAAATGTAGTGCCACAGTACTGTCGTTTTTTCCACCCCTGAGCTACGTGCAAAAAGCTGCTAATGGAGGAAAATCCGGGTCAAGTAACGCGGAAACAACTATAACATTCACAGCCCCCCAAGAGCGCCATTACAACACCCCACCACCATCACTACACCCACGGGACAATGTCAACCTGATTTACGCAACACACATACGCCGCCAAGTCACCATGCTAAGTATATATAAATTGCACCCTCCTGTGGCCTAGTTTTAGCAGTCTATCATAGGGGTGACCAACAGACTTCCTACTGCCTACCCTCTTGCTATGACCTGCTCATTTTTTAGATAGCGTAAAATTACCATCCCTCCATCTTAAATACTGAGCTATAATAACAGGCAAACTAGAATATGGTGCTGGTCACGAAGAAGTGCTATGGAATGGATGCGGAACCATGTACTGTATTATTCTGCTCCTGAGCCACGGGACACAGGCTGCAAGAGGACGAAAATCTCCACCTAGTTTAAGAGAATGGAATCTAGTCATCTCAGAGGACAATTGTAAACTAATAGTACCCGAAAGTTTAGAACTGTGCCTACCGACTGCACGAGCGTCATTAACACAAAAGTCTTAGTCTGTTCACGCGGACGGCTACCTAAATGCCTCCTTACTTCTTATCAGTATCTGTCACTAGCCCAGTTTATCTATTGCCTAATACTTAATTCCATACTCAAATCAGCATGGCGAGGATTAAATTGTCTCCCTGCTTACCTGATACAAGTCCTGTCTCTCCATCACAATTCCTGTATATATTTATCTGTAGTCCTGTCTATCTCGTCCTGTCTGCCTATTGTCAGACGCATAATCCCAGACCTGATTCATGGCGGCCACGACAAAAACACCTCCTAGCTTCCATCACCGCTCTAGTCCTTCCCAAAACTACAAGCTGCCTTCCCTCACACCAGGAACCTTAGAGTGAATGCCATCAGTCTGACTTATAACCGTACTCTAGGTGGCACAGGAGGCTTTCCCGCGCCTCTAACTCGGTTTCGCGAAATTCTCCTTAACTTTCTTTATTGTTATATTATTAACATACTTCGCATCATCTGTCTATCTATATGTCTATATATACCTAGACGCATTAATCCCGGGAGGGATGACCACTAAGAAATCGCCTCTATGCTATTCTTTCTACCGCCCTCGCGCCCTTTCTCTCTCCAATTCACTCCCTCACTCAAATCCCCTTCCAACAAGGAGTTATCGTGTTTATGCCGAATTCATCATTTGTTTTTAAAAATAAACTGAAAAAAATGTGTATATATATATTATATAAATAATTTTTTTATTATATTTTTTTATATAAATAACAGAACGGAGGAAGGAAAAACAAATGAGTAAAAAAAAAAAATCCATACACCAGATTACTGGTGTCCTCTGTTCAAAAAATATCTGTAACAGTTAGACTTGAACAGTTGTGGGTTGAAATTTGGAGGGAAACAACTCTGGGGAAGCGAGTTCCAGAGAGATGCAGTTCGGGGAATGAAGAATTCTGATAGGCAGAAGTTCTGCAATATGGCTGAGTGACATTCCAGTCATGAGCGCTACCAGATGCCCGTGTAGCACGAGGGAAGGCATGGAGAGGTGGCACCATGGACGCAACTTCGTCTGAGCATTTGCCAAAAAAAAATCTGTAAAATAATGTAAGGGGGCAGCATTCCTTCTTACTTGCAGGGGAGGTAGTTTATATGTAATGGCAGGGTTGTTAATAATTCTAACAGCCTTGTTCTGAATTTTGTCTAGTTGTCTTAATGCAACCTCTCCACAACCATTCCACAAGGGTGAGCAATATTCAAGCAGAGAGCGCATATGACTCTTATAAATTATAGCTAACTGCTCATCGGCGAAGAGTTACGGACTCTGTACAATAATTCAAGTTTCTTTGAGGCGGTTTTAGCAAGTGATCTGACATGAGAGGTCCAGCTGAGGGCACTGTTAAGTGGGACGCCAAGAATTTCAATACTTTCGGAGATGCGAACATTAGTAGCACTGAAGGTAATGTACGAATCTGGCAATATCTGTCTATTAGTAAACTGTATATATATTTAGTTTTACAAGCATTAAAAGAGACAAGGTTGTTTTGTCCCCATTCACTGATTGTAGATAGATCTAGATTTATGGAGATGGCTGTACTGAGTTGAGAGGTAGAGATATTAGACTTTGTAAATGGATGTCTGAGTGTGAATGAACTATGTAGTGTTCAGTCATCTGCATATGAGTGAATGGGATTGTGGGTGGAAGATAAGATATCATTAATATGAACCAGCAATAGGGTTAGCACCAGAACTGATCCCAGCGGCACACCGGCGTTGAGTGGAAATTGGAATATACATCATCTACTTTTACTCTTATTTTCCTGTCACTAAGATATGAAGAAATCAATGGAACAAAAGACGTTAGTCCATAGCACGGGAGTTTGGACAGCAGGGAATGGTGCCATACTCTGTCGAAAGCTTTAGAGATAACAAGAGCTACTGCATGAGTTTCTCCACAAAAAATCAATTGATTGATGGATGGTATGAGTTAAGAGATTGAGTATGTCAATGGTGGATCTTTCGTGGCGAAAACCATATTGTCTATCACTAATTAAGTTGTTGGGTTCAAGATGTTTAACGATGTGCTTATTAATTAAAGTTTCAAATACCTTACCAAAAGAAGATGTGAGAGGTATTGGTCTGTAATTGGAGGGGTCAGACGAACTTCCTTTCTTCGGAACTGGGTGGATATTGGCTTCTTTCCATGAATTTGGGAATAAAGAAATACGTATGCATAGTCTGAATAATTTAGCTAGGACAGAGGCAAGTTCAGGGGAACACTTTTTCAAAACAATTGGCGGAATTCCATCTGGGCCTGGAGCTTTGTTGGTAATGTATATATATCATATACATACATACATCTCATCTCATAAGCCGTTTGAGTGTCCACTGCAGGACCGGCCTATCCCGACCGAAGTGGGGACGGTACAGCCAATGTATCTCTACCAAGTGGCTTAGGCTGTCTGGTAGAGATTGTATGTAGGGTGAGAAGTGCTTGTACGTGTAATTGTAGTGTTGTAGTGCCTTTGGATGTATGTGTAGTCTGTGAACCAAGTGTAATTGGCCCGCGCAAGCCGACTGGGTGCAAGCATACATTATAGTATGCGACACTGGTTCAAACACTGCACCCGTTATGTCCGCCAAGCAGTACATGGCGAGAAGAACGCTCCCAAAGTTTATTACCCTGGTGGGGCGCGAACCCTCGTTCTTCAGTGTACGAAAACGCACACTTTACCACTGTACCAAACAGGCTCCTACATACACACACACACACATATATATATATATATAGTTACAAGGATAGGTCTAACGGGTTAGAGATACAAGACTGCAAGAGATAAGCGTTCAAAAGACACACACCATCCCTCATCAGTTAACACAGAGGCAGCCGCCCAGTGATCCATAGAGATCAATGTGTGCATTCTTGTCTCAGTAATTGCCCCTTGTTATGTACCCTTCCCTCCCCTACCACGCACTCCTCCATCATACACTTGCCTTCCTACCATCACTTTCCAGATCTTTCATTTCTGTATTCCTCCTTACTTTGTTCTCTCTCTCTCTCTCCTTACAAACAGCCCTTCTTCATGTATTCCTTTCTTATTATCAGTTCACCCTTTTATTCTTATGTTCTTTTCTTTTACATTCTCTTGTTCTAACATTTGTTCTTCCTCACTTTGCTCACACTTGTTATCCACGCCTACAAACAGCCCTCTCTCTTACTCTCTCCCTTCCTATACAACTTTTTAATTTTCTTTTAATGTGTTATTTTGCTTCGTTCTTCAGTTTTCCGTCTTTCCAATTCCCCTCTCTTTCCCTTTACTTGCTTCTCCTTCTCTTTGTTATCATTTCCTTCTTTCTTACCTTCCATCCCGCTTCCTTCCTCCCTTTAACGTTTCCCATCGTATTTATCTTCTTCCCACTCCCTCCCTCACTCCTTGCTATTCACCTCCTACTTCCACCTCTCCAGTCTCTCTCTCTCTCTCTCTCCTTGTTATTCACCGCCTCCCTCCACTCCTCCTCGGTATTCCAGTCACTCTCCACGTCTTATTTACCTTGTGGCTTCTCTCTCTCTCTCCACCCCCCTTGCTGTTCACTACGTCTCCTCTCACCATTTCCAAACACCCTGCGTGATGTAAAAAAAAAATAATTAAAAAAAAAAAAAAAAAAGGAAGGGGGGTGTTATGCCCAAGAGAAGATACTTTCCACATTAACACAACCTGCCTAATTACCTATACTGTACTCCCTTTCCCTATGCCTACTCTTCCTTCCTCCGTCCCTCTCTCCCCTTCCTTCTCTCCTTCTTCCTCCCTTGCCCTCTTATCTTCTGCCACTTTGTCTTTCTCACTATCCCTCTAACAAGCTCTTTTTTCTTTCCTTTCCCCCTCTCGTCTTCCTCCCAACTCTTCCCTCTAAACTTTCTTCCCCTTCTGCCCTTCCTCAGTTGCTCTCTCCCTTCTTTTCCTCCTTGCTATTCACCTCCTCTCACCAGCTCTCTTTTTCTCAATCCCTCCTCTCTCCTTTCCTTTCCTTCTCCCTCCTTCCTATTCACTTCCTCCCACCGTGTCTTTCTCTTCGTCAAACCCTCCCCTCTATTTTTCTCTCTTTCCCTTTCCTCCACCCCCCCCCTCCCTCTCTCTCTCTTTCCTCCCACACCCCCATCCTTTTCCAGTATGTGTGTGTGGCGTGAAAGAGGCCGAGTGTTGGTGTCCACGCAAGCTCCCTGGTGACTCCAATATTAGTAAGTCAACACAAATGGCCTTACACGCTCCTTCCCTCTACGCCCTCTTCATTTTTACTCTTTTTCCACCAGCGTCCCCCCGTCCCTCCTCTCTCTTGCTTCTTTCCCTTTCCCTCCTCTCCTCCGCCTCATCCTCGTTACTCACCTCCTTCCCCTATCTTTCCTTGCTCTTCTCCTTCCCACCAATTCTCCTCTCCTCTCTGCCAATCACCACGTCTGCCCTAACCATTACCATCATGCAGCCAGTCCAGTGCGTAAAACAATCCATGTGTTTGTGCTCTATAAAGCTAGGAATATTACTAACGGAGCCTGAATTTGCTTTTTATAGGAAGTTTGTAGGGAAAGAAGGGATTTGGCCATAATGGTTAAATGAGTGTAAGCAAAAACTGATTGAACGTGGTTGTTATTCTTTCTCTCTCTCTCCCTCTATTCGCTTCTTCCTTCCTTTCTCTCCTCTCCCTCCCAACCTTCTCACTTTCCTCCTTCCCTCCTCTCTCTTCTCTTCTCTCCCTGCTTGCCCTTCACCTCCTCCCGGCACGTTTCCCGTAATCACCGCCACCATCCTTTTGCAGTGTGGGTGTTGGTGTCCACGCAAGCTGGCTACTTCCTCCTGTATTGCTAAGTCAACACGTTGCCTCACACACACACACACACACACACACACACACACACACACACACACACACACACACACTCTCTCTCTCTTTCTCTCGTTAACCCAAATGGCCTTACACTCGCCTTAGTTCTATCTCCTTTCTATTCACCAGTCCACCCCCCTCCCCCATCTCCCTCTCTCTCTCTCTCAGAAAAATCAGGTATTAAAAACTGCTTGATTTACGCTGCTGCCTTGAACTACAACTGAAGCATTCTATTCCACCTATTGTCAGACGATTTTGCTCAGCTGCAGAACGTTCTATCAATGTGAAATGTTAGTAACAATTTTGTGGCTACTTTAAGGTGCAGTGTGAAGTATAAGAGTGATAAGAAAGTAATAGGGAGAGTGTACTGTGATCAGGATTTTAGGGTTGTGTGTGTGTGTGTGTGTGTGTGTGTGTGTGTGTGTGTGTGTGTGTGTGTGTGTGTGTGTGTGTGTGTGAATCCCGCTATCGTTAAACAAGTTCATTCTGCTTAGGAGAGATCCAGGGAGAAATTGGGTTAATTTGTGTTCGTGTTGTTGCTAGGAGAGGGAGAGTTAAGGTGCGAGGATGTGAGGGAGGGTGGTGGCTGGTGTGTGTTTTGGGGGTCGTTACTGAGTAGGGGCAATAAGTCAAGAAGTCATTCTGTCGAAGCATACCCTCACTAGCAACGGTGGTGGATTACTAGCCTCTCTCCCTCTCTCTCTCTCTCACACACACAATGACATTAACCTAGAAACTCATGAATTCCTCAATAAATACATACACTATCCCCTTCCACCCTCTGTAGCTCTATCATTTAACTCTCTCTCCTCTCACGTTTTGCTTTGTTCCCTCCCCTCTCTCTTTGTCCTTCTCTCCTTCCCAATTTACCACGATGCCATACCCTTCCCCTCTCCTCCCCTCCTGTTCCCCTTCTTCGTTCTTTCTTTTCACCACCTCCTCTCTTCCTTCACCGTTATTCCTCTCCCCTCACTTCGTCACTTTCCTCATCACTCCTCCCTTTGTTATTCCCCTTCCCTTTCCCTCCTCCCTGATTTCTACCTCTCCTCTCATCCCTTTTCCTATTCCTCCCATCCCATCCTTTCTTTCATGCCCTCTTACTTCTCATCTCCCTTCCCCCGATCTCCTCACCCTTGCCTCGTCTCTCCTACCTCTCCTCTCTCTCTCTCTTCTCCTACCCCACTCTTTTCCCTTCCCTCTCCTACCTCTCTCTCTCCCTCCCGTATCTCGTTCCCCTCCCCACCTCTTTTCCTCTCAACTCTCGTCCTTCTATCTCCTACCTCTCTCTCCCCTCCCCTTCCCTCTCCCCCTCAGCCCGTCTCTCATCTCCCCTCCTTCGCTTTGATGGGTAAGGAGGACAGGAATGTATATAGTACTTTACTCTGTCATTCCCTCCCCTCTCTCTCATTCTTCTCGACTCTCTCTCTCTCTTTACCTACCTACCTACCTATTCATCTATCTGGCTGGCTACCTATGTCCGTCTATCTATATATCTAACGATGAAATTCTCTATTTTTAACCTGTTATAAGAGAGTAAGTTTTATTGTTTTACCGATAGTTAATTTTTACACCCTACACCTTGACAGACTCCCAGCGTGTGTGTAAAATCGTGTGTCATAAGCAAGACTGAAATACACACATCGTCCTCAGAGGAATTAATATTAAGGCGAGACCACCTACAAAGGACTGCCCTATGTGGTCTGTGTATCTATGTAACTATCTTTCTAGTGTCACTCGGGTCTTCTGACACACTTCTTTATCCCTTAACATCCTCTCTCTCTCTCCCTCCTGCCATTCATTAAATCTCCTAACGACACTTTGCAACATACACTCTAACATTCCCTCTTCTCTCTCCCTCTCTCTCTCTCTCTCTCTCCGCGGCACGTCTGGTATGCTGGTGTGACAGGTGTGAAAGAAAATACCCCCTTTGGACTCCTCTGCACCGCACTCTCTCACGCCAATTGCATCGAGACAAAATTCACACACATGCAGGGTGTTGCAAATATACCGCCTCTCTGTTCCCTTGTATAGAATTCGGACAGATATAAAGGGTAGTTCATATATTACGCTTCTCAATTCACGACTCAATATTTTGGGGTTACAAGGAGGTTTAAATATCGACATCTCTAACTTCTGTAATGGCAAGAAAAAAAATAACACTTTAAATAGATAGATAGTGTGTAATAGCAACTTTGACATAATTCCAAGCACTTGCTGGATAATGGTATGGATTTAGCAGTATACACGGAAAATAACAGGTAATTTCTCAAACACTGAAAAGATGGACGGGTCTTCGATACTGTTCGTCTTCATTATATACGACTGGTTCGAAGCATTAAACTGTTTAGAAAGTAGTCAATAATTATGTCCAAGCTAGTTTTCACACAGTATTTTTTCTATTTTAAATGCAATTTGTGCTAATGCCACGATAATGTCGATATTCTCAACTTCCTTGTGGCCCCGAAACATGCATGTGGCCAATTTTTGTGCGTAAGATTCGCATGGATATACAGAATGGTCAATATATTCATCTTACTATATATCTATCAATCAATCTATCATCAGAGAGAAGCCTTGATCCAAGAAAGGGTGTTCACAAACAAATCGCCTCCATGTCGCCCTGTCGTCCGTCATCAGGCAGCCCATTCTTCAAATCACAACTCCCTACCTTTATATACCTCCCCACTACACCCCTACACCTCCTTCTCGTAACCCCTCTACTCCTCACCAACGTATTCTCCTAGTCAGTCTGTCATATAATCAGGCATCTTAATTTTCGTGTTGCGGGGACGGCTATTAGGAGCTTCAAGAACAAGCCTAAATATTTGTTCCCCATACCAGCCGACTGAGCCGTCCTCGAAAGACGAGATGGGAGGGCGGATTTTTTTTCCCCCCCTTTTATGCGTCTAGTTCTGAGCATAAGCTTTAAGAGTCCGTTCCCTGAATCCCAGCAATCCTACCACGTACTATACACCTCCACATGTTACCGCTTCGGCACTAACACCAACCGCTCATACCGAGCACAGTAAATACTAGGACTGTCTCATGCAGAAATGGTGTACTGGTATTTGCGGGGGTATTTTTACATGTGGGTGGGTCTCATGGTGGATAAGTTGTGTCTGTTTAATTTCGGTTACTTTAAACTGTTCCCTGCCCAGCCGAGATTCGAACCCGCGTCCACTGGAACAGCACACCACCTCCCCCACCGACTCGACAACTGCCTCCCCCACCCTGTAATTCGGATGTGAAAACTTTGAGGCAGAAGTTCTTGCTAGACAAATTTCGGAAGCAGAAAAGTCGTGTGTGTGTGTGTGTGTGTGTGTGTGTGTGTGTGTGTGTGTGTGTGTGTGTGTGTGTGTGTGTGTGTGTGTGTGTGTGTGTGTGTGTGTGTGTGTGTGTGTGTGTGTGTGTGTGTGTGTGTGTGTGTGTGTGTGTGTGTGTGTGTGTGTGTGTGTGTGTGTGTGTGTGTGTGTGTGTGTGTGTGTGTGCGCGCGCGCGCCTAGGTTCGAACTGAAATAATTCGTGTATCTATCTATAGCCAGACGTCATAATCACGTAAGGGGTGGCCGTTTTTCTTTAAGTTGTTATATAGGAAGGAGCACTATCCCTCCACCAACCCACCTCCTGACACGTTGGGAACACGTGTGAGTTGGCTGTACTGTATGGTTACCACCCAGCAATGTAAATGGTTTCCTGGCTTACAGAAAGCCATTAAGTTTGTCAGTCAATGTAAAGCCACCTGAAATGGAATGAAGAGTAATAAGAGGTGACAGGAAAGATGAAAGAAATGAGGAGAGGGGAGGGCAGACACACACACACAAAGATAAAAAAGAATGATAAAGGCAACAATTAGTAGTATGTTAAAACGTAACAGCTATGGGTAGGATCAGCGGCGGGTGGGTCTATCATCTAAACTTGGCCCAGGTTTTTGGTCATTTGCAGCTTATTTCACGTACCTCGGTGGCAAAAAAAAAAAAAAACAAAAAGCAAAAAAAAAACGATATTGTTATACTACTTCATCCTTCCATGGCACTTATTCGTGACTAGTGTGCCTCAGTTAATTTTCTCACGGTTGCGGCAGCTCCGGGATTTATTTGAATTTGTACTATGCGATTTTTTCAGTTGAGGGTTAATCACTGCAGCCACGTTCTTTCTTTACTCATTTGTACGCTTCTCCGTCGCTCTCGCACAATTCCCCTGTCTGCTTTCAATTTGTCACTTGTTTCCTCGCTTACACTTTTATCTGTACATGACCTACAACATTTCTTCCCCCCTCTCCCCTTCTCAGAACCAGCTATCAAAATCATGAAACTGTGTGTGCCAAAACCATTCACAAATTTACATGAAAGTAGCAAAACTCAATCCAAACTCAATCCTCAAAATAATATATACATAAATAAACAGAAGCAATAACAATAAGGTAACTGCACTCCTTCCCCATAGCACACTAAACTTTAAATCCATTCTCTCTCTTAGCTCACCTTGCATGCAGGAGGGTGGCGTTCAGAGCAGCATGCGCATGGCCGTTTTCTCCCACCATGCATACACAAGGCACTTCAAGAGATATTGTCACTCCTTTTGCCTAACACTTTATTTTTTTCCCCTCTTCCTTTTCCTAGGCTTCGCTCTCTCTCTACGGTATACTGTATATATAAATATCGTTTCGTATAGTTAATAAAAGCTCCAACATGCATGCGTTGGCCTTGGTCACCTTATGGTGGCTCTCCAAGTTGCTCGACCTCTGACCGCCTCCCTATTCAGTACCATATCCCTGAGGTTACACTCTGTGGCCCCATACCAGGTCTTTTTCGGTCTGCCTCTCGCAACCCTACAGCCGACGTTCACATTTCTCACCTTCCGCACCCAACTGTCATCCTCCGTCCTATCAACATGCCCAAAGCATCTCAATCCACCCCTCATCATCACAACACCAATACACTCCAGTCCCATCCTTCCTCTCAACTCAATCGTAAACGTAGCACCCCTCCCACCCCAGGTCTCACATTCAACGACGCAATACACACCCATCTAATCACTGTCATTTCTGCACATTTGAGCCTACGAATATCCTCCTCGTTTACGTAAATGGCCAGGCCCCACTACCATACACCATTACACTCTAACACATCCCGCACACAAAGGTCCCCTAGCACGGAGGGAGAGCCCTCTCAATGTCTGGAGAGAAAACAGTTTCCTGAACAACCTCTAACCACTCCTTACCCTAGCCACAGAGCCCCACACCCAGCATATAACATCTACATCGATCTATCAATCTACACATACTTTCATATATATATATATATATATATATATATATATATATATATATATATATATATATATATATATATATATATGTCTGTATTTCCTACTGCCTATAATCTTCACTTTCCAACGCAGTGTGTCCAGGCATCTCGAAATGAACTGATCTTGAATTTGGTTCTCTATTGTAGTTTTTTTTATCTTGGAGGGAAGAATTAGCAGGCTCCTTGCCTTTGGTTACTTCTTCCTTGCCTTATATCTATCTCTCTCTCTCTCTCTCTCTCTCTCTCTCTCTCTATATATATATATATACACACACACACACACACACACACACACACACAGTGTAAATACTGTCTCCATTTGTCCTCATGGTGGCACCAGCACTAGGCTTTATATATATATATATATATATATATATATATATATATATATATACATACACACACACACACACACACACACACACGGGGGGGGGGAGCATGAAGGGTTATAGAGGCTTTTTATCACGGCTACCATCGATGGACTCTTGACATTAGGCGCTTATAGTCAGACAGACAGACAGACAGATTCCACATACACTCCACTTTTATATTATTCTCTCTCATTCACATATTACCTTTTTATTGTTCTCTCTCTCTCTCTCCCTCTCACACACACACACACACAGACCACCCCATTCACACACAAAGCCACACACACGCACCTATACATAACGACCCCCACTCACGCACTCTCCCCATACCTAAGCACACAATTAGGTGCACGCAGCTTACATTTTTAGTATACCGAACACACTCAACGCACGCACACTCAACTGACGATGGAGTCATGATTAACGGACGCAAATATATACGCACTCACATACGCTCGACACGTGCCATAATGAAATCCACTAAAAAAGAGACTGAATGCTCTCAATACACTAAAAGCTGACATGATTTAACCATAAAAATCTTAAAACCGCACACAAACACACACATATGCACTGAAAACAATTAAATGCACTCACATATACGAAACGGGACATGACTACACTAAACAAACTAAACGTAAATACACAAAGTAATTAATGGCAATAAAGAACATACAAAAACGGAGCAATTAAATAAACCCAAACTCACTCTTGAATCCAGTGAGGTATTTATTACCTTTAACAATATCAACTATTTTATTCAACTTAAGATGGACCTCCACTTTATTCACTTTACCCAGAAAGGAACAAAAACTTTAGATCCGCTGTAGCTATATGAGAATGAGCAAATTCTTCTTTTACGTTGGAACCTTTCTGAACTTTACTGCCTCGTGTATCAGCCCGTAGTGTTACCGTATCTCCAGCACCGTACTAAAAAATATCAAAGGTAGTATGTGCTAATTCATCACAAAGCAGTTCTTGTACCTAACTGCTTCGTATTGCAGAATCTTAAAACTTTTTACTCCTTGGGGAACGCACCTGTAGCAATGTTCAGTCCGTCACCCACCCCGCTTCTAACCCACCTAAAACCAACCCACTAAACCCGCCCTGCAGCCCCACAGTAAGGCCAGGGGGGTCATCAGGACAGCCTTGAGTAAAACCTGGCTTGATTGGGCACGGAGCGAGATTGGGTGGCCTGCTGAACTGTGCCGTGATAAAGCCCACCCGGTATGTTGTCAAATATCCTGCTTCACGCTGCGATACGGAATGATTGCAGAGGTGTGTGTGTGTGTGTGTGTGTGTGTGTGTGTGTGTGTGTGTGTGTGTGTGTGTGTGTGTGTGTGTGTGTGTGTGTGTGTGTGTGTGTGTGTGTGTGTGTGTGTGTGTGTGTGTGTGTGTGTGTGTGTGTGTGTGTGTGTGTGTGTGTGTGTGTGTGTGTGTGTGTGTGTGTGTGTGATTCAATACGATGAAGCTTCTCTCTACTCTCGTTACTTGATATTATTCAGTCCAGGAGAGAATGTCTGAACTTGGAAGGGTTAAATAAAGCGTTCATTGCCCCTTCATTATTTCTTTAATATTCTCAAAAATTTTCGCTCTTTTGCAGATTATTTCACGTAACCCAGTGGCAAAAAAAGGCAACGCTACGGCTGCACAACATCCTTTCCATAGCACCTATTCGTGACTAGCATCATAATCTAGTGTTAATCTACTGTCTCAACTCAACATTCCAGATGGAGAAGAGGTAACTGTACGCCAAGTTGGAGTAAAAAGAGTATAGTTGAGGGTCTCTCCTTGTCTGAATAAAATCGCCTGGTAGTAGGAAGCACAGATGAAGAAATACCAGTGGAAATCTTAGTCTCTCAATCAATCTACTGGCTCGCGCGTCATCATGTACGGACAAAAAATGGGACCTCAAGGGATTTTTGTCCCCACTGAGTAACGACCCCCTCTTCCCATAACACACCACCCTCCCTCATACACTCCACTACATCATCGTTCTACCTGGATCTCGCTCTACCTTTATTCTCCCAACACACCACTGATGAACATTCTGGTGGCCGCGTCAACTCTAATATTCGATTTCTGCTAAACCAAACTTTTTTTACTCACTGGAGGGCGAGTCACAGGAGCTTGAGAGTTCTATTATTATCTCCATTCACATCCCTCATTACTTCTGTTATCTCCAAACGACGTTATACAGTTGAGCGTGGGTCATAGGAGCTGCAGAGTTAAACCTGCCTCGTACATTCTGCTACCTCGTCCCTACATCTGGTTCTCGCCCTACCCCTGCTTCTTCTCCCACTCATGGCACTCTCCTACACCATCCCTCATGTACAGTCGCCTCAAGAAGTGATGGCAGAGTTTCAGATTGCTTCGGTCACTGCAGTGAATATAAGGTAAACATTCAATGCCTTCGTCCCATCATATCAAATAAATTATATATTATATCGCGCGAAGAATGATGAAAAATGAATAACAGGAGGCAGTGATATATAAGAAGTTAACAGTTACCTTTCCCGATTTGAATGAATGTGAAATGTATTACTCCGCGCAGGGTGGGAAGTAGGCCTATAACTCCGTGTTCCTGATTTACTTGTTTCCCAGGATTTCACCACAGATGCTCTAGTTTTGAAGACTAGTTAAGGAAAATTCTTGTGACTGCAATACACTACCTTATTTTCAAATGCTATGGTGATCCAGCAACAATAAGGATGCCATAACAATGAAATTATTCTTCGTAATGATGCCCTACCTGCCGAAGCAGCAAGACCATACTGCCTTTTATTCCGTCTTCCTCTCGCCAATAATAATTATAATTAGCAACATTATTCCCCACTGATGCAAAGTTATTTTTAGCTGCAAGGAGATATGACAGATTTTACCTTTTCGCACTAGGCAATAAACAGGACCAAAACATGAGTTCATAAACTCTTGCAGTGCAGAAGCACGCACTTTTTACTCCGTCTTTTAATCTTAATATATGTCTTTTTAAATGAACTGTAATGTCCTGCTGAGCAGAAAATGCTGATTTGGAAGTTTTGAACTCAATGATTTGTTTATGAACCTCTGCATTTTATTACTCTTGCTAATCTATTATGCACTGAGGATACCAGACTATGACAGAAGTTAGCATTCTGCAAGGAGCTCCGACTCTAGGCAAACATCGAGGTTCATTTTTTTTATACTTCTTTCACCGACAGCCCTCTAGCTTATATTAAATAATCCAGAGATTTTTCTTAATGGAAAACTGGCCAAAGGGAGTGTAATAACTGCATGTCTTTGAGTAAATGTTATCTCTTTTCGTGGGTGTTGATCGAAACATTTAAACTAGCTTACTGGCTTAGCCGCCTTCCCGCTTTCTGTCCTGGTCAATGGCGACTTTGGAAACGGAAATAAATGACATTAAATTATTCCCTAGTAATGTAACGGAAGTTATTTTATAAATAATAATTACTAATTAAATTTGTTTATTGAAGCTCCCTTTTTTCAGTCTTACGCTACCAAAAAAATTATTGCGTGTTAC
The DNA here is from genome assembly GCF_032717465.1 of Coenobita brevimanus. Classification (NCBI taxonomy): domain Eukaryota; kingdom Metazoa; phylum Arthropoda; class Malacostraca; order Decapoda; family Coenobitidae; genus Coenobita; species Coenobita brevimanus. The sequence continues at coordinate 69,000,318 of NC_136954.1, read as the reverse complement.
CATACTAGATTTGAACTCCACAAATTATTCTTGACTGTCCCTGAGCGATAGTTGTGAAATTTCAATTAGTTCCGTTTAGGATTTCCTATTATCGTAACTAACGAACTGCTTCCTACAATTTTAAAATATTCAGGTACTTTGGCATTGATTTATTCTTTTTTGGTAACAATTTTACGTATTAGGTTTCACCTGGTAGAGATATAAGGAAGAGTACGTGCATTGTCGCCGACCGAAAATTTCTGGATACTCCACCGTCACTTCTCAGGCCGAGTGTACTCCATGTACGCTACTCCCAAGGCACGTAATATCGTCGGGCGGTAACAAAAACACATTAGATACTATTTCTCCCGTCCTGTTCAATTTACTGCAGTCTGATGTTAACCCCCACAAGACGAAAACTGGATCAAATCGTCTGTCGGAAGTATACTGAAGACGTTAACCATTATATGACGGCAAGCCATGCTTTTGCGATACAAAACAAAAATAATAATAATAATAAATAATAATAAGTGCATTCAGTACTGCCATGCAATACAAAGACCCCCAACCGGATGATAACCATACATATGTCACTGACTTTGGGAGTGGATGGCTGGTTGTTGTGCTCGACACACCGCCTCGGTATGGGGAACAATTGTGTGAAGTTATATCAAAATCTGTCCATGCATGTGGAAGGTACAGAGCGGACACGAAACTGCAGACGGACTGACGTAACCGTGCAAACCTATAGCCCCCATCCGGTTTAACCGTTTGGGGATTAATAATAATAATAATAATAATAATAATAATGAATAACAATAATCTCTGGACCAAAATGGATTATAGTACTTATCCGACCTAGAGCACACCTTGCGGAAGGGTTGAAGGTAACGCAAGAATAAAGGCCAATTTTGAGAACAGTCAGTCAAAGGTGAGGGTCACAAGGCACACTGATTTTAATTAATCTTCTTAGATTAACTTTTCACCACGAGGACGATAAACCATCCCTAAAATATACCCAAAAAAATCCCACTCCTAAAATATACCAGATAAACGCACCCCTAAAATATAACAAATAAAGCCCGCCCTTAATATATACCAAATAAAACCCACCCCCAAAATATACCAAATAAAACCCACTCTTAAAATATGCCAAATAAAACCCACTCCTAAAATACACCAAAACAAAACCCATTCCTAAAATATACCAAATAAAACCCACCCTCAAAATACACCAAACAAAACCCATCCCTAAAAATACACCAAATAAAACCCACCCCTAAAATATACCAAATAAAACTCAGCCCTAAAATATATCAAATAAAACCCAGCCCTAAAATATACCAAATAAAACCCAGCCCTAAAATACACCAAAATAAAACCCACCCCTAAAATATATCAAATAAAACCCAGCCCTAAAATATACCAAATAAAACCCAGCCCTAAAATATACCAAATAAAACCCACCCCTAAAATATACCAAATAAAACCCACCTCTATACCAAATAAAACCCACCCCTAAAATATACCAAATAAAACCCACCCCTAAAATATACCAAATAAAACCCACCCCTAAAATACACCAAATAAAACCCACCTCTATACCAAATAAAACCATATGAAAGGGTAACAAGAACAAGGAATCCAATATTTCTCACGACCTGAAGGAATTATAAGGAACCTGTTTTCGTGTTAAGAGTTATTGGAAACTGGTTGGAAGACGGCATTTGTAACTAGTGGTGTTGTTCATGGCCTGCCTTGCACGTGGAGAGAATATTAAACAGCTGTGAGGGGTTTTAACATTTACATATAGATAGCACTGTAAGCAGCTGTGGGAGATTACTTTTTATCCGTAAGCAGATTTGTAAACGGCGGTGAGACAGTACTTTTTTACACGTGGGCAGATCTGTAAACAGTTCAGGAATTAACAGGTATACGCGAAGCAAACTGTACCCTATGACCAAGGTTATCATTTACACGTGGACGACACTGTAAACAGGTGAAAGTTTAGCAGTTAAATCTGGATACAATTGTTAACGCTTGGATGAAACTGTATACAAGTGAAAAAGGTGAACATTTACACGTGGACACAGGTGTAAACAGGTGAAGAAGGTTAAAATATAAAAGTAAAAGGGATGGCAAAGGCAGGTGTGGAAGACCAGGAGGGAAAAGTAAATGTAAATTGGTTAACCTATGAGGGAGGGGCCGTTGGAGTGGCACACGGGAGCGGTGACGGAAAAAAACTGGAGAGAGAGAGATGTAGTGCTTACCCTTCATCAACACTGGGAGTACCTGTGTGTGTGTGTGTGTGTGTGTGTGTGTGTGTGTGTGTAGACAGACAGATAGACAGATAAATAGAGATAAGGACAGATAACAGAACGTACAAGCCACTCACGATGAACTCCACAATTACAAATTTAAGAAAACATACAGGTAGAAAGACATAAATACACACAGACAGACAGACAGACAGGTAGATAGACATAAAAATAGACAGATAGACGATTTGGGTCGGTATAAATACATCACCATACACAGCCACATGCCTCGTTAAAACTGACAGCCAGACACAACCACGGCTTTAAAAATAACATATAAGTGAATAAAGTCATAAAAAGTGCACACATACCTCCTCTTAAATTATGATCTTTAAAAAATGTACCGGTAAAAAAGTTAATGTAATAGAACGTACATAATAACACATACCTGCCCCAACAGTCAACTATTCTTGTACATGGCAGATAAAAAAAATAAACAAATATATAAATAAATAAATGCAGCCTCAAAAGCGGGCCCATACTTCCTTTGCTGATCGCTAAGAAAACTTTATGTAAATGGATGATGATGGCTATGATGATAATGACAGCAACAACAATAATAATAATAACAACAAAAAATAATAACAAGAGGAGCAATCCGAGACAGCAAACTTCCGACAAGGCGGAAATGTTATCTTGTAAGTTTTGTGCCAGCAGGGTCGGCATTATTTATCGAGTTAGACGCAAAAATGTTGAAACTGCCACTATCCGACGATGGTAAAGAATCCTTCAAACAATTCCTAGATCCAAAAGACGATCCGGATCACCACCCAAATCTAATGGATTGTTCCTTGGGCCATACCTTACCCCTCCAAAATATTTCAGCAAAATCCGTTCATAACTTTTTGAGTAATCCAGCTAAAAGACTAAAGACAAACTAACAAACAAATCCACGCCGGCGAAAACGTAACCTCGTTGGCAGAGGTAATTAACAATAATAATAATACCTTGCCAATGAAAAACCACAGGCCTTTTCTTCCACACACCTGTCATCCCGGTCAACTTCCACCTAAGTATATGAGCCCTATCACCTCTCTCTCTCTCTCTCTCTCTCTCTCTGGCTCCTCCCAACCAACCTGCTGTCCATTTGTCACCATTCTACATAACTGCTAGCGGGGATCCTCTCACTCCATCTCCCACAAGACAGCTTTATAAACTCCAAAATTCAAGGATCCTCTTCACCACTATTTCCGGCATCTTCTTCACCATTATCAACATCACCCTCATCATCTTTACCACCATCCTCGTCATCATCCCCATTACCATCGTCACCACCTTCACTTTCATCAATGTTATCTCCGCGGTCATCATCATCATCATCACCGTCCTAACCCCTTTTTCCCAGTAATATATGAAGTGGGAGAGAGAAAAAAAAAGAGAAAATCATTACAGGATTATTAACAGAAAATTTCTTATATTAAACGACGGTCTTTTTCTTTCTGTATACAGTATTTTGGTTACCTTTAAAAAATTATATTCAGATTAGGAAAATTTTTGGAAGGAAAAAAAATCGTCTACCATTGGCTAAAAGAGAAATGTTGGCAACGAGAGAGAGAGAGAGAGAGAGAGGGAGGATGTGTTCAGATAAATAACAGATACGGTACAAGACAGAGTTAGCAGTATGCATCCATCAATCCCCCCCTCTCAGTGTGTGTGTGTGTGTGTGTGTGTGTGTTTTGGCAGTGAGTCAGGTGTGCTTTTTTGTGTGTGTGTGTTTTTCTGGTGGATGTGTTTGTTATATTTTCTAGGTGGGCTGGTAAGGGTTAAGTAGCTGTCGGGGAGAGAGAGAGAGAGAGAGAGAGAGAGAGAGAGAGAGAGAGAGATTCTAGTGCATTTGTCTCCCAGTGTGTGTGTGTGTGTGTGTGTGTGTGTGTACTCGTGTCTGTCTGTCAGTCTATCTTTTTCTCTCCCCCTAATCAAATACCTTTCATCTTTTCAAACATTCATCCAATATTCTTTTTCCTTCCATTCTCCCCCTCCCCCTTTTATTGTGTGGACCATTCTCACGTCCAATTCTCTCTCTCTCAAATCATCTTTTTTCTTTAGTCTGAATTATTATTTTTTTTTAATAACGGAACAGGGGAAGGAAAAACAAATGCGCAAAAAAAATAATCATACACCATATTACTGGTGTCCTCTGTTCATAAAATATCTGTAACAGTTGGACTTGAACAGCTGTAGGTTGAAGTTTGGAGGGAAACAACTCTGGGGAAGCGAGTTCCAGAGAGATGCTGTTCGAGGAATGAAAGAATTCCGATCGGCAGAAGTTCTGCAATATGGCTGAGTGACATTCCAGTCATGAGCGCTACCAGATGCCCGTGTAGCACGAGGGAAGGCATGGAGAGGTGGCACCATGGACGCAACTTCGTCTGAGCATTTGCCATAAAAATATCTGTAAAATAATGCAAGGGAGGCAACATTCCTTCTTACTTGTAGGGGAGGTAGTTTATTTATAATAGCAGGGTTGTTAATAATTCCAGCAGCTTTGTTCTGAATTTTGCCTAGTTTTAATGCAATCTCTCCACATCCACTCCACAAGGGTGAGCAATATTCAAGCTGGGAGCGCACATGAATTATAGCTAACTTCGTCAGTGAAGAACTTACGGACACAGTGCAATACCTACGATACACGAAAAACTATATAACTCTCTATATATAACTCTCTCTCTCTCTCTCTCTCTCTCTCTCTCTCTCTCTATATATATATATATATATATATATATATATATACATGCATCCTATAATCAAGCCCTAGAACAGTACGGAAGAACATGAACACTTCTGAGCACTTTACATGGACACTCAAGAACGCCTCAACCTCGTCACCGCGAGTGCCTTGGAAGCTGAATTAAATCGTCTGGCGGCAACAGGAATAAACCATACGGGGCGTCATCGTACCGCTGAAAAATATCGTGGATCTTTACAAATTGACAAAATTCGCCTGGTGACGGAAAAAAAAAAAGTCCTAAGGAGATAAAAATCGTCCATTGGTGGCAATATACAACGGAAAATGAAAATAAGAAAACGCAAAATTATTGAAGACAAAAAATGCCCTCTTAGCCTGGAAAAAATCAACTTGGCAGCAGTAGATCGAAAAAAAAAAAAAAAAAAAAAAAAAAAATCTTTCATAACTATTAAAAAGATCCGTTCTAAAGTGAATAAAATCGCCTGACGGTATCAACAATACAAACAAATGTCGTGGTATCCTTAACACTACAAAGGCGAATGTCCTCTGTTCAGCCCTATGAGTATCGACCATAAGGCTATGCGACGATGTTTGGGCGCTGTTATTTTGGCACTGTTTATGAAGCACGTCATAATGCAATTTGTGTGCCACGTGCAACCTCCCCCCTTTCTCTCTCTCTCTCTTTCACCTTTAATGGAGGCAATAATCCTGTCTCTCTTCCTTCTCACCTTCCTAATCCTCGGCCCTTCTCTCTCTCTCCTTCCTCTCAGGTCATCCCCTTCGCTTGTCCTAAGACCTTTCATCTGCTCCCCTCTCGCACCACCTCTCTCACTTGCTCTACCCCTCTCTCTCTTTCATCTTTCACTCTTACTCAGTGTCGATCACCTTTTCTTGCATGTTTCTCCTCTCTCTCTGTCTCGCTCACCCTTACGCTCACACTCTCCTTCCCCTAATGACACGTTCAAAACTCAAGCTATCTTTCTCCCATACTTTCTTTCAATTTTTTCTCACGCATCTCTCTTACCCGTCCCTCCCTGACTTTGACAACCCTCCTCTCTCTCTCTCACACACCGTCTCTTCTTACCCTCACCTGTCTCCCTCACTCAATATCACACCAATCATTTTTCTTACTGACACTCACCTCTCACTCTCTCATTTCACCGCTCGCTCACGCATTCACTGTCTCCAAACTATTAATCTCTCTCTCTCTCTCTACTCTCCCAGCCATCCTCCACCTCTCACATTTTTCCCACTCACTTCCCTCTCCCTCTCCTCTTGCTCACACTCAATCCCCTTTCCAATATCCTCCCCTCACTTTCTCTCTCTCTCATATTAATCCCTCTCACTCTCTTATGCAACTTTTTCTTTCTCATATACCCCTTCCCTCCCTCCCACCCATCCATCATCTCACATCAATCATCTCACTGCACGCCTCTCCCACCCCCCTTCTCTCTCTCTCTCTCTGCCCCTCTAGTAGAATTAATTTACTCCAACAGATAACCAGTTTATAGTTCAAAAAGCGTCCTCTTCGCTGAATTTCCTTTGTACTCTCTCTCACCCTATCCTTATTTCGCACTCACCTTGTTCTCTCCTTCCTTATGTAACTGATCTCTCTACCTCTTTCCTCCCCATCCCTCCCTCTCCCACCTCCCCACCCTCTCCCCACCCCTCCCTCTCCCACCTCCTCTCCCCTCCCCACCCCTCCCTCATCCGCTTCCTCTCCCTCTACCTCTCCCCTCCCACTCCCTCCTCTTCCCTTCTCCCAGTTGCTTGCCCTCCCTCTCCCTCTTCTCCCACCCCTTCTACCTTTCTCATTTTCACCCTCCCTTCTCTCTCACTCTCTTATTTGTTCTTCTTCTTCTTTCTCAAGCATATTTCCTTCCCTCTGCTTTAACCGCTCTTCCCTCTCTTCACTTTCATTATTCAACACTGTTCTTGTTCCCTCTTCTCTCTGTTTTCCCTTCCACTAGCGCTCCTTCTCTCCTTTCCCCTCCTCTCTCCCTCTTTGTTCCCTCTCTCTTCTCTCTTCCCCTCTCCTCTCTCTCGCACTTCCTCATCCCTTCGTCTACCCTCCCACCCCTCCTCCACTCTTGTCACCCCTACATACTTACTCCAAAACCATACTTAGAGGCATTTCTCCTTGACTATGAGACCCTTCTGTCCTAAAAAGGGCATCTTATATAACTATACAGCTGCTGCCAACAAACAACCCTTTACACGCCTGAGTAATGGCAGTGTGAAAATGAAGTCAGGTTCTCAGATGTTGGGTGCGTTGAACCGACCCACCCTTCTTTCGTAGTGCATAAAAACTAAAACTTCCTCCCCCCCCCTCTTTATTTTGTGTGTGTGTGTGTGTGTGTGTGTGTGTGTGTGTGTGTGTGTGTGTGTGTGTGTGTGTGTGTGTGTGTGTGTCCGTTCCCGATCCAGCCTCTTTAAACCGGTCACTATGAGGCCTCCTACCATGATGGAAAGAATAATATACAACACAGAGGTCATCGCACAAGGGCAATAGCGCCTTTGTTTCTGTCCCACTTCACCTAGTTCACTCGGCTAACACTGGACGATTCTAAGCTCTTCAGTCAGGTACCGCAGGTGTAATTTTGCTACTTCCGGACGATTTTCTTCAACTTCGGGGAGATTTTTCGAACTGGGGGTGTTGATTTAACCTTCATCTACCTCCTCAAACTACAGGTCCTCCCAGACTTTAATAAAATCGTCCCGTAAAAGCAAAAATTAATGTGGAAAAAGTGAGTCACCTGATCGAAAAAAAAAAGCTGGTTAGTCAAGAGTTGTTCTATTCTGGTTGACCACAAAAATTTTCTTATAGGGGCAGAGTCTTTCCCGTAGAGAGAGAGAGAGAGAGAGAGAGAGGTACCATATCCACTTAATGGTACTGTGGGCATGGGTAGGAAGAGGGGGAGGAAGAAAAGTGCAAAGAAAGATAATGTTAAGATGAATAAAAAAAAAAGATGAGGAGGAATTTCTCGCTGGAGGACCTAAACCCACTGACTCACTGGATTATTAGTTGTCCATCAGTTGGCTATGAACATATTTTTTTTTTTAAAGTGGAAAACCGACAAATTATTTTTTTTTAAGTGGAAAACCGATACATTATTTTTTTTTAAGTGGAAAACCGACACATTATTTTTTTTAAAGTGGAAAAACGAGACATTATTTTTTTTAAGTGGAAAAACGAGACAGGCCAAGTATGAGGGCCTGGAAAACTTGTCTCTACCACAGGAAACTGGGAAAAAAAAAAAATCAATATTCAAGATCAGTTCATTTCGAGATGTTTGAACTCATTGTATTTAGGGTTACTACAGGAAAATTACTACTTTCACTTTAACTTGGTCTACAATCGCCATCTCTTAGTCTTGGATGGTGAGTTGTAACTAAAGAATATAGTGCTAGTCACGAAGAAGCTCTAGGGAAAAGACGTAGAGCCATGTATTTTTCGTTCACTGAGCTACGCGAAGGAAGCTGCAAAAGAACGAAAATCTGAGCCAGGTCAAGGTAAATGGAGAATACTGTGAGTGCAGAAGCCACATCCTCCCACTGATCCCCCACACCAACCACAAAACACAACTAAAAATAAATGAATAAATAGAGACAATAACAAATCCTGCAAACACTGACCTCATTTACGGTGCATAATTATTCGTTTCTCGGCTTGTAACTCTCCCGCCATCTTTCCCCTCCCCTCGCAAAAGAAAAAAAAAAAATGTTTCACGCTCCTCACTCAAAAACAACACTAAAATAAACACAATACTCATACTTCCACCGCCTCAGTCACCCACACATTCTCTCTCTCTCTCTCTCTCTCTCTCTCAGTGATCCCAACTCCCTAAAAGTACACTAAAAAAATAAAACATTTCCAACCCCCAACGCAAACAGCCGACCCAAAAAACACACACACGCACATCCACAAGCTCGAGCATTCACACACACACACACACACACACACACACACACACACCAAATTTACCCCCCTCCTAAAAAAAAAAACTGCTTCTAACTCCTGCTAAACACAAACACACACACACACACACACCAAATTTACCCCCCTCCTAAAAAAAACTGCTTCTAACTCCTGATAAACACAAACACACACACACACGCACACCAAATTTACCCCCTTCCTGCAAAAAAACTGCTTCTAACTCCTGCTAAACACACACACACACACACACACACACACACACACACACACACCAAATCCACTCTCAACTTCGCCGCAGCTCTCCACACCGGTCCGCCTTTCATTCAGTGTCAATCCACCCAGCCATCCACCTTCCACCCAAGTTACATATGCCGGAGTGGAGGTTTATTTGGGGCCGCATTTTAAGGTGGTTGGGGGTCAAAGGTCATGGGAGAGAGAGAGAGAGAGAGAGAGAGAGAGAGAGAGAGAGAGGGGGGGGGAAGTATGGTGTGTGTGTGTGTGTGTGTGTGTGTGTGTCAGAGAGAGAGAGAGAGAGAGAGAGAGAGAGAGAGAGAGAGAGAGAGAGAGAGAGAGAGAGAGAGGACTGGGGAGAAGTGAAGGAGGCAGCGACGACGAAGCAAAAGGAAAGGAAGGAAATATTAACTTGAAGAAGCATACTGAAGATGGAAGGAATGAAAGAGGAAGACAGGGAGGAAAGAAAGAAAAAATGAAGGAGGAACAGGGATAGAAGAAGACTGGAAGAAACAAGAAAAAGATGACAGAACAAGAGAAACAAAAACACAACACAAGGAAAATTAAAGTAAAAACAATAAAAAGTGAATTCAAGAGCAAAGAAAAAAATAAAACACATGGAAACACACACACACGATGTAAACAGGAGGAAAGGAGAGAACAGGAAGAGGCAGCATGGCAGTAATATCCACCTCGAATTACGGCTGACGAATTTTGAGCGTATTTGAGAGCATTTCACGAGACCCTCCATGCTAAGGGGTCAATGGTCGAGGTGGCTGGTTTGACTGCTGATATCAAAGGAGGGGGAGATAGTTAAGTAGATGAATAGCTTGCTGGATGGACCGACTGACAGACAGATATTAGACAGAGCTGGTGAGAGAGAGAGAGAGAGAGAGAGAGAGAGAGAGAGAGAGAGAGAGAGAGAGAGAGAGAGAGGAGAGAAGGAAAAAAAATAGAAAATGATGTCAGATTAGTAGGAAAAAGAGAAGCAAAGGAAAAAAAATAATCAGCAAATAAAGGAAGAATATTACTGACCAGAAGTGAAAATTGAAAGAAAAATAATATAACAAACAGAACGAGAATATGGTGAAGAACGTAACGTAAGAAAGACACTCTGGGGACAGGGAGATGAGGAAGACAGACAGACACACAAAAAAAGGGAAGATAAGAAGCAAGAGGGAAATACTGGGAGGGAGAATACGAAAAGAGGGAAAGAGGAGGAAGGGTAAGAGGCAAGAAACAGCTAAGCGGATAAAACTGGGAGGACTAGGAGAAGATGTGAATAAAGATGGGGAAAAGACAGCTGAATGAAAGGAGGAAGAGGAGTTAATGGTCAAGCTAGGATGGCTGGGGCTTACCACAAAGGACGGAGATGAAGATGAAAAATAAAAAAAAAAACGAAGAAAGTGACTGGAAGAAGTAAAAAAATCAGTAAAAAAAATAATTTATAAAAAACTTATGAAAGATGGAAGAGAACAAGTATACCGAAGAAGAAAGATATCTACTGTACGCAAGCAATTTAAAAAATAGATAATATTGCGAAAAATGTAGAGAATAACAGAGTACAGGAAGTGAAATACAAACTAAAGACTATATCGAATCGAATTAAAGCATAAAAAAGGAGGTGAGAATATGTATGAGAGAGAGACACGACATGAGAGGGATGAGGAAGAGGGAGAGAGAAAAGAGAGGAAGGTAGGGAAAGAAATAAAGTGCAAGAGGGAAGAAAGACGAAGAGAGGGAAAGAAAGATGAAGGAAAAAGAAGGGAATAAAATATGAGCAAGAGGGTGAGGAGAAAGAGGAAAGGAGAAAAAGAAAAAAGGGAAAAATTGCAAGAGTGAGAAAGAAAGATGAGGAACAGAGGAAAAAGATGAAGGGAGGAAAAAGAAAGATGAGGAAGAGGAAGAGAGGAAGAAGTGGAAGGAAGGAAAAGGAGGATGAGAAAGGGGAAGACAGGAAAAAAAAGGGAGGAAAAGGAAGATGAGGAAGAGGAAAACGAGGGAGGAAAAGAAAGACGAGGAGGAGAGGGAAAAGAGGAAGGGAGGAAAAGAGTAAGGAAGGGAAAGAGGAGGAGAGGCGGACTCAAAGGTCATGCTAGTGGAGCGTGTGTTGACCGCTGACATCAAAGAAGTGATAGGAGGATGGATAGGAAAGGAACACCGCGAAAAAGTTAAGAGAAAATGCAGAACTACGAAGAGAATACAGGAAAAATGATGATACAACAGATGAAAGATAACAGGAAAATATATAAAGAACTTCGAAAAAATATAGGGACAATGATGACAAAACAAATGAAAGAGGAAAAAATAAATGAATAAAACTGCGGTAAAGTATAATAATCGTGACGCCGAGAAGGATAAAGTAAAGCTTTTAAGTAATTTGGAAAGAAAAGTGAGATGAAAAGAAAGAGAAAAATAGAGGAAAATAGAGTAAAAATGAAAAAGAAAAGAAACAGGAAAATGTGAGAATATGAACAAGAGATAAGGGGGAACAGGAAGATAATATTAAAAAATAAAAAAAAGTAACACAGGAAGGGAGATTAGAGTACAGAAACGGGGAAAACGTTGTGCATCACTTTTTTCAGTATCGTCAGCTTCCATGATAAACCCGTTCAATACGATGACGGTCTTCTGGTAATGTTCTCGTTACTGCCACACGATGTTCTTTAGCTCTGAAGGGACTGCAAACTTCGCGGGTTACGTACACAAGACCCTATCATTCACTAATCCCTTTACAACAGGTCTCTAATTATGTGTTGTTAAATCATCTTGGGGTTAAAATATCACTAGGAAATGTTACTGGATTCATCGGGTTAATACACAGGATCATATTAACATGTCATAATCCATAAGGAAACGGCTTAACCCCTTCCCTCCCATGACGGACCCGGAATTCATAACTTTACTCAGATCTTGCCACCCCGACACGACCCAATTCAGCTAAGGAGAGGCTGGCTGCACTGGAGAGATGACAGATTACTACACTGTGGCATGACCAACTCACATTAACTACAAACCGTCTAGTGCTAGTATGAATAAGTCACCGCAAAGAAGAGGTTAAGGATGAGGTAACAGGGAGTCTCCTAAAGTCACGAGAATATTACATTATTAATCTCTTCAGTCCCTTACTCTTTAGTTTATTCAGAGTGCCTCGCGACCACTGCATCAAAACTTATGAATTCTCTCTCATAGTAAAGGAGTTAGTTAAGGCTGTAATTAACCCCTTCAGTGTCAAAAAGCCCTACAAAGCTAATCGTCTGGGGGTACTAAAATATATTAAACTTCATCATGGGGGGTTAGGGTGATAATAATACTCTCTAGCATGTTTCATATCTTTCTGAGTGGCCGGGAATAACTGTCAAAAGAATATTATCGGTGCCATACAGAGAACAGGAGCCGGTAAGAGGCATATTCGAACGACATATAAAAATAAGTATGTCTACCATACAGTATGAATCATAAAATAAGTAGGTACAGTCCCCCCCAGTCTCATTCACTAAGAAAAAACTGTACACAAATCCTGATTAAAATACACAGCTAAAAACTCGAAACCATGAAATTAATTAAAAGACTATGGATATACATAAACTGCTATAGCACCCTGAAGCTAAGAAATTACTGAATAATGACTATGGATTTAAATACATTGTTGGAAACTTGAAACTCTGATGTTACTGAACGAAGACTGTGGATTTATCGATCGAAACATGAAGCAACTAAACGAAGTATACGATTTTAAATATTGTGCCATAAACCTGAACAAATTTCATAGATATACTGCTACAAATTTCAAGCCTGCCTGTTAACGTTGACCTGTGGGGACGGGGGGGGTGGAGTCCAACCTTCGACATCCAAGAGAAAGGTATTGAGAATGGCCTGAGGTTCAATGTGTAAAGGAAATGGCAGAGGCTGATACCCGGCTACACCTCTGCGTCGCTCGGGGATCCTTTGCCTGTGACCACTGACCGGAAGATTGGGGGCACTGCACGTCTGAGTCTCTCTCTCTCTCTCACACACACACACACACACACACACACACACACACACACACGAAGTCCAATTACAAAGCCACATTAATCTGAAACATATCTACTGTATGATGTACCCTATCAATCTATCTATACTAGTCTATTTATACAAGGTCTAATTACATTGTCACAAATTAATGACACATACCTGTAGTCTAACCTACTCATCATTAAGACACATCACCCATCTCAGGCCAGAAGAATTATGTAACACCATACAGTAATTAGCAGGTCAATCGGTATGTTCAGGGTATTTTTTTTATGTAGTTCTTCTATCACCCAACAATTTAGTTTTAAACCCTACCACCCGATGACACTTTCTGTTATCTGAATCATGTTACAACCAGACGATTTCCGTAAACTTTTTGGAGGGATTTATATTACGTAATGAAGGCTATATCTAACCCCTCCACAGAAAACCCTCATCTACCCCTCCATAGAAAACCCTCATCAAGTTGAATCAAATCGTCTGAAGGTAGCAAGAATAAACTATTAAAGTTCGTCCTCGGGGTGACGTGGATGAGGGAGAGATTCTGTGGTGAAGAAGTCAGAAATGCCTCCATGAACCTTTCAATACGATTACCTCCTATTTCTGCTCCCCCCCCGTGTGTGTGTGTGTGTGTGTGTGTGTGTGTGTAAGTGGTGACAAAATCAAATGTGGCAGTGAAGTGTGTGAGATGTGTTAGTGTGAGGTGTGGTAGTGTGTGGTGTGGCAGTGTCAGCAGTGGCACCGTGACGTGTAGTAAAGTGAGGTGTAGCAACAAAGCATAAAAGTCGCGGTGCGGCGGTGTTAAGTGCAGCAGTAATATATTTAACAACGTGAAGTGCGCGTGTACAAGCAATTTGCTCGTGTCTCATATTGCATAAACACATCTGCAACAATCTGCATAAGGACACAAGAATAATAAACTAGCTTAATTCAAAATGCACTGGAACACACTCATTCATATATACGGTATATATATATAATGAGCGAGAGAGAGAGAGAGAGAGAGAGAGAGAGAGAGAGAGAGAGAGAGAGAGGAGGTGGAGGAATTTATACAGCTACGGAGACTTTTCCACCAGGAGGGGTGACCTTGACAAACCACCCCGTAAACTTGAAATAAAACCTTCTGCAGGCAACAATACACTATACGAGAACACCACCGTACTCAACGGTAAACCCCCACTCCTCCTTCCTCTCTCTCTCTCTCTCACACACACACACACTTCAGATTCAGCCAGCGAACTGTAAACAGGCAATAACACGCACAACACAACCTGCTCAGTAATGTACCCCTGTCACCCCACCACTCCCTCAAAATATTCCAGTGAAGATCGGTACACAAGGTGATCCAAACATAGCGCTGCACAAGACACCTAGTTTTATCTTAAGTGTTTCGGGGATGGCTCAGTCCGCTGGTGTGGGTACTGGTGTGGCAGTGGGAGTAGGATGTGAATTAATGATGCAGGATCGACACTATATGGTTTTTAACTTGATAAAGATTTGCTTCCTTTTGCAATATTTTTCACATAGCTCTGTGGTGGAAAGAGACAATGTTACTGCTCTATAGTACATACTTTCCATAGCACTTCTGTGTGACTACGATCGTAACCTACCGTCAATCTACCCTTACACCTCAGGATTCATGATGGAGGAATGGGAATTTTACGCCAAGTTACAGTAAAACTAATATAGTAATGCTGAATGTGCCGCCCCCACAATACAAAGGAAATCACCCCGCGGAGTAAAGGGAAGTGTTATATGTGGACCACCCTCTACTCAACATAATTCTCGGGTTCCTGTATGCCTCTGAATATGTGCAACAGCCTGATAAAAAGAGACCAACGTTGTGTATTTATCAGAAACAGGGATATGTGACGAGTGGAACTGTTATACCGGTAATCATCTTATTGTAACCTGACCCAGATTCTCATCCTTTTCCAGCTTATTTGACGTTGCTCAGGGGTAGAAAGGATAATGCTACGGCTCTACATCCTTTTCAGAGCACTTCTTCGTGACTAACACCATATTGTACTGCTAATCTATTGCTACAAGTCAGCATGGAAGATGGAGAGATCGGAATTTTAGGTCACGGTGGAGAAACAGAATACACTATGCTCTTTGAAGTGACATCTCTGATAACAGGAGCTACGTGAAAATGACTTCCATCCTTTACGTGACAATTTCTCTCTCTCTCTCTCTCTCTCTCTCTCTCACACACACACACACACACACACACACACACACACACACACACACACACACACAAATTCTTCACACGCATGGCGAAACGCATATATTCAGCACATCCACCTACACAGCACACATTCTGCAGTACATTTGCAAGCTATTCACAACATATTTACCAACGAAATTCTTCACCGTACACATGCTTCCAAAATACACATACTTTCAGCGTGCAAATGATCTATCCAGCTACTCACGCGTTCACTTCCTCTATCCATTCATTCATTATTTCCTCCGCTCATCTAACCGTACAGCTATCCTTCCATGCGTTCAACTATGTACCCACTCATCTATCCACCCTTCTATCTTTTCGTGCGTTCACCTACCTACCCATTTGTATTTGCACTCACTCATCTATCTATCTATTCCTCCATCCATCCATTCATCGACATATATATATACCTCGTAGCATAAATAATCGGCAGAGAAATAGGGGAAATATTAACTCATTCTAAGTACTTCTAAATTCCCAAGCAGAGTGACACAGAAAAGACCCTATTTTGTAATGGTCATCTCTCTCAACCTCTCGAATTCCGCGACGTGTTTTACTGATCTCCTCTTGCTACTTCCAGACGATTTTACTCAGCTTTAGGCAGACCTCCCGTACTGAGGGGGTAAATCACGGCTATCTCTAACCTTCTCGGTTCGAAAAATATCTCCAGAGCTGAAGAACACTGTCAAATGATGGCAAATATAAAATGGAAAATAGAACACCTGAATGATGAAGTTAACATGCTAATTTCTGGAATTGCTCTTGACTGAACAAAATCATCTGGTGTCAGTCTGATTATAATTCCTGAGGTGTACGAAACCCAGAGAGGAAATATTGATCTTGAAAGTTTTTAAAGCCTATGACTGTTAGAAATTGTCTCAGTTGAGCGAAATCTTCTGATGTTTGCGACTTTGAAATGTTTAAAAATATCAGAATCAGTGAATAGGTTAATAGGGGGTAAAACAGAGCTAAATGTGGTAAGATGAAAAACTGAAGGTCGTAGGAAGGGGAAGATATACTGATGGAGGGAGAGAGAGAGAGAGAGAGAGAGAGAGAGAGAGAGTCAATTCTCATCTTGTACTGTCGACTTGAAGGGGTGACGAAATAATTCAGGAACGGAATTATATAAGCGGTAGTTACACAGATATACAGACCATACTACTCTCTTGCCGGTCAGTCCATTAACAGAGAGAGAGAGAGAGAGAGAGAGAGAGAGAGAGAATCCTTTTGCTCTCCTAACAAGGCTATACTTGCTGTTGTTTAGTTGGCAAATTGTTGATGCCGCCATGTGTGCGCGTGTGTGTGTTGTCATTCCTCCGTCGATCTATTTCGTATGAGTTATTCAGACCGATACACATACTGGCTTGAGGTTGCGAGATGTGCTGCTCATCCCGTGTGTGTGTGTGTGTGTGTGTGTGTGTGTGTGTGTGTGTGTGTGTGTGTGTGTGTGTGTGTGTGTGTGTGTGTGTGTGTGTGTGTGTGTGTGTGTGTGTCTTGTCATTCCTCCGTCGATCTCTTTCGTATGAGTTATTCAGACCGATACACATACCGGCATGAGGTTGCGAGATGTTGTGCTGCTGATCCTGTGTGTGTGTGTGTGTGTGTGTGTGGATATACTGATAAACATAAATGGTAACTGATCCCAACCGTGTGTGCCTCCGTGTCTGCTCTTGTTCTGATTGCACGTATTAAAAAGACAACCTATACCCTTTTCACTCTAACCTGACCTAAAACTGCAATCTCCCCGTCTTGAATACTCAGCTGTGGCAATAGATCAATATTAGAATACGATGCAGGTCACCGAGAAGTGCTATGGAAAGGAAGTACGGCCGTAGCATTGCCCTTTCCTGCCACTGAGCTACAGGAAATAAGCAGCAAATAGACGAGACTCTGGGCCAAGTTAAGGCAGAAAGAGTTGATGATCTATTCAGACCTGAGACTTTTCCTGCCTCTGAATAAAATCATCAGCCGGAGGTAAAAATACAAAGATAATTACTCTGAGAACACAACACCAGGATCTTCCACTGTTGATAAAAGAAAAAGGTAAAAAAATCGAACCCTTGACCTTGCTCTGACCTATCTTCACCTAAAATTTAATCACTTGTTTCTCTGATGGTTCTCAGGCATATTCCAAACCTGGTGCAATTCTGTCCACTACTTTTTTTCAACGACATTCCGAAAAATAACCAAAGTCGAAAACACAACCCCCCCGCGCGGTGGTGTCATAAAATTTAAAACGAAATAGGATAGGATTGATATGCTGGACTCGAAAACCAAAAATTGCCAGAACGCATTGTGGATGTTTTGACTTACCAACAATAAAGCGATAATTCACATGTAACCAAACCTAACTAAGCTTATTTTTGCTTTTTGGGTTGTGTGTAAAAATGTCGACTGCGCTTTGCGGGACTTTTAGGTCTTTGAACTCAACATGCATATATTTATTTACACACACACACACACACACACACATATACTGATAGAGAGAGAGAGAGAGAGAGAGAGAGAGAGAGAGAGAGGACGAACTGAAAGATGTGTGCGCCCTTGTAAGTTGTGTGTGTGTGTGTGTGTGTGTGTGTGTGTGTGTGTGTGTGTGTGTGTGTGTGTGTGTGTGTGTGTGTGTGTGTGTGTGTGTGTGTGTGTGTGTGTGTGTGTGCGCGCGCGCGCGTCAGATAAGTGACTACATATTGCTAAATATTACTGTGTGACTGGATTTTCAATGGGATGGTGGCATTCAGTGTATTAGTGTGGGGGGCAGGGCAAGGTACGAAAGTGTGTGTGTGTGTGTGTGTGTGTGTGAGAGAGAGAGAGAGAATCATCATAATCACTATCTACGACTGCTACAACCATTAAGCTGCCGCAAACATCATCTCTACTACACAACCACCGCAACTGTCTCGTGAATCCTAACTACCATCACCACCACCACCTCCTCCATTATTACCACTGCTACCAACACAATCACAATCTCTACCATCGTCACTACCAAAAACACCATCTCAACCACACTATTACAATTACAGCTATTCCTTCGATCATTACTTCTACCACCATAATCACCACGACCACCAACACCACAACAACATTTCTGGCGCTGATGATGAGCCTACAAGTGATGGTGCAGCTGCGTCGTCCACCCGATGGCTAAATCTCCTTATATTTCCCTGCACTTCGAAGAGGGGAAGAACACTGGTCCGACCCTAGTAAGAGGCTGTCACTGCAAGGGGGTACCTGTTCCCTACATAGTGTATGCACTATTTTGTACCTGTAGGACCCACCACAGAAGTGCTTACCTGTGGTCGACGGGTCTGCTCGGCCAGAAAACAGAGGTTAAAATCATCGACACGACCACCACCACAACCGTCACCATCACTAAATCAATTCAGTAACCCCCCCCACTCATCGCCCACTATTCAAGCCACATCCGGTACAAACAAATTACTGCGCATTTAGTGATGGCGGATGTAATAATCACTGGTGGCATCTCAACTGCGTCACCAAGCGTCACACAAATCCCTCCACTACCATGACGTCTTCTTCATGATTTTACTCTTCCAACCACCAGACGATGTTATTCAGCTAAAGGAGAGACTTTTCGGACTGGAAGGGTTCCCTATAGCTTTCATTAACCTCTTCCTTCCAATGACGCATCAGTTTAGCTTACTCTTTGTAGCTTCGGAGGGTCTTGTTCGGCACACAGCAGGATAAACATCAAACAGCTTTGGTTAACCCCTTCATTGTGATTTTTTTTTTCTTAATCTAAGTAAAATTGTTAGTGGGTCTTATGGAAGAACAATAAAAGACCTTTAACGGAATTTAATCCCTCATACTGTTTTCTGCCCCCGCCTGGATTGACCTTGTGTTTGCCACTTGCCCACCAAGTAACTACTGCTACAACTACTACAACAAGACTCCTCTCTCTCTCTCTCCATTTCATATTCCATCCATCCATTTCCATCTTTTCATATTCTTTTTCATTCTGCTTTCCTCACCCCTTTTCACATGATTTCTCCCCATCCTTGCCTCATTCATTCCTCACCTCCTCCTACTCCTCACCTACCGTGCACAAACTCTCATGACCAAGGAAAGAAATGGGGACAGGCTACACATATTTACCCCTTCTGAACCTGACCTCTGACCTCTCGCTTCTAAGCCTCAACAATGCAGGGGGAACTAGAAATTCGCCTGAGGGTACGGCTCAGTCTGCTGACCTGGGCATGGCAGTGGGAGTTGGAAATGGATAAATGATACAGGGTAGGCACTGATAATGAAACAGTCTCCCCAACACGCAAAACTGCTTGGCGAAGTTGGAGTGGCGCGTTATACGTGGACCCCCTTTTACTTTAGCGTTGACCCTACCGATATCAGTGAAAAATTATGGAAAGGTAACTTGACTTTTTTTCTCCCGATATTCCATGGGAAAAAGGGGGGGGGGGGGGCAAATTTACCGATCCAATTTATCAATCTTGTAAAACATCAAAACATCACAGGAGGTGTGTGTGTGTGTGTGTGTGTGTGTGTGTGTGTGTGTGTGGTGAAGAGGAGATGGTGGGAGAGATGCCGTAGAGTGGAAGGTACAGCGTAGTCAGAGGAGAGGAGAGGAGAGGAGAGGAGAGGAGAGTGGGGTGAAGAAAAGGGGGGGGGGAGTGTCAGAGAGTGGAGGGAAGAGGAGAGGTGAAGGAGAATTTTGGACGAAAATTACACTACTGACCAAAATTTTCACCCAATTAACCTTAACGCATCCATTACCCTTACCGATAGTGACCTACGTAGATAAATCAGTTAACGAAACACCTGTGCACTGCTGAAGAGGCCAAGGTAAATTAGGTGTGGCAGGTACAGTAATTAGGGAGTTATTTACCGCTAATGAGGTGAAACTATACTTCGAGGAGATGGTATACGTGTCATTTGTTTGGTATATCATTTGTTTATTATATCCTTCAAGCCCCTACCAACTTGTAATTTACTGGGGCGTGTTCGGATTTAATGGTGTGTGTGTGTGTGTGTGTGTGTGTGTGTGTGTGTGTGTGTGTGTGTGTGTGTGTGTGTGTGTGTGAGAGAGAGAGAGAGAGAGAGAGAGAGAGAGAGAGAGAGATTCTTCATTCTCCATTCCCCCAAAAGTAAAAATCCAAATGAATATTAAAATTCTCTCTCTCTCTCTCTCTCTCTCTCTCTCTCTCTCACACACACACACACACACACACACACACAAAATCATACCCAAATATGTACACAATCAGGCTGCAGACTCACAGCCAGCGATAAACCACCAAAATTAAAGGCAGAATGATTAGAGTGAGAGATTAATCACCAGGTGGGGTACATTTCTTTTTACCTGTGGCCTTGACCTTTAACCTTTGACCTTCACATGGTCGTCAGTAACTGCCAACCTACACAGAATTAGCTTTTCAGGTCACTTCAATATTACAGAATGAACGTAGGGTCATGCTCTCTCTCTCTCTCTCTCACACACACACACACACACACACAAATATATGTTGCCAAAACCTTACCTGCCCGGTATTCGGTCGCATGATGGTTAAAACTTGAATGAAAATAAAACACAATAAATTAAAGAACAATAAATAAGACGCACAGAATTAGGTATTATAAACGTATGATATATATAGAGAGAATTTAAATAATCAAATAATTCTCATGGAGGCCTAGTATCGATAGGCATAAAATATGTAAAGAATAAGAACGAACAATTGTTAAAATATGTACAGACCCAGATAAAAAATATTTATAATATGAATAAAATATGGACAGAACTGGATAAAAAGTATGAATGATGTACAGATTTACATGTCAAAAATGTATACTGTGAATAAAATATGTAAAACCCCACATAAACCAAATATGGTGGTATGGGCGTACAGAATTGGAGGGCATAGATCACATGAGTCAGTGAGGATGAAGAATTACGTCTGCTCTGGCCTGTATGACGTTTAATTGGCAATAAAGACTTGGGGATCTGCACGCCGGATTTCAGAAGGTACAACCATTGGGTAGGGATTCTGTTAACTGCTGCCACTGAACGATTTCATTCAGCTTCGGTAAAACTCTTCGAACCAGGGGGGTTAGCTATGGCCTTCGTTAACCCTTCACTCTGAAAGGCTGTTCCTGAAGCTGAGTACAATCGTCTGAGAATAGCAAGAATACACTAAAAGTTGCCGGATTCAGCGGGCATAGGGTAATGATGAGTGGCCTTCAACACATGGTAACACGTGCTAATACGTTCACAACACGTACAAGGTAGTCTGGTTACATACACACACACACACACACACACACACACATGGTAGCAAGAACACGGTGTACACACGAATGCCATAAAAACATGATGATATACGCACGCATATGGCAGCCTAGAACACACACACACACTCGAGTATAATAACAAGGGCGTGAATGGGTAAGGAAACGAAAAACAAACCCACAACAGAAGCCTACGGTAATAAAATCAACCTAAGCAGTGACAAGAGGTATTCAGGCAGCATACACATGCGTCCCCTATTTTACGTGAAGTCAGTCATCTCTCCCTCTGATGGTCCTCAAATACTGTTCAATATTATGTCGTTTCATCCAATACATTTTTCCAGAACGATACTGACCAACAGACAGAGCCCCAAAAAATTACTTCCTTGGCCGATGTTACAAAACAAGGAAGCTAAAATCTACGACAATCGCCTGCCACTTTTCCCAACCAATGTTACTATAGTTGTTTCAGCTTAACTTGGCCGAGATTTTTGTCCTTCTGCAGCTTACTTCACGCAGCTCGGTGGCACAATGAAACGCAACAACAGTACTTTCTTTCCCTGGTACTTCTCTTTGACTTGTACCGCAATGAAGTGCCAACCTACTGGTACAACTCACCAGTCAATTGGCAAAACTAATCTCGTCTATAATGCTTCAAAAACTCGGTTCTTACATCTATCAACCCGACAAAATCTTCCAAGGGAGTACCCCCTAATTTTCAACAATATCCAGCTCAATCCTACATCATCTTCAAACCTACTTGGGGTTTCATTCTCTCGGGATTTATCTTGGAAAGAACACATTACCTCTCTTGTAAAATCTGATTTCAAGAGATTAGGTGTGCTAAGCCGACTCTGTACCTTCTTTACTCCTGAACAGTTGTTTATTCTATACGCGGGTTTTATTCGCCCCTGTGCAGAGTACAACTCTCATGTGTGGGGAGGTCCCCCACATTCAGCCTTTCTCAACATGGTGGAGTCAAAGGTTTTTCATCTCATTAACTCTCCTCCTCTTATTGGCTTCCATCAGTCTGTCTCTTCGCCACACTGTTGCACCTTTAACTCTTTTCTATCGCTACTTCAATGGTCACTGCTCTCCACAGAATGCTGAAAGAAGATACATATCACGTCTCTACGGAAAAGCACTGAAGGCTTAAATTTAAGGCCGTATTCAAGGTGGTGTAAATTTCGTGGCACCGTTTCCTTAGCGATTTAATTTATGTGTGGTACCTTTATACTCTCCTGCATGTTGTGTCTATAGCCTCATTAGCGACGTATCTTTACATTAACTGGGGAGTAACAGGCAGAGCGAATCGCTAAGAAGATGCTACGAAAATCTCGAAATCATCAATAACACACTAGCAGAATAAATCGATAATCTCCAAAGCCGCTCAGAATACGCCTCAGAACCAAGGGTAGTGAGTCAAGGCAGATATTACCCCTTCAGAACAACGGATATTACCCACCTATATTACCCGTGTTAATGTGAGGCTGGTTAATTGTACTGTCACTGTGGAGGTCTCAGTCACTACCTGTTTGATCCACGAGGGGTCATTTCCTGCTGCTGCCTCGGTATTTCGGATTTATGTAGTCACGGCCATAAAGACTCATACACCGCCTTGGAATTGGGCCGAAACCTAATGGGATTTTGGCTTCACGTACAGTCAAATGCAAGGGCCCGTTCGCCTCCACTGCCTTTCCGTCATCGCTGGATTTACAAATGAACGTGACACACGGGAGAGAGGCGCGTATCATCCACCTGTGGGTAATAAGATGCACCTCTGCCGCTATGAGTCATCCTTTCATCAGTGACTCCAGCGGTAAGAGAGGTGCAAGAGAAGAACGGACTTTTGTGGGTGACTGTACACTGTGGTCTTCATCGACCATCGAACAGTCTCAGAACTGGGCCAAAAAAATAATGATCTCTTGAGGACAGAGGAACCCACACTGGCTGACGAAAAGATATATTCCAAACAGTTTCGGGTCCTACTCTCGCCCTCTGCAGTGGAGATACGGTACAAAGACGGATGTATTCCAATTTCAGTCTTGAATTTCACTGAAGAGGGCGACAGTACTCGCCGAAACTGCTTGAAATATAACTTTTCGTCTGCTAGAATGAGTTTCTCTGTTTCCATCGATTCTCAAAACACTGTGACTCTTCAGCCGCAGTGATCTCTTGTAAAAAGTCTACAGCCATACATAGATCTGAAAATAGATTCAGTAGTTTTGAAGTTCAGATGACTGAAAATTCTCAACAACGGCTTATCTAGGCATGTTTTTCTATACCAAATCCAGACGATTTTGTTAAACCGACTTCCCAGCTGTCAATGAATAAGAAGTATTTCGATTAGCCGATTTGTTATTATGGACGCCCTTTGGTACCTTATCTCTCACCAGACGATTTCATTCAGCTAAAGGGAGACGGATTAATGAAAGCTAAACCTAACGCTAAATATCTAGTTGGTAAAGATTATTTAATCATCAGGTGGTAGCAAGAATAATTAAAGTGGTAGCAAGAATAATTAAAAAGTCAAACTCAAATGGTTAAAGACTTCATGGCTAAACTGTACACACTGTAAAAGAAGGAAGCAACAACAACTACAAAGCACTCAGAAAGCGCATACCTCCGTCAACGCCAAGGAAATTTACGATGTATAGCTGTCATTTCTCTTCCCTTCCAGACGAATACTGTTACCGTCTCACATCAGTTAACTCTATGGTCTTTGTCTGCCCTGTTACTGAAACTCAAAGATCGCATACCTCCGCCAATGAAATTTTATATTAATTCTTACACCCCTACCCGCAGCCACCTCAAAATCTCAACTCTTTCAAGACCAAATGGCCACCTATTCAGATTTAACTGAAATCCCATAACTTTTTCTGACACGGGTAAATACATAACCTCCCCCAATTCTGCTGGCGGAGGTAACAACAGTAACATCTACTACTACTACCAAATTATTACAACAACCACAAAACTACTACTACTACTGCTATTACTATTACTATTACTACTACCACCACCGCCAAGTGTTTCTCATAAGCAGTGTCAAACCCTCTGAGGACGGCACAGATATAAACACACCCACCTTACATGAGGGATTAAATGGCCGTATCAAGCTATTAACTTGTAATTGAATTGTTCAGTCACGCAGGAGTGCTAATTACACAAATGATGACAGCTGCTCTCTTTGTAATGAATTAATATACAGGGCATTAAATATTGTGTGTGTTGCTAATATGTTACGGTTGATCCTTAAACAGTATAATATTCTTAAATATGATAGTAGTAGTAGTAGTAGTAGTAGCAGTAGTAGTAATAGTAGCAGTAGTAGTAATAATAGTAGTAGTAGTAGTAGTAGTTGCAGCAGCAGTAAGTAGTAATAGATGTTGTTGTTGTGCTAAAGGTTTAAGTTGCCCTTCTGCAGCTCACCATCCTCATTCTGGGAGTCAGGGAGGGGGTTAAGGGACGCTTGTATAACCCAGCAGTGGAGCCGTATGGATATATCAATACCACCATAGAAGGCGTCCCTGCCCAGCACAAGTAAATCACCTACTGCCAGCTTAGTATCCCTTCTCAAATAATGATAATTCGATGACACAAACTCCTTCAATCCTGTGACCATTTTCCACTTTAATATTTTCCCTCCAAATCTGTGATGCCTTCCCTACATTATTTTTTTTTAACTTTATTTTTCCTTAAATCTCGGTCACGTACTTATACTTTACTATTGGTTACTTTATGTCTTCCCTAAACCAGTGACGTACTCTTTACTTTAATACCGGCAAATTTATTTTTTCTCTAAATCTGTGACGCATTTCCTGCTTCATTTTTCCTCGACACCCATGACGGACTTACTTACCTCCATTTTTCCTGGACACCTATGACGCACCTGTGTTTTGCACTTCCTCTTCTCTCCAAACCTGAGACGTATTATTTACTTCATTTTTCCTCCACACCTGTGACGTATTTCCGGCTCTATTTGGCTTACTTTATCTTCCGTGCACACCTGTGACGTATTTCCGGCTCTATTTTGCTTACCTTATCTTCCGTGCACACCTGTGACGTATTTCCGGCTCTATTTTACTTACTTTATCTTCCGTGCACACCTGTGACGTATTTCCGGCTCTATTTTGCTTACTTTATCTTCCGTGCACACCTGTGACGTATTTTCGGCAATTTTTTCTCATCTGTGACGCATTTTCTGTTTTTCCTCCAAATTTGTGACGGTCTATTTTCCTCGACCTGTGACGCACTTACACGTATCTTCTGTTTTCTTCTTCCTACTTAGACAAGTTTAATTAATGAAGAGGCTAATGAAGAATATATTTTCGCTGATCCGATGGCTTGGAAAATCGTCTGGACGTAACGAGAGAGAGAGAGAGAGAGAAATACGTAACACGACTGGTGGTGGTTAAATACTATACTAAACACACACACACACACACACACACACACACACACACACACACACACACACAGCTACCTTCTCGTCCTCAGATTTTTTTTTTCTCTAACGACCTAAAACAGCCACCTCTCCATCTTGAATACCGAACTGTAACAAGGAACACCTGAACATGGCGCTAATCACGAAGAAGTGCCATGGAAAGGACGCAGAACCGCAGCAAGTTGATGTGAAAGAACAGGAGAACCGTCACCACCACTGGCTGTCTTACGGAGAATAAAATGAACGAAAAAAAAAAAAAAAAAAAATGCTGGCAGTAAGAATAATAGGCCATGGATTAATGGGGTATAAAGACAGTGTAATTTATAGCATCAGTGACTAAAACAAAGGACGTCCTGTCATTTGTTACCGTTAGACTTTTTTCAGCTTCTTTCTTACAGCAGTCACGCTTATAACAATAATAATAATAATAATAATGACAACAGTACTAGCGACAACACCGATGATGATGATCATCATCATCCAATCCTACATTGCCCCATGAGGAGCGTAGGAGTCCGGGGCTAGGCAAGTTGGTCCTGACATTTAAGATGAGTGACCAGCCTCACTCATCCCTGAGTGGCAGTACGTGAGCAATAAACCACAACCATCCCTTGGATATAAACCTTCACCGGCTCAATCCGACTGGAGCTCCGTAATTACCCACTAAACCAGCAGGCGCCAAAATTTGGTTATATGGTTACCGCCCAGCGTAGTAAATGGCCTCCTGTTGTACAGGACACCATTTGGCTTGTCACTCAGTGTAGAGTCACCTACAGGCAAAAGGAAGAGGAAAGAATGAAGGAAAGAAAGACAGAAGAGGGAGTGTAACGTCACCCGTAGGCAGGAGGAGGAGGAAAGAATGAAGGAAAGACAGAAGAGGATGGAAGGAAAGAAGGATGGAGGAGAGGAAAGGAGAGACACCCGAGAGCAGTACTACATCGAGTGAGTGGATGATGAGCGCCCCCACCTACCACATATGATGTTGATGATGATGATGATAATAATAATAATAATAATAATAATAATAATGATGATGATATTAAATCCACTCCGTCTTGCTGTGTGGTTTAAGAATGGCCCAGTATTAGTATTGGTGTCACTGGTGCCAAGTGTAGTGCCATGCCACACAAGTGACTACCCCCTCAATGCCAACTACAACCAACTTACGATACAAGGAAGCCATTTCTCTCTCTCTGTCTCTAACCACTCCAACTCCTTCAATGGTTGTGTGGTACCAGTGGATCTCCTTGGTTACTATACTTCATTATCTTTAAGTAGGCGGATTTTCTCTTTCCTGCATCAGCGTTTTCCGTAGCTCAGTGGCACTCTGAGACAATGCCGCGACTCAATAGCTTGTCCATAGCACTTCTTCGTGACTAACATCATATTCTAGAGTTATTATATTGCTATAATTTGGAAAGCAAGAAGAAAAGAGTCAAATTTAACCTCCACTCTGACTACACTTGCCATCAAATGATCAGTACTGCCTCTCTCTCTCACACACACAATTACCCTCTCACTGCCAACTCTACTTAACCAGCGATACAAAGGCAGGCTATTATTTTCGTCATCATCAAATCCCTCGCCCGTAACTCTCACATGGGTGGGCAGTGATACCGGCGTCCTAGTTGGCTCGCAACAAAAGAGGACCCGGGCTCAACTTCCGGACCGATTACAACCTCTAGAGAAAAGCCTTATCCCAGCTTGTCTGTTCCTTAAATCCATACCCTCGGGGGGAGAGAGAGAGAGAGAGAGCTTTAACCCCTTCATTCCGATGACTTATTATCTATCTTATTCCTGCTGTTTCCAAGCTATTTTATTCAGCTTAAGGGAGGTCTATCAAAATAAAGGAGTTAACAAGGACTTAAATCCAATCCCTCCAGTTCCTAGTCTCCCTTAATCTGGAGAGAGAGAGAGAGAAAAAAAAAAAATCGTCTGGAGGCAGCATAAGTGAAAAAATGCGTCATCGGATTGAACGGGTTATGGAACACCTAAAACAGACGTAATCAGCCTGCATCCCACATTATATAGCGTAGTCTGCAACAATACACAGAGGCTCAGACATGTTCAATCATCATCATCATCATCATCATCATCGCGTTTCTGATAATATCGTGAAAAAATATAGGGCTCATCCAGACCTTGGTGCACTCAGTTTTCCTCTGGCCCTTAGAGCTAAAACTAGGGACCTGGACGTCAAATGACGGTTGTGTGTCGTAGTCTGGGGACTTTCTTTGTCGTTCCTTTCAGTTACTCTTGACCCTTTCTAGAAGACGATATCGCTATTATTGTTATTAATAATATTACTGTTACTATTATTATCTTCGTCAGCACCATTATCATTATTATTATTATTAAAACCATTATCATCATCGTTAATACTATAATTACTATTATTATTATTATTAACAGTAGTAGCAGTGGCCTAGCATGAATTACTTCGATATTAGAAACTACTGGACTGGAGAGGGTAGAAACAACCTCCACAAACTTCTGCATGGTTCTCAAAAAAAAAAAAAAAAAAAAAAAAAAAAAAAATGGGTACGCACACTCGGCGCTGAGGAATGCGTACACCAATTAAAAGAGTTACCGGTACAGGTGCACATTCCACACGAAGCAGTATGAACCCACACACGAGGCGTACTGAAAAACCCCCCCGCTATTCCCACCGAACGTTAATATTTGGTCACTCTACGCACCGCCGGAACGGTACAGGAGAAGCACAAGGTATCAAAAAAAAGCGGAAGACAGGAGACTAAAACCAGAGAATCAACTAGAAATGTGTGAGACAGAGAGAGAGAGATCAAGGTTGGTCGGATGCCTGTCGTAACGTTCTGGGCAATCCACACCCTAGTTGGCCAACGCGCAGTCTTCCTCAGAGATGTCATATACGTAGAGTTTCGTTCATAATCCGCGCAGTATTTTTTTCCCCCGTGTGTACCGTATGACATCAAACCCAGAATAAACTCTAAGGAAGTTAATCCACATATTTCACATCAACCCCACAATAAACTCTGTCAATCCCCACGTCAGGTCAACCCCCAAAATAAACTCTAGGGAAGTTAATCACCATATTTCACGTCTACTTCATGGCCTTTATCCTGTACTGCATTCTTATCCACTTGGAGCATTTGTCTTTGAACTTTAATTTCCCGTCTCAGTTGCATTACCTTACATTTAAAGTAAGTGACCATTCCTTAATCCCTGGGTGGCATTTACGTGAGCAATAAGCCAGAACTACCCTTGGCTCATTTAGAATCACATCCTTAATTCACAAGACCACCCGACCCTGCTGATTACATGGTTACCACCCAACGAAGCGAATGGTTCAATCCAGAGGCAGGGAGGTTTGTCACTAATATTTAACCTTCCCACTACATCGCCAGTCTACCATTGTAAGTCATTCTTCATACCACGTTGTGTGTCTGAGAGAGAGAGAGAGAGAGAGAGAGAGAGAGAGAGAGAGAGAGAGAGAGAGAGAGCAGGCGTGTGTGTGTACTGTCGACGTGTAAGCCCTCCTCCTTTCTTATCATACTTCCGTCATATTTAACTACGCAACAGGATTCGCCGTCAATGATTACCTCAATAAACTAACCAGGTAGAGGTGTCGTAATTACGGCGTCAATGTGGCCGCGGCGGGATGGGTCTTTTGAACTGACTAATGCTGTGCTATTAACCCCTGCCAACCCACGCACGTCACTGGCTTTGACGGCGTTACGGTACGGTCACGCACGTCCCTGGCTACACGGTACGATTAGAAGTGGCTTTGGAGATGTAGTAACACCTCTTTCTCAGTGACTCATTCAGCATTGTTATACTTCAGTGCCCTCTTACGTTACACCTCTTTTCAAACCGATTTATTCTGAAAGTTATACCTTAGTGTCTTCTACGTCACTGATACAAACCATGTCGGTATTAGAAAGATACAAATAACAAAAAAAAAAATAAGAGATAATATCCCACTGGATCCCATGGGTGCTGGGCGAGGCACTGCACTGGGAGGGCACTACGCGTACCGCCCTCCGCCTATCGGCTCATAGTCGCGAAGTTAATAGGTCCCTACCCGGGGGTTCCCTACTTTATGAAGACTTGGAAAATCCCAGTTCTGTCCAATACTCTGGACACTGGGCTCCAATGGGATATACAAAATAAATCGCTATAGAAGAGGCGCCACGCAGCTTCCTTTGCAACCTAGAATACGGCACTCAAGACGATCACCATTAGCCTTCACACACACACACACACACACACACACACACACACACCTTTATTCAAGCCAACGCCAAAACTCCGAACCATGTACTATTATGGTTAGTTATTATTATTATTATTATTAATTTTATTTTCTTTTTCAGCCAAGGTCGTGTGCGGTCCACTGAGAGACCAAACATGTCGGTTCGACTGACATATAACTGACCCTTCCTCATGCTGGCCAAGTATGGATAAAAAAAAAGTGTGCAATAAGAGTAGTGCCTCTCGAAGCGCAAGTGTTGTATTGGCTACGTGTGTGTGTGTGTGTGTGTGTGTGTGTGTGTGTGTGTGTGTGTGTCAGTAAGAACGGACAGGATTCCAACTTATGCTCGCAGATTGAAGGTCACACTATCAGCATCCCCTTTAACTGTTTTTTGCTGGATCCGAGCCCTCTAAGTGCACTGCAGATCGGAAGGCAAACGCAATAACCATTCTACCTCCACACCTAAGTACCAGGAATTTATTAAGGCGAACACCAAACGATTTTGTTCGAAGGTTCAGTTAGCAGAAATTTCTATTTAAGTCACTTTCCTTAGATACTTAATAAAAAAACACTGCATTTCTCTTAACTTTGCTATGATGTTACAAATCTGCCTTCCAAAATTCAATGAAGCCAAGCAAAATCTCAACCAATCATAAATTTAATGAAAATATAATGATCTAAATTTCCAGTCGCACTCTGATTACTTACAAAATAAAGTTTTTAATGGAAATCTACTTAACGTATTCAAAGCCACTTTAAGCAACTAAACTCGAAACGAAATAGTCAAATACCGAACAAAAAAATAATAATAATCTTACCGTTTCTGAAAACCTGCAGTGGGCGTCACACCAGTTTAATCAACCGGATTATGACTGGCTAATACAATAAAAAAATCCACCACCAGGTCTAGCTTCAGTGTACATCAGAGCAGGGAGCGGACACACCCCGCCCCACTGACGGTTCGTGAGCAACTGAGGTGTGCTGATCTGAGTGGGGACGGGGCTCACTTTGGCGCCAAGAATTAACACAATCGCTAAGGATGAACTTGAACGGAAAGTACGCCTTCCAAATCTTTTTGTTCCAGCCTTTAAAAAAAATTCTTATTCTAAGCTTTTTTTTTGACAGCCCTCTTTAGCGTCGTGATGTCACAAAAAACTAACGAACCGAGATTGTCTTACATTCATCTTTACCTTTTTTACTTCGACTCCTGTACCATACTCATTTTTTAACATCTTTATTATTATTATTATTATTAATAAAGATGTATATTACCATTACTATCATTATAACGGGTCGAAACTCATTTTCTGCGCCAAATTTCAACATAATCGAAAGGTAACAAAAAGTACCCACCAGTTCCTAAACACCTGGGCATAATTCGTAGTATTCCCAGACGATTTCACTCGGCTCAGAGAAGACTTATCGATAATGGAAGGTTTAAATAAAGCCTTCGTGATCTCGACTAAAAGGGAGTTATTCGAAACGGAATAAAAATCGTCTGGTACATCACAAATAATCTACAAAAGACAGTGTATTAACATTCAATTTCATCATGTATTTTTCGTTTTATTTAGCTACTAGCAAGACGATTTTCCTCAGTCTAAGAGAGCGCCCAAGTAGTGAAGGGGATTAATGAAGGCTGTATCTAATCTCTCCACTTCGAGAAGCCCCTCAAGCTGAATAAAATCGTCTGGAAGTAGCAAGAAAAAACAACTGCCATCGTACTGAGGTGGCTGAAGACAACCACGATTAAACACCATTAACGACAAAAACAACAACAAACATAATGGCCCGAGACGGATGCTAACCGCCCGCTTGGGATAAATTTCTTTTCATTCCACAGGCCTCCATACTGGTACTAAATCTTGATATTGTCAATAGCTACCAACCTACAAAAAAGCAGTTCTCTAAGTAAAGGCCTTTAAAAAGGGCGCGCACACACACACACACACACAATCATCAGTATCATCCACGTCTTTTTCCACCTATGGAGGAGGTGACGTATGACCTTAAAAAAAAAAAAAAAAAAAGGGGGGGGGGGGCAAAAGATAGCACGACAGAGGAACAACTAACCCACACCATGCCCAGTGAAATGGACCACACACTCATTCACTCACCACATCAAGCCACCGGAATCCTGGCTAATCTTTAAAAAAACAAACAAACTAACAATCTCTACATTTTTTTTTCTCTCCAAACACACAGTATCACACGCCACACAGTCAGGCCATCGAGTAACAGTTTAAAAAGGGTTGCCACATTCCTGTCACGTGCTCCTACTTACAGAATTCATCCAGCACGACTCCCCCCTCAGTTACTTAGCATCATCAATAATAAAAACACATGATGATAATAATAATAATAATAATAATAATATACATTACTCCAGTTCAACTCCAGTTCCACATAAGATTCAATAAATAGGGATGTCAACGCTGCCAAGGGAATGCAAGATGGTCTCCACACAGCTATAATACACTGCCATGCTTCTGTGCACATTGCCATGATGATTCAGGACCATACAAAAATACAAGACGTCAAAATTTCGGTGTTTGTATGGCTTGACGTTTGATTCCAAAAATCCCCCCTCCGAAAAAAGTGTGCCTGAGGCTATTGTACCAAGGAACAATTGTGTCAAAATTGATGTACTTCATTGGAGAAATAAAGGCATGACGTCAAGCTGAAAAGGGGTTTAGACATACACACACACACACACACACACACACACACACACACACACACACACACACACACACACAAAGGAGAAAAAAAAAGCCGCTCTCCATAATGTGGTGTGGAGATCCAATGAAATTAAAACAGCAGGAGACCTAATGATATTAAAACAGTACCATTTGCATATCGTCCAGAAAACCCCTACTGTAACAGACCCTTACCAAATACTGTTAATAAATATGAAAAAACCACTTGTGACAATATGTTGGTCGATCAATATAATCAACAGTTGTTACGTACCATAAAACTATTACTGACACAAAAATTAAGTGTAATGTCTTACACATAATGATGATAATTTAGAAAACTGAAAGCAGACATAAATAATATTAATTGATGCAGATTAAAATATCACTTAAGGTATAATGTATATAAAGGAGCATGGCAATAATAATAGTATCACATGGCATATTAATATGTAAATAACTAAAGAAAAGTATGTAAATTTTAAGAAAATAAAGTGAAAAAAATAGTTCATGCACAATGTAAAAAAAGAAAAAGAAAAGAAAAAGAAAGAAAGCTTGAGCAGTACCTTTCATTAGACTAACTGTAAAACAATCAATAAGACTTTTAATTTATGCATAATTATATGCATATATACTATAAAAACGACTATCTGCTATGCTTATATATATATATATGTATATATATATATATATATATATATATATATATATATATATATATATAATATCACACTCGTAGTTAAACAATTCACTTATAAAAAATAACATCCTTAATCATAAACATAATATTATACACGCTAAGAAAGTCATGCAACATTCTACACTTACTAATACCATAATGAAATAATGCCATAAATGAATCCTTTCCGAAATGTTAAAAATGCATGAAGTAGAACAAACATGAACATTATCAAACTAAAAATAATGACGTTATACACGATAAAGAATTCAAGAAATAATATATCATCACAAATACCAGAGTCACTAAATCATAATAGTAGACACAGAATAATAAAGGAAACTATCAATACATAAATGAATATCACCTTTACGACCAATACTACGAACATATAAGAAATAAATAAGATATATTAATAGACATTTAATAATAACCTACACTTATTCACAAACTGTCAATATCAAATCATGCGGATTATCATATAGGGCGAATCAATCAATCAATACGATAATAAAAGTAAACAGATAAAACATACCATCATCTTACAAATAATTACCTGACCAAACACCTGTAGCACTAAAACAGTCATTAACCCTTCCACTGTGCCTTATTCTGCTTATTCCTGCTGCCTCAACACTATTTTATCCAGTACAGAAAAGACCTTTCGTACTGAAGTGGTTGATGAAGGCTATATCTAACCCCTTCAGTTCGAAAACTCTCTCACCTGCTGAATAAAACCGTCTGTAGTAGTAGTAGTAGTAGTCCAAGGTTCATCTGCAACGTGAACCTGTTAGAGTGCAGGCTTAAGTTGCCCCTCTTCAGCAATCCACCATCCTCCTTTCGGTGGTCTGGGAAGCAGCTGAGGGACACCTGTATATCCAGACAGGTGAGCCGCCAGGTGTATCTGTGCCACCACGTGAAGGCGTCTCTCTCTAACACCAGACAACCAGAATGAAATGTACATGGAAGTGGCTTACCTGACGTGTGAGTCTTGAAGGGAGGAATAACAGGTGCCTTGGTGCTTATTCACTTCTTATTCACCTGTCTGGTCTTCATTTTCAGTATTCCCCTTCATTTAAGTCAACCATCAACGTCACCTGAAGAGAGAGAGAGAGAAAAAAATACAATCAATATAGTAAACCATCATCATCATCACCACCACCACCACCACCCACACCTGCGGATGGGATGAGTCAAACATTTAACACAAAAAATATATACAACAGGAAATAAAAAATACTAAACCTGAAGACTGTAAAAAAAAAAAAAAGGCACTTCATGGGGAAAAAAAATAATTATTGGAAAAAATTGCAAAACGAGAACATGTACTTCATATAAAACTTAACAGAAAAAAAAAAAAAAATCAGCACTCTAAAAAAGGAAAAATGCTGAAAAAAAAAATCATACAAGTAATCCATTTTCTAATCGCCATCACTAACGCCAAAGAAAATGTAATAAATGTAAGCAGTACCTAAACTATTGCATATCACGTACTTTTTTAAAAATTATTTTGTACGTAGGCTACAGAGTTACTAATTCTCTCTCTCTCTCTCTCTCTCATCAAATTTCAAGGTATTAGCAGTTTGCATCCATTATCCTTTATTAGGGATCAAAATTAGGGGCTATTAACGGGAATTAGACGGAATGAATTGAGAGAGAGAGAGAGAGAGAGAGAGAGAGAGAGAGAGAGAGAGAGAGAGAGAGAGAGAGAGAGAGAGAAATATTACTCTCGATATTCTCTTGTCTGTTACTTGTCTTTCTCACACCATGACATCTATTAATCGCAACACAAATATATATCGAATATATAATCAATCTTTTGTAAACAATATTCACACAGTATTCATTTTTTTTTGGCTAGGTCTGCGTTACCAATATATATCCTGCTTTGTTTATTACATTACTACTTCTCACAACCTCTTCTACATTTTATAGTCACTGCCTGGATAACCCACTCCCACACCCACGCCCACCCCAGCAGACTGAGCCGCACCTGTAACACGTGATACCCAGGGCGCTATGTATGGACCATCCTGTACATTTCCTGAAGCGTGATGAGGGTCCAAGTCGGGCCGAAATCGTCAAACCTTCACATTTAAGAACTTTAATGTATCGGTATAATTTCATCTTTTCCTACAGTACTTTATATTGCTGTAATTCCTTCAATTTTAACATTTTTTTTTAATATAACTGCTACCACATATGCCACAACCACTAAAAATACCACCACCACAATTACCTCAACTACTCCACCACCACCACCGCAACCACCACCAAAAATGACCACCACCTCCACAACAATTCACTAGTGTCTGGTTAAAGACGCAAGTTTTCGGTTCTCACATGACAGAGGCTTGGCAAGAACAGCAGTGAGTCAAAGAAATATTTAGCACACTCCGGTTCCTCACGATTTTACGACACAAACTGCAGCCACGACAAAAACCATTGGCAGCAGCAACACTCGCTAATATTACTGGCTGAGAAAAAACGCTAATGTCACCGCTGTGCAACACTTTCAGACTGATGATGTCCTTTCAGAATCTCTCTCTCTCTCTCTCTCTCTCTCTCTCCAGATGATTTAATTCCGTACAGGAGAGATTTATCTAACTGGAGGACATTATACAGTCTTCACTAATCTCTTTTACGAGGAGGGAGAGAGAGAGAGAGAGAGAGAGAGAGAGAGAGAGAGAGAGAGAGAGACTACAATGAATACTCTTATCGTTCCCTCGGGAGACTCAGGAGGACGGAGGAGAGACAGCGAAGGAAATGAGAGAGAGAGAGAGAGAGAGAGAGAGAGAGAGAGAGAGAGAATCATTACTATAACTACCACCATCACCACAATCACAGCTATCACTATTACCATTACAATTACCACAACCGATTCTACCACAACTACCATCATGAAAACTTTCAATGCCTCCACAACTAACACCATGACCACAACTACCACTATTTACCACCACCACTACCACATATACTAGCACCACCAGCAAAAATATTACACTACCACAATTATCGACGCTACCACAACTACCACAACAACTATTACCAATAAAAACTACCACCACCACTACCAACTACCAACACAGCTACCACAATTACCACCAACACAACTACCACCATCAAAACTACCACCACCTCCACAACTACCACCATTGGAGAGACAAATGGAGGTGTTTCTCTCCAAGCCGTTCTTCTCTCTAAGGGTTTCCCCCTCTTTCTCTCCCTCCTCCAGCCTTCTCTCTCCATCCTGCCTTTCCTTTCTTCCTCCATCCTAACGACCTTCCGTCTCTCTCTCTCTCTCTAACTGTCTTTTCGAGGCTATTTGTTACAAAAAATTAATAAGAATAGTATATATCAAAGGCTCCTCATTCATACTTTTCCATCCACTGTTGTTGTTTTTTCAATTCTTTATCTTCTCTTTTCTTTTTCCTCTTCCGCTTTGCTCTCTTTCCACGCTCTCTCTCATTTTTATTAGTTTTATTTGTTTCGCTTTATAGTTAACTCATTTATACTCTTCTTCCAACAAAGTAGTAAACACACACACACACACACACAGTAAACATACATACCACAAAGAGGCACAAGCATCCAAAACACACACACAAACGAATGCTCACCCTCCTTTTACACACACACACACACACACTATTTCCCGTCTGATTTACATATAATGAAATCCTACACACAAGCGCAGAAAATGAAAAAAAAAAAAGGTCTATCTATCTATCTATCCGTCATTTAGTATATATCTATCAGTTTACATCAATTAAATGAAACCTAACTATCTATCTATCTATAACAATCACACTCTATAGCTACCAACATTTATGTATTTAACAATCTACACTATACTGGTACATAAACACATACATACATACCACACATACACGGATACATAATACATATACATAGATACAGATATATTGAGACAGAAGTGGACGGATAAATGGAGACAGGAGACAGATTGACTAAGACGCAGATAAAACAGATAAACAGACAGACAAACGGACATACGGACAGATACAGAGGTCAACATTCACCACAGCAATGTACATTACGATACAATCCACAAAATCAATATAAATACCTGTGTACCAAATATATACGTTCTTGCAAACAACACTACTGATTTCCACCGCAACACCTAACCATGTATCCGGAAACGTTATCTGTGTTTTATCTGTTTGTCTGGGGAAAAAAAAAAAAAAAAAAAAAAAAAAAAAAAAAAAAAACAGGAAGGGGTGTACTTTAATTCCAAAAAGTACCGGTGCTGTGTGTGTCTGATGATACCCGGAATTATTCAACCACATGGAATTATCAGGCTTTTAATACCGGTATGAAGTACATGAAATTCCACTCCCTCCACATTGAACACGCTGCAGTTAACGCGTTTTTCATCCTAACTCGGACCAGATTTTCGTCATTTTGTAGCTTATTTCACGCAGCTCCGAGGCAGACAATACTACGGCTCAATATTCTTCCTATACCACTTCTTCGTGACTGGAATTATAGTCAAGCGTTACCCATGGCTACAGCTCAGAAATTAAGATCGAGTTGGCAATTTTGGGCCAAGTCAGCGTGAAAGGGGTATACTTGCTGGTCCGCGTTACCTATCTATATATCTATTGTCCGACGACTTAATTTCGTAAGTGGTACCCATAAACAAATCGCCTCCATGTCGCCCTGTCCTCTACCATTTGACTGCCTTCCCCCCAACTCATACACCCCTTTCTCTTAAATCTCCCACACCATCACCCTATCTCATCGTTGGCCTCCCCCTCCACCTAACTCACCTTCACTCTCCTAGTCAGTCTCTCATTCTCCATCCTCTCCACAGGGCCACCATTAACTGTGCACTGATATTTTCTGAAGCTAGAGCACATCAAGCTTATTAGGAGAATATTTTGTGTTTGGACGACCACTTTTTACAGCCACTGCTTACAAACAGTTTTTTAAATGTCCAATAATTACGGTACACACACACACACACACACACACACACACACACAAAACAGCTCCGTTCTATACCCACCCGGCATTTACCCTGTGTTGTGGAAATGGCTCAATCTGCTGATCTGGGCGTGGGTGCGGCAGAGAGAGTAAGAAACAAATGACGTAGGCCACAAAAGCCGTCCCAGCAACACACAACAAGTCGCCTGGTGCACTGGAAGAGGGGCGCTATAATATTTAGTCCACCCTATATATAGCTAGTACGGAAACGCCATCATTAAATCCGGTTTGTTTTCATCTGACGGGACTGGGCAACTCAATTGGAATAGTAAGTCGTGGTTGTGTGAAATTCCATGAGGCTTTGGTATGTGGTAGGAACGAATCTCCTTGGTTACTAGTCAAATTTACTCTCAGCTCTGAGTACACCTGACCATAACTAAGCCGAAAGAGGGATACGTTCACTTTGGCGGGTAAAGAAAAAAAAAAAAACATTATTATTTGTGTACTGATTCTTGAAGTTATATTACATGGAGAGAGAGGCAGACCAATGAGGATGGAAAGGAGCGTCGTGGTGGTGATACGGATGTGATTGAAGGTGTGAAGATAAAGATTTTGAGATGGTTTGTTCATGTGGAAACGATGGTGAACGAGAGACTAACTAGAGGATTGTATGTGAATGAGGTGTGGAGGGGGAGAGGAGAAGAGGGAAACCAAGAATTAGATGTAGGGATGGAGTTGAGAGATATTAGACGGGGTTTGAGTTGGAGGTAGGGGCAGCCCTATTGGCAAAGGACAGGGCGACGTGGAGGAGATTTGTTTGCGCCTACCCCTTACGACACAGACATAGCTTTTAACCCCTTTAGAACGAGGAGACACTGGACCTCTTTGATATTTATTAAGATCTCTCGTACTGAAGGGCTAAACACACACACACACACACACACACTTGATGGTGCAGTACCGGTAAATTACAAGTATTGTTCGCAGGCGAGTGGGAACAAAAAATCACACGGCCATTCGTCACCTCCCCTTCCCCCTCTTCCTCTCTCTTTCCCCTCCACTTTCCCCTCATGATCCCTCTTCTCCATCCCCCCCCCCTCTCTCTCTCTCTCTACCTATCTATCTCTTTCTCTCTCTCTCTCCATTCCAACCTTCATATCTCGCTCCCTTCCCCTCTTTCCCATTTTCCTCCTCCCCTCTCCCCAGTCCACTCTTCCCCCCATTTCTCTCCATCTCACCCGCTCCCCCTCTCAAACAATCCCCCAGGTCTCCCCCCCCCCAAGCTCTCCCCATCCCTTCCTCTCTCCACCAAGAAATCCTCCTCCCTCTTCCCTCACTCCCTATCATCACCCTCATCCTCCCTCCACTCCATCCTCACACTTCTCCCTACTCCTCCACTCTCCCTTGCCCACTTACCAACCCCCAACTCCCCACCCTCTCCTCTCCTCCCCTCATTTCCCTTCTTCTTCCTCCGAATCCTCTCCCCTTTCCTGTCCCTCTCTCCCTATCTCATACCCTTTCACCCAATCTCTCTCTCTCTCTCTCTCTCCAGCGTGTATTGAGAGGCGTGACTTTTTTCCCCAATATATTTTTCTCACACATTTTTAAAACATGTAATTCTTTTTTGTGTGTGTTACATTTTTCAACTTTTTCGCCACTGGAATGCAGAATGATTTTTTTTATTTAGTTATTTATATTTATTTCCGAAGTTACTCAGGGTACATATAAACACACAAGATGACATAAATGGAGTCTTCCTCATTTTATTCTCGCTTATTCATTTATTTATTATATTCATTTGCTTATTTAATCACTTATTCACTTGTATATTCTAAAATAATTAAATATTTAGATACACAGCTTTTCCTAATGGGTTGTCTTAAGCACGAGGTTTTCTTTAAGCTGAATAAAATCGTCTGTTGGTGGCCTGATTACAGCTAAAAATACGACGTTAACCCTCTGAGTGTTCGTTTTAATAGTATATAATCGCCATGCAGTGTCCGGAATAAGTCAAACATATAAATGAAATAAGAAAAATGAATAAGTAACGTAAGGAAGGTGATTGCAATAACCCCTCCCCTCAAAAAAAATGTACTTTCAGAATTTATTATAATGTCCCGTCGATAGTTTCCCCTACGGACTTAACCCTTTCAGTACGAGACAATAAAATCACATAAAATAAATCATCTGGAGGTAACGAACAAAAATGTTTAAAAGCCATTGAATAAATAACCCCTTCAAGCCAGTAAGTTTTTTGCTAACTCCAGACGATTTTCTTCAACTTTTCAAACTAGTGATACGTAATTCTAGACGATTTCCTTCAACTTTTCGAACTAGAGTGATAAGTACATCCTGACGATTTCCTTCAACTTTTCAAACTAGAGGGATAAGAATAGTAACTCCAGACGATTTCCTTCAACTTCTCGAACCAGAGATAAAAAACAAGTCATTCCAGACGATTTCCCTCAACTTTTCAAACTAGAGGGATAAGAAACAAGACATTCCAGACGATTTCCTTCAACTTCTCAAACTAGAGGGATAAGAAAAGTAACTCCAGACGATTTCCCTCAACTTCTCGAACTAGATGGATTCAAAACAAACTTCCTTGCCTAATCCACTGCTAGACACCATCCGTAAGTGGAATAAAATCGTCTGTGGTGGCAAGAAATTGAAAAAAATACACCATCGGACTGAAAGGGTTGGGGGGATACAAGGCACCACTTC
Source organism: Coenobita brevimanus (assembly GCF_032717465.1). Lineage (NCBI taxonomy): Eukaryota > Metazoa > Arthropoda > Malacostraca > Decapoda > Coenobitidae > Coenobita > Coenobita brevimanus. Next base: position 68,958,917 of record NC_136954.1, on the reverse strand, counting down.
CAACGTCTATAAATCGTCTGGCGGGAGAAAGAATACAAAAACAAAGCGTGTCCTCGTACTGAAGGGACCAGCGTGAAAATATAACCCAATCTAATTCTGCCAATATTCATTTTTCTCACGCCTTTCGAATTTTGACTCAGTATTAATCTTCTCAATTTCCCTCCCAGCATTCCCTCTCAATATTTTCCTCCACCTCTCTATCCCATTCAATTCTGTGCATCTCTCTCCCTCTCTCTGCTGCCTCCAGACGATTTTATTTACCTTGGGATACGGCTCTTGAAATGGAGGGGTCAGATATGGCCTTCAGGATAGACCTTAAATATGGCGCTCTGTTATCTTCTTTTTATTTATTCATTTATGTTTTGGAGGGAACGATTTTACGGGCTCCTGGCCTTTGGTTCCTTCTTCCATGCATAGAAAACTTGACGCCCTCCTTACAAGACGTCTCCCGTACGCTGAAGAAAATCGTCTGGAGGCAACAAAAGTAAATTGAAAAAAATACGTGATTGGACTGAAAAATCTTATTACACTTTTCCAACTGATTTTCGATACGCATTCCACATTTAAAAAAGAAAAGAAAAAAAAAAAATAACAGTACTCGTTTCCATTTTCTCAGCACCGATCCATGATTTTTAGATTTCTTCCACATAATCAACATCACCTTCCTCTTCGTTCTCTCCCATGTTCGATTTTCCAATATTCTCCAAAAATCTTTTTCCTATAGTTTCCCCCTCACTCGCTCCCCGTTTTCTATTTATGCATTTTTTTTGGTTTATATTTTTCCTAAGAATGTCTCTGCAAATACTTTACTCCCAATATTTTTTTTTTTACATAATAATCTAACAGTAATTCCCAACAGAAATTTCCACCTCTCTTACAAATCGTTTTATCTATCTATCTATGCATCCTTCAATCCATCTACCTACTGTACCCATCTATCTATCTATCTACTTACCTATATCTATGAAAGCCTCTAACATCATTTTCCTCTCGACAAACTTCTCACTGTTATATGTTATGTGTCGATGATTACGCCCGTGAGGTACATTCAGGATTCCGTGGGCCTGACTGGCGGGTGAATGAGTGTCCGTCCCTTTTGACGTGCATAGTGATGATAGTTCCACCTCTATCGTGTTTAATTCAATGCTTTCTTGGACCCTATCTCACCCCATCCTTAAGTGGGAAAAACAGGTCACGATGATGATGATGATGATGATGATGATGATGATGGTGATGGCGATGATGACTATGGTGCTGATGACGACGACGACGAAGGCAATGATGATGATGATGATGATGATGACTATGGTGCTGACGATGGCGACGAAGGCAAAGATGATGATGATGATGATGATACTGATGACGACGGCAATGATAATGATGATGATGATGATGCCGACGATCTATTTTGAACTCTGTCACTCTTCTCACTATCAACGCTGCTCACAAACTCCGGCAGTATTTCCCGACCCACACTCTTTTCCGATATATATATTTTCATTCTTTTTCCCCCACCGCGCGTTTTGCCCCTCTCATACTTTATCCCCTCCACCCCCCGTGATGCATTCTGTACGCTTTATTTCAGGCCGCGGTGTACAATGGTGTGTGTGTGAGAGAGAGAGAGAGAGAGAGGGGGGGGGTTGTGTGTGTGTGTGTGTGTGTGTGTGTGTGTGTGTGTGTGTGTGTGTGTGTGTGTGTGTGTGTGTAACTAAATAAAATGTGAAGGGCAGTAAAGGAAGGAAAGTAGTGACGCAGCAGATAAGGAAAAGGAGGGAGGAGGAGGGCAGGAGAAGGAGTAGAAAGGAAAGGAAAGGGAACAGAAGGGAGAGATGAAAGCAGAGGGAGGGGAGGGGAGGGAATAGGAGGAGGCGGGGACGAAGACGGAAGAGGAGAAAGGGGAGGGGAGGGGAGGGAAGACAAAAGAGGAACGAGAGGTCAAAGGATAGGAAGAGGGATGGAGATGAGAAGAATGAGGGGAGGAAAGGGGAAAGACGGAGAAAAGAGGAGCAGAAAGAAAAGAGGGAAGAGAGGAGGGAGGAAAAGAGGGGAAAGAGACAAAAGGAAATGGAGGGGAAAGTGGAAGGGACCAGGAAAGAGGAGAGAAAAAACGGGAGTGAGGATGTGAGGGAAAGGAAGGGGAAAGAGAAGAGGGGAGGAGAGGCGAGAGGGGGGAAGGAGAAGGGAGTGGGGATGGGGTGAGAAAGGGAAAGGAGGAGAAGGGAGGGGAAAGGGTGAGCGAGGAGAGAGGGAAAGGGTAGGGGAGGGGAGGGGAAAGGGAAGGGAGGGGAGAGGGGGAAGGGGATGGGAAAGGGTGGAAAAGGAGGGAGGAGGAAGGGAGAGGGAAAGAAGGGAGGGGGAAGGGAGTTGGAACGGAGGGGAGGAGGGGAGGGAGGGAAGAGGAGGGGAGTGTGAATTCATACTGCAAAATATTCGCAACGTGAAATGAAAGGGAAAAACGAAGAAAAAAAAAATTCTTTTCTTTCTTTTGCTTCGCTCGCATATATACCCCCCCCTCTCCCTCTCTCTCTCTCTCCCAAATTAAAGTTTTTCACCCATAATTTCCCGGCATAATTCTCTCATTACTCTCCTCACCTCCCTCATTTCCATATTTCTTCTCTCTACAAGTCAAATTTCGTTTTTTTTTAAATTCTCTCTTATTATTGTCATTACTTCTCTACTTGTTCCTCTTCCCTCTCCTCCTTCTCTTCCACGTCCTCCTCCTCCTCCTTCTCTTTTCGTGTCTCTAAGCCTATCTACATATCTAACTCCTTGACTGATAGACAGCGCTAGCAAGATGAGTAAAATCGTCTGGTGGTAGCGAAAATAAACCCCTCCACTATGAAAACCTCCCCCCAGCTGAATAAAATCGTCTGGCGGTATTCAGAATACACTTTGTCGTAGAGACAGAGAGAGAGAGTACATATTAGACTGGAGCATCAGGTTCCTTCAGTATGATGTATGGTATGAGAGGGTGGTTTGGTATGGTATGGTATGTGTGGTGTGGTATGGTATGGTAAGATGGGTGGTGTGGTATGGTAGGGTATGGTGTGGGGAAGGGGTGGTATGGTACGGTATGATGTGTGGTGTAGTTTGAAAGAGTGATATGGTATGGCGTGGTATGGTGTGTTGTGAGAGGGTGGAATGGTTTGCTATGGTATGGTATGGTGTGTGGCGTGACATCGCTCTTCCCTGAAGTCTAGGGAAATAAAGCGTCCGAAAATTGTTAGTGAGCGGCAGACGAACACACACGCTGCTAAAGATGACCACAAAATAAAAGAAAAAAAAAAAGTATGCATGATACAGAAACTAAATAATATTGAACCAAAAATTACAGACGTTTTTCTGTGTGTGTGTGTGTGTGTGTGTGTGTGTGTGTGTGTGTGTGTGTGTGTGTGTGTGTGTGTGTGTGTGTGTGCGCTTTCTATTGTGCACGATGAACAATATGGCTTAAGCAATATAAAGTGTTCACCAAAAAATATCATACCTCTCCTCCCTCCCCCCTTCTCTCTCTCTCTCTCTCTCTCATTTCCTATTCATTATTCCACTCCACTTTATCCTGCAACATCATCTACATCCCTCATTCCTCCGCTTTCCCCCCCCCCCTTCCTCTCTCTCTCTCTCTCGGACGGGAGAGAGAGAGAGAGAGGACTGCACACAACTAGGAGACATGAAACACTGTATAAACACAAGCCATGCTCAATACATTCTCCTAGGTTGAGAGAGAGAGAGAGAGAGAGAGAGAGAATGGGGAAAACAGAAGGTAGAGATAACACGTGAGACAGAGCAATGTTAACGATGGGTACAAGAGAGGGGACGGGAAAGAGATATATACAGAAGAGATAAAAAGAGGGGTAAAGAGGAAGGAGAGGGAGGGAGACGGGAGGGACAAGAGGGAGGGGAATACAGAGGAGTACAAAGGAAAGCATACAACAACCGATCTACTGGTCCTCCTATTTTTTTTTTTTTTTCTTTTAACAGAACAGAGGAAGGAAAAACAAATGAATAAAAAAAAATAATCCATACACCAGATTACTGGTGTCCTCTGTTCATAAAATATCTGTAACAGTTAGACTTGAACAGCTGTTGGTTGAAATTTGGAGGGAAACAACTCTGGGAAAGCGAGTTCCAAAGAGATGCAGTACGGGGAATGAAGAAATCTGATAGGCAGAAGTTCTGCAATATGGCTGAGTGACATTCCAGTCATGAGCGCTACCAGATGCCCGCACAGCACGAGAGAAGGCATGGAGAGGTGGCACCATGGACGTAACTTCGTCTGAGCATTTGCCATAAAAATATCTGTAAAATAATGCAAGGGAGGAAACATTCCTTACTTGTAGGGGAGGTAGTTTATTTGTAATGGCAGGGTTGTTAATAATTCAAACTGCCATGTTCTGAATTTTGTCTAGTTGTTTTAATGCAACCTCTCCACATCCATTCCTCAAGGGTGAGCAATATTCAAGCTGACAGCGCACATGACTCTTATAAATTACAGCTAACTGCTCGTCAGTGAAGAAGTTACGGACTCTCTACATTAATCCAAGTGTCTTTGAGGCGGTCTTAGCAAGTGATGTAATATGAGAGGTCCAGCTGAGGGCGTTGTTTAGTGAGAAGCCAAGGATTTCAATACTTTTGAAGGTACATACGAAGGTAACATGCGAATCTGGCAATATCTGTCTATTTATAAATTGTATATTTTTAGTTTTACTAGCATTAAATGAGACAAGGTTGTTTTGTCCCCATTCACTGATCGTAGATAGGTCTTGATTTATGGAGATGGCTGTACTGAGATGAGAGGTAGAGATATTAGACTTTGTAAATGGGTGTCTGAGTGTGAATGAACTATGTAGTGTTGAGTCATTTGCATATGTGTGGATGGGATTGTGGGTGACAGATAAGAGATCATTAATATGAACCAGGAACAGGGTTGGTGCCAGAACTGATCCCTGCGGCACGCCGGCGTTAATTGAGTGGAAATTGGAATATACATCTCTACTTTTACTCTTATTTTCCTGTCACTGAGATATGAGATCAAAGGAACAAAAGACGTTAGTCCATAGCAAGGGAGTTTGGGCAGCAGGGAACGGTGCCATACTCTATTGAAAGCTTTAGAAATATCAAGGGCTACTGCATGAGTTTCTCCATTAGGTCAATTGATTGATGGATGGTATGAGTTAGGAGATTCAGTACGTCAATGGTGGATCTTTCGTGACGAAAACCATAATGTCCATCACCAATTAAATTGTTAGATTCAAGATGTTTAACAATGTGCTTATTAATTAAAGTTTCAAATACCTTACCAAGAGAAGATGTGACAGGAACTGGGTGGATATTGGCTTCTTTCCATGACTTTGGGAATGAAGAAGTATGTATGCATAGTGTGAATAATTTAGATAGAACAGAGGCAAGTTCAGGGGAACATTTTTTCAAAACAATTGGCGGAATTCCATCTGGGCCTGGAGCTTTGTTGGTGGGTAAATTGTCTAGGATGAATTTTATGTATCTCGTCTGTATTTTAAGTGGAACAATATCGGGAGAGTCAAGTTCCAGTGCTGGGATGTTCTGGCTGGCATCGTCCATGGTGGAATTTCTGGCAAATGTACTGGCAAAAATATCTGCTTTCGCAAATGGGTCATTTGTAATGTTGCCATCTGAAGATTATAGTGGGGGATTGGATGATGACTTGTTAAAGTTATTATTGAAAGAATTAAGAGTTGACCAGAATATACTATTGTCATTAGGGCTGTTACGTAGTTTTGATGCTTGCTTTTGAAGAAAGTTTAATTTGGCTAGATTTATTACAGCTTTTGCATGATTTCTAGCAATTTTAAACTGAGCGAGTGATTCAGATGTTTTTGATTTTAAGTAAGAGTTATATGCTAATGACTTTTGGGCTGTTGCTCTGGCACAGTTGCCATCAAACCATTTTGGAGAATTCGATCTTTTAGTGAACTGTTGACTTGGTATGAAAAAATCCATACAAGCTAGTATTAAATCGCAAATGTGAGACTGGGTAGAACTGGGATCACTAGAGAAGAAAGACTGCCATGGAATGTCAGCAAGATAATTTCTAAATCCATTCCAGTTTGCCCTGTCAAAGTGCCATCGGGTCACCCTGACAGGTTCAGAATGGGAAGGTGTGGGGGGGTTAACTAATGAGGCTTTAATGAGATTCTGGTCAGAGGATCCAAGTGGTGACAGTACCTCTATCCTGTATTGATCTGGATTATTTGTCAAGAATAAATCCAAGAGATGGGCATTATGGTCCGGATTATCAGGTATTCAGGTTGGTTGCTTTACCAGCTGGGTGAGATTAAACGATTCTGCAAACAGCTCGCATTCTAGACTAGCGTCATCAGTCCTGGCAGAATGCAATAACCATTCAACATTTATGTACGTTAAAATCACCCAAAATGGTAATTTCGGTGCTAAGGGCAAGGTTAAGGTTACACAACTGTGTGGATGTGGAATCAAGGACACTGGGTTCAGAAGAAGCATTGGGGGAGCGATAGACTACACAGATATATTTGGTAATATTTTGACAATTTAGTTTATACAATGAGTAATCAAAACTGGATGAAGTGAAGATTATAATTGTGTCAACTGCATATTGGGATTTGATATAACATCAGGTGCCGCCCTTGTTACGGAAGTTTGTGAGATGATAAACGGGAAAACAAAAGGGGGATGTGATACTAGAGGGTGAGATTAGTTAAAGACTGTGGATATGATACCTAATTCTAAGAGCTGAAGGTAAAGGGGAGATGATGAGAGGGGAGGGAAGTGAGAGAAGAGGGGAGAGGAGTGGGAGGTGAGGGGAGAAAGGTGGAGAAGGGAAAGGGGAGGAGGAAGGTGATGTTACTCTTAATATTTCCACGCACCATCCCCCCATCACTTTCCCTCACTCCCCCCCCCCCCACACACAGGTACGCACAAGCACGGACACACGCTCATATTATATGGATCGACACATGCTCATATTATATAGATAGATAGATAGAGATTGATCGATGACAGGCAGATAGATAGACAGATAGACGCAGTTAAGTGACAGACGGATAGGCAAACAAGTTGATACGACAAACAGGATAAATAGACAAAGTACACACACACACACACACACACACACACACACACACACACACACACACCTCGTTTGGATGACTGAATTTCCCTCCCTACAAAGCGTCCCCTGGGAGTAGCGAACGCGGTGATATTGCTGATAGTAATAACGTTCCGCGGCATAAACGTTCAGTACATTACATCCCCGATCAGTAGGCAGATTAAAGCTTACTGCCCCATGACGCTCCAATATTACACCAGCCGTACACGTATACAGGGCTTCATCCACGCCGCTGCTGTGTGTAGAAAATGTTTAATACAATTTTTACTGAATGATGATATGTAGTACAGGCAGAAGGGGCATTAGACTCATCCTGCCCTATGACCCTGACGTCTGACCTATTGTTCTCAGACCTGAATCACGTCATCCTCGCCTCAGCCTCCACCAGTACGCTAAACTGGTCCACATCAGATACAAAATGCTAGTGCTTTTCTCAAAATCGAATCGCCCCATTCCTCCTTGACCTTATATCCTTACACCAGGTCACAACTTGGGCTATAAACCACTCAGAGGGCGCAATGCTCAACCACCATAAATAGTTTACTGCTGCAATTCCTCTTTCCTACCACACGAGTACTTTTACCGTCTCGTATAGTCCATTCATTCTACAGTCAGTCTGTCCTGTTACACAAACGCACGGGCGCATACTGACGCCAACGCCGATAAAATTATGATATATTCCTGCATCCGGACCCGCATGCATTTCAGTATCTTATCCACTTACCCATGACCCACAGCCCACTCTTCCACCAGATTTCACCGAAATCCGATAACATCTTTTGAGATATCTTGTACACAAACATACAAACAGACACGGGTGAATGCACAACCTCCGTTCATCTTCGTTGACGGAGGTAATTACACTGCTCTCTCTCTCTCCCTCACACACACACACACATTCGCACATGGGTATGACAATTCTAAAGGATGAGATAATTAAACCTTGTCTGATCTAGAAGTTGAAAACAAACAAGATTAGTTAAATTTTTGAGAGAGAGAGAGAGAGAGAGAGAGAGAGAGAGAGAGAGAGAGAGAGAGAGATGGAAGAGAGAGGGGAAAGGAGGGGAGAAGGACAGATGCAGATTTAGAGATAGGAAGAGGGGAAGAGAAAGGACGACAGAGGGAGGATGAGGGCATGGAGAGAGGGGAGAAAGGTTGAAAGGGGAAGCGAGAGGACAGAGGAGAGAGAGGGGGGGGGAAGAGAAGAACTAGGGTGGGGAGGAGAGGGGCTGGGGGGAGAAGAGGGGCGATGGGATGGGTAGGAAGAGAGTGAGGGGAAGAGGAGACTGGGGAGACGGCGTGAGGGGAAGGGGAGGAGAGGTGGGGAAACAGAGAGTGGAAGGGGAGAAGCGTTGTTGTCCCCAATGTCCTCTTTTTCAGTCCACACCTCCTTCCTGTGTGTATGTGTGTGTGTGTGTGTGTGTGTGTGTGTGTGTGTGTGTGTGTGTGTGTGTGTGTGTAAGCTATTTTATTTAGAAGAGAGAAAAATCCAAGCCATGTTAAATTTCAAAACCAGTCCTAAATAAATCTGAGAAAAAAAAAGCATTAGTCAACACGTATTCAATTCCAGATGATATTAATAAACACACTAAATATATATACTGTACCTGGAAAGCACGGGTACTGGCAAACACAGACTGAGGAAAACAGATTACAGACTTTAGTAATTGCATAACAAAACGAAAATTAAAGAGTAGGTTGCCTGTTAACTCCGGCATTGGTGAACTGTTCAGAATAGTGAGGAGTGTGTTGTTAGACGGGTGTTGCGTGCCCGCCGTGATGAGGAAAAATGTAAACACTGAGCAAAAGAGTGGCAAGGATTGAACGAGAGAGACAAAACGGTGACGATGAAAAGAGGAGGGATGTGGATGAAATATGATGCCCCTGCC
>NC_136954.1:68899908-68947408 GCF_032717465.1 Coenobita brevimanus | reverse complement strand
GCTATGATATCTATGCTGAGTCGGACACATGGGAAAAGGGGAAATAAAAAATAAAATCCGCCAGGAAAAGAATCCAAGCTTAGAAATGAAGGGATCCAACTGACTTACAACAGATTCTCGAGCATTGTGACTGTACCTGACATCTACGGTAAACAGTCTCCCCTCATCTAATATACGCTAAAAATATTAAAACGGTGAATCCATCCGCCGGGGGAAACAATACTACATGTAATAATAAATCCAAGCTTCGAGCGGCGGACATTGTTTTAACCCCTTCTTGCTTTTTGTACGGAGAAGTGTTTAACGGGTCGGTATACCTGTTCTTTCACCGTGCAGTCACAGTCGTCACAATGATTCTACACGCGTTGACAGGTGTTATGAAGCGCCAAGTGGGGACGTGTAATTCTGTACCTGAGATGGAGTTTGGCTTTCAGGACCCTGAATGGTGAGTGAATCAGAGTTTGGCGCATTCAGCTGGGCAAATTTTTGGTTAGTTTCTCCTTGTGTCATGTTTTGAACCCTACCTCATCCCATCCCTTGGTGGAAAAAAAAAAAAAAAAAAACAAGTTTGGCTGATGATGACGATCGATGATTCATTCTGAGAAGTCTCCCTTAAACTAAATAACTTCCTTTGGCAGTGGAGAGAATACGATTAAAGAAGAAAAAGATGGAAGTTAAAATAATAATAATAATGTTAAAAGTGTGTCCATGAGTGAAGGTGGTAACTCGGAAATGTGCCACAAGAGGGATCCAACTCCCTAATAAGATTACGTCACTACAAAACGTTCCCTTCAAGCTGAATGAAATCGACTGGCGGTGGTAATGATGTCAGTAAAATCTAGAAAGACGTCGTATTACTAGAGACTGTACTAGAGTGTACTAATCCGCGGGAACAGATTGCGTAACACCACTTGCTTAGCTATTTATTTTGCACATTTCACAACAATACCATATTTTACGTTCTGGACGCAAACCACATCGTTATGAAAATATCTACGGCAAAGAAGAGTGTGCTAAACATGAAAAATAAATCGGCAGTGAAGAGGTGCTACGAAATTTCCCCTGCCACCTAGAATATGGGGCACAAACTCATTTTCCGATCGATGGGGATAACTGTCAACCTTTTTATTAATCTCTTCACACGAGCAAGATTATAAACACGAAGCTTGGGTACAAAATATATTTAAAGTGTACTCATTTCCAAGAGGAGGCTTCGTTGCACATTCATCTAAGTGATTTATTCCGCGTAGTACACAATTATTTTCTACTTGATATCGAATTTATTTTTCCGGTATCGACATAGTTTGCTGCGGTAACGTACAAGAGGGCAAAATAATGCAACGTGCTACATAAATCGCTAAGGAAAAAGCGTTACAAAATCGAAACGACTGGAATTACGTCCCTTCAGTCCCTCACGTGGTAACTCCAGGCCCGGCCACCAGGGGGATCCAACTCCCTGATGAGATTACGTCACTACGAAAGGTCTCCGCCAGGCTAGGGAAACTCCTCAGATCGTAGTGAGATTACCGGGGAGAGAGAGAGAGAGAGAGAGAGAGAGAGAGAGAGACGTTTTATACTAAAAAGGCTAATATAAAATGTACCCATGCACGGGGGGAAGTAGTCTCCAGCCCGGCAAATTGAGTTCTCACTGGGGACTATTTCCATCCCCTTCATTACTGGATGTCTTCCTTAATTTAATGGAAAACTGAGAGAAAAAAAGTCGTGTTCCTAAAAAGCGTGAAAAGGTGAACCCATCCACAAGAAAACGTTGTCCCTCATGTAATAAATTCAAGTTTGCCATCAAGGGACTCAACTCCTGATGATGTTTAAGTCCGAATATTAGTGAAGGTCTCCTACAAGACGAATGAACCCCTCCAATGTAGTCTAAGTACGAAAAAAAGCTAAACCAACGTGTCTTCCTAACCACTCGCGAGAGAAAGTAATCCCTCACGCGATTATCTCACTTTCTTCACCTGTGCTGGGCATCAACTCTCCCACGCTCACATTCACTTCCTGAGATCTTCCTGTGGCTACATAAACTCGCCTGGCTGACACACGAATATGATCTAAAAAGGCATCTTGATGGTAAAAAAGGTAAAAGTGAATCCAGCGGCGACATCAGTAGTTCCTCGAGCAACAAATCTTCAGTTTCAGTGCCAAGGGGACTCACAAACTTTCCCACGTTCACGTTCTACACAAAAGATCTCCCTTAAAATAAACACACTCGCTCTGACGTAGCAAGAATAAAAACGGGAGCACCTGGAGAACACATCATCGGCGACCACCAACCAGGCTAAGGACGAAATACCTGACTTTGTCCTGTTATAACCCAGACCTTAACAGAATGCTCTAAATATCGAGTTACTTCATTTTGCCTAACCTTTAACTATTCCACCCAATTTCATTCAAACAAGACCAAATAGGGTTGAGTTGACCTTGTTCACTCTGACCTTTGACCTTTCCCTGCTGCCTTAACCTCTGACTCACTGTTCTCATAACACTCTCTTTGTTCTAACCTTAACATTTCCACAAACTTTTATCTACAACGGATAAGAAATGTTTACGCTGACCTTCGCCATGTGACCTTGATCTTTGACTTACAGTTCTTGAAAAAAAAATAAAATAAAATAAACCTTTTGAGTGATCCTTTTCCTTAACTGACTAAGACGGATCCCAATCAGATCAAAACTGTTCTAGTCAGCTACTTTCTTCACACAGACATACAGGTCGAACGCAATATGACCTTGCTTTGTTACCCTGACCTTTCCCTGGCTGTTCTCAAAACTGAATCCTGCGTTCTTCCCTGACCTATAACCCTTCCACCAAGACTGGCTGAAATCCGATCCAAACTTTTGTGTTTACCTTTCCTTGTGACCTTGACCTCTGTCCATCCCTCAACCCTTCAACAAAGTGTGTCCTAAATCGGATAAAATCTGTGTAAGTTTCGTGCCCTTGACCAATGGCATACTATTCTAACACAAGGATATACCCCTTGGATGACCCTCAATCCTTCCAGTCTGGATAAAATCGGCAAACTAAGTTATTTTGTCCACACACACACACACACACACGCACGCACGCACGCACGCACGCACAGCCAGGGTGCGCGCGCGCGCGCGCCCTGGCCGTGCCCTGTAACTTTCACGTCTGATTGTTCTCATAATTGAATAACTTCACTAATGCGCCGCCATCATGGGATACCCTCTGGGATAGTCCACTGCTTACGCTGATTTTGTTAGGTGAACGCTCGACCTAGCAGTGTGACCTTCATCTTTGACCAAGTGATCCAGAATATATATATATAAAACCTTGGCTATTCCTAAACCCTTCCACCAAGTTTGGTCAAAATTGGATATACTCGTAAGCTGTTCGAGTTATACTGCTCACAATAACAGACACACGCTATCAAAACGTAGCACATTCAAGAATTGCAGATATAATAATATTACCGGAAAAAAAAAAAAGTATCCATCCGCGAGAGGAAGTAGTTCCTCACGTGATAAGTGGGTCACCAGGGGAATGCAACACCTCTCCAACCCCCACCTTTATACTGAGCGCTGTTTGCAAATAATAACTCGCAACGCTGAAGCTAAAACTATAGCGCTGGGAATTGACTGACTGGGTTTAATCGGCGTGAATGCTGCAGCGGTACGAATATTATTTTGCACAGAGGGAACACGGCGAGATTCTGTGAGGTTCGCTAGGCTTTGGATATTCTGAACGTGTACTAAGACCACTGTGAGATTTTGAAGATATATGAAAGTTTTATATACATTTTTTGAAGATATACTGATGGCTTCGGATATATTTTAGGGTATATATTTAGCTTAGAATAAAAAATAAAGATACAGGGAGGCATCCAACTTATTCTTAAGGTAAATAAAGACCATAGGATAAATTTTCAAGGCACAGAATGTACTTAAGATAACTTCTGAAAACATTTAGAGAACTGTGGCTTAATTCTGAAGATATGGGGAGGCTTCATGAGGTTTCTGAAATACTATATAGGCCACAGAGAGATAATGAAACCGTACGGAGACCAGGGAATTTCGAAAGTGTATAGAAGGAACTTAAAAAAAAAAAAATGTGTTCAGAAAAGTTCAAATATTCAGAAAAGTTCAAATAAATGTGTTCAAGGGTAACTGAGAATTTCTGAAGGTGTCTGAAATGTTATGTAGATAGTTTGAGTGTGCAGGGAAGGCTGAAAGTTCTCTCTCTCTCTCGAATTCAGATTAATGCTAATGGCTTTCGGAGAATTGGAAATACTTTGACAGACTATCCAGAGTATCGAATTTCTCTGTTAAGAACACACTGAAGAGAGAGAGAGAGAGAGAGAGAGAGAGAGAGAGAGAGAGAGAGTCCATTAAGGTGCATGGCTCCAAATTTATCGCATTTTAACGACTCGGCAACCTATCGGAGTAGATGGATGGCAATAGACAGACAGACATTAGACACTGATAGATGCAAGGACTGGTAAATTATTTCGGCGAGACGAATTACTTAACATAAATCTTTAGCGATTTTTTTTTTTTTTTTTCAATTTTGCTAATTCCGTCACTGAATTTCCGACTGGCAAGAGATAAATTGACACTTGGAGAATAGACATTAGAGAGAGAGCGAGAGAGAGAGAGAGAGAGAGAGAGAGAGAGAGAGAGAGAGAATATGCAACTGGCAATAGATAAGTTGGGGTAACTGAGGGGGTGGATAGTAACAGATAATTATATAGATACTATCCGTCTGGCCGTAAACAGATGGATGGATGGATGGATGGATGGACAGACAGATAGATTGATAGACAGATAGAAAGATGTAAAATAAATGTCTGCTGAGAAATACACAGATACATCGAGGGAAGGATCGATATATACAAATAAACAGATAATGTAATTCCAAACAAGAGCAATCCAAGACTGCAAACCTCCGCCAAGGCCAAGTGTGCGGTAGATCTTAAGGAAATGTTATCTTGTAATTTCTGTGCCAGCATTGTAGGCATTATTTACCGAGTTAGAAGCAAAAATGTTGAAACTGCCACTATCCCACAATGGTAAAGAATCCTTTATAAAAATTCCTGGATCCGGATTACCACCCAAATCTAATCGATTGTTCCTTGGGCCATACATTACCCCTCCAAAAAATTTCAGCAAAATCCGTTCGTAACTTTTTGAATAAATATATCAACAGACACAAAGACAGACAAGCAAACAAACCAACGCCGGCAAAAACACAGCCTCCATGGCGGAGGTAATTAAATAGACAGCCAGACAAACAGAAAGATACGGACCGATAGACTGACTGATGCAGATACATAAAAATATATACCGGTAAAAGATAATTACATCAAACTAGAGGGACCACGTCATTTCCAAACCACTATTCCGAATGGGTTAGGTTTTCTGATCACTGATTACCGTTTAGCAAAAAGAGTTTTCCGGATCCAGAATCTGTAATAGGATCCGGATCGGTCCAAAAAGTGAATTCCTACCCACCAAATGGGTTCCAAATCTCTTCTAGTTTTTTTTTATTAATCCTGCTAACATTCAAGCCAGCTAACAATAATACTGGGGTAAAAACATACTCTCCTTGTCGCGGAGAAATATATAGGGTAAATCTGATTACTATGTTTTTCCATCAAAATGTTTCCACTCTCCGCCGCCAGATGTCACTTGGGAGATTCAAGATGGCGGCTTCCGGGAAGGCGTCACAATGCCTTATTTTCACTCCGTTGGCTTGTTATTGTGGCGTGCTGGCGAGACGGGTATTGAGATGTGCTGCGTGAGAGAGAGAGAGAGAGAGAGAGGGGAGGGGGGAAGACTCATGCAGCATGGAAAAGTAAAAATAATACAAACTCTAATAATAATAATACAAGTTAAAACAGACGACAACGATGATGATGATGATAACGTAAGCACACACACTCACCAAACCACACCTGCTCACCCTCTTTCCCTAACCTTTCTCATGCAAACCCTTTCTTTACGATGACACATTTCCATTACATGCATACAACTAAAACCAATACAGCTGATCCGCAGGGCCAAGGAACACCCCCCTTCTGTTGCTGGGGAAGTGACCCGCTCCCACCCAACGCTTCACGCACGGGTGTAGGTGTGGAAGGCTTGTGTAGCGTGAAAGAGAATGTGGAAATCTGTGCCGCTGCAATGGCTGTGTTTGTGAGGGACGTATTCCAGTCGGCACTGGTAGTTGCGTGGCACCTCTTCCTTAGCGATTTATTTTTGCCAACTACTGCACATCTTAATAGTTTCTTGTATGTTAGCTATGCCGTTCTAATATCGACGTAGTCTGTAGCAGTAACATACCTGTACATAAGAAAATGAAAGAACAATGTGAAATAAATCGCTGAGGAGGAGGTGCTACGAAAATTTCAAAGCCACTTAGAATTACGACCCTTGGACAGTGGGATCGAATTCAGGTCAGAAACTCTGCACCTCGAAGTCGGTAATATGCAAGGTAAGAAATACAAAGACATTCAGACGGCAAACTTCTTACTCTGACTTGGCCTATAATTGCCACACCTCCATCTTGAATGCTGAGCTGTAACAATAAACGAACGGTGGAATATGAGGCTAGTCACGAAGAAGCGCTATGGGGAAAGGAAGCAGAGCCGTGGTATTGTCTTTTTCTGCCACTGAGCTACGTGAATTATGCTGCCAAAGGACGACAAATCCGCAAAGTTAAAATGGAAAGATTATCCTATTACCCCCACACAAGGACCCCCCACACCAACCACTCCACCCGTTTTCTTTGCACCTGCTTCGCAAAAACCCCTCTTCCTCGCCTCTTATCCCGTCAATCACCATCAACACAGAAGATAGTTTAAGCAGGCAAGAGCAAGCAGGGAGGGCCAAGGGTAAGACGTGACGATGATGATGATGATGATGATGATATATGAGAAGGAGGCTGGTAATGAACTGCAGTGAAGATGATTGGTAATGATGATGACAAAGAGACAGGTGAAAATGATGATGAAATGTTAACAATAATGAAGATAATGATATGAAGGAACTGAAAAAGGAATAAATAATCCCACACATACAAACACACACACGAAACCCAACCCTCCTTTCGCCGCGTCAGTCATCGGCAAAGCAGCAAGTAATTTCTCTCAAGCAAGCCAGCAGGGACAGGCAGGAGAGAGACATGCTTTCTGGAGGCAGGCTGGCAGAGAGAGAAGATCAAGGGGATGGGAGTAATCTTGTAAATTGAGTGTGTGGTGGTGTGTGAGAGTAGGAGTGGGTGTGTGGGGGGAGGGAGAGGGGAGGGGAGGGGAGCGGGAAGACTTGGGGGATGATGGGAGAGAGGGAGAAGGGGGTGAGGGAAGTGGGTGGCTGCGGTGGCGGTAAGAAGGCTTTAAAAAGTGATATTGGTGGTGAGAGGGTGTGTGTCATGATGGTCTGGTGGTGGTGGTGGTGGTAGTTGTGAGGTAGAGGGTAGAGGGACGAGGAGAGGGGGTGGATGGGGATGGTGGTGAGCACGAGTAGTCGTGTGTGGAAGGATGTGGTAGTGGGGAATATCAGAATGAGAACTGGGCTATGTGGTGTGAGGGAATGTGTTGTGACACTTGTGGTTATCCAAAGTGGTGATGGAAGAGCGAGGGTGTGGCAGTGCTGATGGTAGTGGCTGGTGATGAAAGAAAGTGGTTTGGGTGAGGAGAAGATGCAGGCGTGGTGACAGTAGTGGACGTGGTGAACAAGAGTGGTGGTAGTGAGAGTCATGGTGTGTAGTGACAGCGATAACGATGGTGGTAATGATACTGGTAGTAGTTGTGGTTGTTGTAATGACTGTTGTAGTTTTCACATACAGTTATAGCTATGGTGGTCACTGTGGTACCGGCAGAATACTCTCTCTCTCTCTCACTAATTTACGCCATGCAATTACCTGAAGACAAGAAAAAAAAACTCAAGGTATTTTTCATTTCCCCCCAACGTCCAAAGTTCTTCCAATCAATTCTCAACCCCTTCACCATGATGAAAGCTTTTAAACACCATATTCCTGCTGCCTCCAGACGATTTTCTTCAGCTTAAGAGAGACACGCCTTCTTGTGAATGCCCACGAAACAGCGTCTCCAACAGTTTCTTACGTATGACCACATCTTTCATGATTTATTTTTGCCAGCTGTAGACGATTTCATTCAGCGCAACCCCTTTAATTCTTTCACGTTTTTTTTTAAAGTTTATTCCTCTTAGTTTATTCAGCTTTGGAGAGCACCCTCGTAGTGAAGGGGTCAATGAAAGGTATGTCTAACCCTTTAAGTTCGACAAAAATCTATATCAAGGTGAATAAAATCGTTCGGAGAGAGCCACAGGAAAGCTGAGAATACACGCCATCGAAATGAAGGGGTAAACGGAGCCTCGTACCGAAGGGGTTGACTGAACACTGATTCAACTCCTTCTTTACGTGGCCTTGATTTATTCTCGCCCACTCCAGACGATTTTATTCTGCTCAGACGTAACAGCTCACACTGATGTAATGAAGAAGTTTTAACAGTTCTTCAAAGTTAAATAAAGTTCTTGAAAATTTATAAGTTCTTCAATGTTAATTAAAAAGTTCTTCAATATTCTTCAAAGTTACTTAAAATATTCTTCAAAGTTAATTAAAAAGTTCTACAAAATTCATGACCATCATCATCCGGACTTCCTTTCCCACCCTATGGCAGGGTGAGGAGTAGCAATGTCCAGACAGCCCAAATTTGCCCAATCCAATGGGCCACGCTTCCATTCACTCACCATTCAAGCCCCCGGAATCCTGGCTCTATCGGATACGCCAAAAAAAAATTCACCACGTTCTGTAGCTTCACACAAACGTATCCGACTGAGTCAATCCGGACGCTACCATGTTAAAAAGGGATGCCAAATCCCTGATTATGCACTTCTCACAACATTCATCCAGCCAGCTCGATCTCTTGTCAGTTCCCTAGCCTCACTGACTTCCAAACCTCTCTTCCTCACACAATCATCCACCATATCCCTCCACCTTCTCCTTGGCCTACCTCGCCTCCTCCCTCCTTCAAATTCGCTCATATATACCTTTTTCACCACTCTATTGTTATCAATTCTCTCCACATGACCATACCATCTCAGTACACTCTCTTCGATTCTGGTGTCCACCGACTTCCTCACTCCACACCTTTCACGAATAACATTATTTCGTATCCTATCCACCGTCTGTACTCCACATACATTCCTCAGCAGTCCCATCTCCACTGCTCTTACTCTTATGCCACGCCATAGTCTCAAATCCACATGTTAAAGCTGGCACTAACATTCCTTCATGTAAGCCTCGTGCAGCTGCAACACTCAAGCTTCTGTTTCTTGTCAAGGCCTTCATTGCACCAGCTACTTTTCTTCCTTGTGTCACTCTACTTTCCATTTCTTTTGCACATTTTCCTCTTTTTTCTATCCCTGTACCCAGGTATTTGAACTCTCCCGCCAATTCCAGTCTCTCTCCATTCACTGTAACATCGCACTGGGAGCCATCTTCTCTCTCAACAACCATCATTTCACTCTTTTCTACATTTACTCTCAAGGCACGACGCTCACAGACATCAGCAAAACTCTGCACTAGCCTACCAAGTTCTTGTCCGGTATTAGCAAGCAGTACTGCATCATCAGCATACAACAAATTTGAGATATTCCATCCATCAACGTTCATTATCAACGTCATCCCACTCTCCATTACTCGTGTTTTTACTTCTCTCATCACCCCATCCATATCATATTGAACAACCATGGGGACATCACACAACCATGTCGCACGCCCACACCGATCGTGAACCATTCACTTAGATGCCCATTAACCCTTATACATGCTTCACTGCCATCATAAAAACTTGACGGCACCTACCAGCTTACCATCTACACCGTACATGCACAAAACTTTCCACAATCCTTCTCTGTCTACTTTGTCATATGATTCTTCCAGATCCATGAATGCCATAAACACCTTAAGGTCCTTCTCACAAGCCTTCTCTGCTATCTGTCTCATTGCAAGTATTTGATCCACACATCCTCTGCCACTCCTAAAGCCACCCTGTTCATCACTCACTAGGACTACTGATATCTCTCTAAGTCTTTCAAATACCTTCCCTACCACACTCAATAAACTTATGCCACGATAATTCTTGCACTGACTTCGTTCACGTTTATTTTTGAACCGGGAGAGAAACACAGCCTTTTTCCACTCTGCTGGCACAGTTTCACTCATCCATGCCTTCTTACATATCTCCAACAAGCACTTCATTCCACTCTCTCCACTACACTTAATCATCTCTGCATACACCTCATCAACCCCAGCTGCTTTCCCATTTTTCAGCCGCTTCACAGCACTATTTACCTGAGCGAGTGTCACGTCTCCTGGCACTGCATTCCTTCTCTGCACACCCCCATAACCAATCATGCTTACAGCCGCTCCGCTCTCTCTGTTCCCATTCACCAGGCTTTCAAAATATTCTTTCCATCTGGTCCTTACTTCATCCCCAAAGATTAATACTCTACCACCTACATCCTTCCCACCATCACCTTTCTTTCCGCTGTCACTTCTACATTTCCACACCACTCTCCAGAATAACCTCCTATTGTCAGAGTAGTATGCATTTATTTTTCCTTCTAGATCATCATTTACCTCCTCCTTTTTCCTCCTCACTAGTCTCTTTACATGTGTCTTGCTCTCAATATATTCAGATCTTATTCCAACTGAACCCCTGTCCCCTAAGTTAATTAAAAAGTGAACACAAGGTTCTTAGAAGTTCTTATTCCACCAAGTCCCCCATACTCCAAACTTCTTCAGGAAAAAATTCGAAAGTTTCCTGAAAGTGAACGCATATTTTCGGTCAGATTTCTTGATCGGCAGAGTCAAAAGTGGTTATTTAAAAAAAAAAAAAAAAAAAAAAAAAAAAAAATCTTAGGAATACACATTATTATTATTATTATTATTTTTTTTCTGGCTGAAGTAGTTTACCTTCTACAATCCGATGATGTCCTTTTAATCTACTCTTTCTACCATCATCAGACGATTTTATTCAGCTTCCTGGATGTTTCCTGAGGTGGAGGGGTTTGCTACAGCCTTCATGACCCTCATTAAAATACCTGTTTATTCTATACCTGCCTCTAACAGACGATTTTATTCAGCTCGTTTTCTTTACCTATCAGACGATTTTATTCAATTTACTGGATACCTTCTGAACCTAATCTAATATAACCTAACCTAACTTAACCTAATCTAATATAACGTAACCTAATGTAACCTAACCTAATCTAATCTAATCAAATTTAACCTAATCAAAGGCGAATAAAACTCGTTGGATATATATATATAGACTCAAAAGCACGTGATCATACTCTCTAAAGATATATAACACTTCCAGTTGCATTTTCCCTGTTCATCTATAGTAGCCAGTATCAAAATTTCTTCAAGGGGCCCTGGAAAAAAAAAAAATCATTGCAATTTCCTGTTTGGTAAGACTGAAAAGTTTATATAATTTCTTCGACAGTATTTAAAGTTGACTAAATATTGTCCCCCACCCCCTCCCCCAAAAAAACAACAATAATAATAATAATAATAATAATAATAATAATCTTTAATATATCTGCAAACTGTTCCAGAAAAATAATATAACTTTTCGTATTAACTGTCTCTTTCTCTCTCTCTCTCTCTCTCTCTCTCCCCTAAATTAAAAGTAGGCATTTTAAAATCTTCAAACTTTCTCAAAAATGTTCTGAAAAATAGAGTATATATAAAGCTGTACCGTTATTTTTTTTTTTTTCAGCTTCCAGTCCTTGTTGAGAGATGGAGATTGAGGATTTGTATCGGATCAAATATGTTTTGTGTGGGACGCGAAAGTACTGCTTGCCAGAATGAGAGAGAGAGAGAGAGAGAGAGAGAGAGAGAGAGAGAGAGAGAGAGAGAGAGAGAGAGAGAGAGAGAGAGAGAGAGAGAGGGTGAAATACGTAAGGGAGAGAGACAGAGGGAGGGAGCGAGGAGAGAAGAATGGAAGGGAGGGAGTGAAGGAGGGAGGTGAGGGGGAGGATGGAGTCAGGCTACCACCAGACGATTTTGCTCAGCCGTGGAGAGGGGCCTCGTACTGAAGGGGTAAAAATCTCAATATATCCAATCCTTTTTATTTCCATCAGTAATACTGGAAACTTTGTATTTGTCGACACTGATATTAAAACCCATTTAAAAGAGGGAGAAAAGGAGGGAGGGGAGGGGAAGGGTTGAGGGAGGGGGAGGGGGGAGATAGTGATGAGGTGTGTGTGAGGGTGGGAGACGAGAGAAAATGGAAGGGGGGAAGGGATAATGTGAAGGGAAGGGGAGAGAAAGAGGAGGAGGGGAGGGAATACGGGGAAGCAGTTGGAGGGACATTGGAGAGAGTGGAATTGGGGGGGAGGGAAAGGTAGAGAAAGTGGGGAGGAGAGGGAGGGATAGGGGGAGGAAAACTGAAGAGAAGAAAAATAGGGTATGGGGATAGCTTATAGGGATGGGGAGAAATGGGTAGGAGGAGGGAGGGGAGAATGGGTGGTGGTGAGAAAGAGAAAGGGAGGGAAAATCTGAGGCGGGAGAGGTGAAGGGGAAACGAAAGAGGGTTGGAGGAAAAATGGGGAAGTAATGGGAAGAGCAGGTGAGGGAATTGGATGATGGGGGGAGGAGGAAGGCCGGAGTGAAGGAAGGAAGGCTGGATGGATGGAAGAAAGAATGGATGGATGTTGTAAAGGAAGGTAGGGGGAAGAATACAGGAAATGAATGAGGCAGGAGAAAATGAAGGAAAGGCAGAGAAAAAAAAAAACAAAAATTCAGGAAGGAAAGTAAAAGGGAAAAGAAGGAAAATAACAAATGTGTGTGTGTGTGTGTGTGTGTGTGTGTGTGTGTGTGTGTGTGTGTGTGTGTGTGTGTGTGTGTGTGTGTGTGCGTGTGTGTGTGTGTGTGTGTGTGTGTGTGTGTGAGAGAGAGAGAGAGAGAGAGAGGAAATTGGAGGAAAGGATGGAAAAATCGGAGAGTGAAAGATGGAGGGGGGAGGGGGAGGGGAGGAAGACGGAAAGATAATGGCTTTAGTGGATCGAAGAGAGAGAGAGAGAGAGAGAGAGAGAGAGACTACACAGATCTTGGGGTCACATCTTTACCCCTTCATTACGAGTCTTTAAGAAATATCCCCCTTATTCCCTTCCAATATCCCCCTTATTCCCTTCAAATATTCCCTTTATTCCCTTCCAATATCCCCCTTATTCCCTTCAAATATCCCCCTTATTCCCTTCCAATATCCCCCTTATTCCCTTCCAATATCCCCCTTATTCCCTTCCAATATCCCCCTTATTCCCTTCAAATATCCCCCTTATTCCCTTCAAATATCACCCCTATTCCCTTCAAACATCCCATTTATTCCCTTCGATAAATGATAAATCCTGTAAGCTGAATAAGAATTGTTTGGTCACTGAAAGAGTAGAGTAAAATAGTTATCATGGTACCATACTAAATAAAACAAAAAACTCTCTCTCTCTCGCTACATAAATTAAAGAAAAGGATAGTAAGTCAGAAAGCTCTCTCCCTCTCACCACACCCTCCGGCAATCAGACGTACAGCACATTACAGAGTCACCCAATCAACGAAATATTTTATGAGAACACAACCTGCCAATCGAATCAAGAAGCAGTATTAATAAAGACGTGTTGTCAATCAGTAACACTGGTTAGGTTGGGATACCAGAACTGAGCGACATACTCAAGGTGAGATGTGACAAGATTTTCCAGAGCTCAATTATATCTTTACTCTTTAACCTTTTCAAAACGATAAAGTTTTTTGCGTCTCAGTTCTTTCATTACTCTTACTCTGTTCAAAACGATAGTCTTTTATTTTTCAGTTCTTTCATTACTCTTGCTCTGTTCAAAACGATAAGGTCTTTTGCGTTTCAGTTTTGTCTTTACTCGTAACCTCTACAGAACGATAAACTCTTGCATGGTACCCTCTCCATTACCAAATATTTATTGTATTAATCGGCTAGATCTAACCCTTCTCATTCGCAGTGTTTTCTAAGTTGAATATTCTGGAGATGGCAAAGAATAAAGAATGAAATGGTCCTCGGGGTGAAAAGGCTGGCTCTCAAAGGCTGGGATGTACATGATTTTCAGGCTTACGACAGGAAAATCGTACGGTGTTCCAGTCGATCGAGAAGAGTTCATTGAGACAGATATTAAAAGCTGAAATATCTGTTAATGGACCACGGCAGAGAGAGAGAGAGAGAGAGAGAGAGAGAGAGAGAGAGAGAGGGAGGGGGGGGTAATCACAGGCTGAAGCACTGATTTATATTTAATGTGGGTGTAATGAACTGACATCAAACGACAGCTGTGACGTCATACTGGGAAGCAGATGACCGTGAAAATGACCGTGTGTGTGTGTAATTACGCCCACGATGATAATTTGGACATTCCGGTAATAATATTAGTTAACCTATACCCTGTTCACTGTAACCTGGCGTAAAATTGCCCTCTGTAACTCTTAATGCTGGGCAGTAACGAGATTAACACTGGAATATACTAGTCACGAAGAAGCGCTAGGGAAAGGATGGCAGTAGTGTTACGTTATTTAGCCCATCTACTACACGACGGTCATTCAGGCGCACTACCATCATTTTCCAAGCTCCAATCTTCCACTAGAATATGACCCACAACAGTCAGTGGTACACCCAGGCTCCCGAATGTACTGCTGGGTGAACAGGTATCAGCGGGAATCGAACTCGGGTCCTTCAAGCTGCGAGGTGGACGCTTAACCCATGCAACACCCAATTTCCCTCGTGTTTCATCGCATCACTCCGACATGGGGTGAGGCAGAGGGGCGCCTTGAAGTGGTGGCACTGATATGACTGGGCTGTAGAGCTGGCTGGCTATACAAACGTTCCTCAGTTCCCTCACGACCTCCCCAAAAGAGAATGGTAAGCCGAAGGGGTAGGTCAATTTCAGCCTGCAGACCACTGGGTTTATATTCAGAAGAGCTTGGGATTACGATTACTACTACAAATAACAACAACAACAACGAAAACAATAATAACCAACGCATTCAGTACTGCCATGCAATACAAGGTCCCCTACCGGATGATCACCATACCTATGTACTTGACCTCGGGAGTAATGGTTGGTTGCCACGCGCGACACACCGTCATGGTATGAGGAAGAATTGTGTGAATTTACTGTATATCAAATTATGTCCAGGCATGTGGCAGTTACAGACTGAACACGAAATTGCAGACGGCCTGGTGTACTGACGGGACTAATAAGCATGCAATCAATAGAATAATCATGGTCATACACAAGAAAGGCCATAACTGCACCCATCAACCTTCCTTCGTAACAGCGCATATGTCACCCACACCACCACCACCACCAGCACAGCAGCAGCAGCACTCACTCCACCATACCTGCACCACTCACTGTCTTGCTACTCCATCTTAACCTGGACGAGATTGCCGTCACTGTGATGCATTGCTCCTGTATCTCATGGGCAGAATAAGGCAATACTGTGGCTCTACATCCTTTTCCATAACACTTTCTCGCAACTAAAGCCATATTTAAGTACAGACTTCCCTGTTATTATTTCTTCTACATAACCGGACATATATTTGACCACGGAATTACTGCTTCTAATTTCCAGTCAATCACCGCAGAGTTTGGTGACCCTCCCACCGTCCCATCTGATATACTCGTAATAATGTTATTTATCTATCTCCAGACGACTTAATCAAGGAGAAGGTAGACGTCTTAATCCCATACAAAGTAGTTAGGAAAAAATCACCTCTACGTCGCAATGACCTTCACCATCATGCACCTCTACCCTCCACTGCACACCAGCCACCCATAAGCCTCTCCATTCCGTCCTTTTAATAGTCATGATAATGATAACGATAATGATGATGATGATGATGATAATAATAATAATAATAATAATAATAATAATAATATCGCATGTATATTTTTCTTAGAGCGGCAGACGTAACTTTCTAATTGCACTTTATTAAGCTGAAAATTTCCTTGTAATTTTAAGTCTTCATCTAACGATTGTTTTAAGGAGAGAGAGGAGTTCCGCACGCCGATAGATAGATATAGATAGACATAGAGACACGATAGATAGAGACAGACAGACAGAGACAGATGAAAGAGAGAGACAGAAAGAGACAGATACTGACAAATATAAACAGAGATATGGACAGATACATAAGCAGAGAGAGAGAGAGAGAGAGAGAGAGAGAGAGAGAGAGGATGTGAGCCGGTCCATTTAACATTATGGCGCATTTGCTCCAATGAAAAATGTATTGAGGAAATGGAGAGAGAGAGAGGGAGAGGGAGAGAGAGAGAGAGAGAGAGAGAGAGAGAGAGAGAGAGGATTCACCATACCGTACTCATCCGTCCTTATGTATCTTTCTCTCTCTCTCTCTGAATTACCACCCCTCTCTCACTTCCTCCCTCACCGTATTCCTTGTGTTCATGCCGTCATCCTTTTCCTCTTTCTCTTCCTGTCTCTTTCCCTCTTCCTCTCTCTCCGTCTCCCTCCCTCCACTCTCCGTCCTACGCACTCCCAATTTCAATCATATATCCCTCCCTCCCTCCTTCTCTCCCTGCCTTCTTCCCTCTCTCCCTCCCTTTCTCCCTCCCTCTCCCTGACTTCCTCCTTCCATGCCCTACTACCTTCTCACTCACCTTCACTCTTTTTCTCCCCCCCGTCTCTCTCTCTCTCCTTTGCTACCTTCCCTGTCGTCCTCCTTCCCTCCCTACCTCCCACCTCAGCATTACTTCCTTCTTCCTTCCCTCCTTCAGTCATGCTTTACTTCCTCTCTCCTTCCTCCATTCATTTTTTTTTCTTTCATTAATTCCCTCCTTCCAATTCTTCCTTTCTATCCCTCTCTCTCTCCCGACTCTCTACTTTCCTGTCTGACTGCCTACCTACCTCCATACTTACACACCTACCTACCTCCCTGCCTACCTACCTACCTACTTATCTGCCTGCCTTCCTGGTTGCCTGACTGCTCCGCCTAATCCCTGCCTCAATGCCACCCTCTGTTCAACCTCAATGCCCCCCCTTTCCCCCCTTCTCTCTCTCTCCCTCCCTCTCTCTCTCTCATTTTTCTTGCCTCCCAATCTGCCTCCCTCCATGTACACGGTTCCGCCTCCTAACTACCCTCCCTCCCTCCCTCCCTGTCTGTTTCCCTCACTTCCTCCTTCCCACTCTCTATACATCCCTACCTGCTTTCCTCCCTTCCGCCTACACTCTCTCATCCTCCCTTTCACCCTCCCTGCATGCCTAGCTTCTCCCTGTCTGCATCCTTCTCCCTCAGTCTCCCTCTAACCCTTCCTCTCTTTCCTCCTCCTCTCACTTTCCCACTTTTCCTTTCTCCTTGCCTGTCTGCCTTCCCTATTTCCTGTCTGCCTCCTTGCCTGCCTTGCTGCCTCCCTCCCTCCCTCCCTTCCTGCCTGCCTGGGCCGCAAGACAGTGGCTGCATCTGACACCAAGAGGCAAGAGGACCCACCACCCTCTTACTGCAGGGCGAGAGAGAGAGAGAGAGAGGGGGGGGGGTGAGCCTGTACCCCCATCTTGCAAGTGGGAAGAGGAGGAGGGAGGGAGGGGAAAATTGAAGAGTGGAGGAGAGAACATGAGAGGAGAGAGGAAGGAGGGGGAGAGTGAGAGCGGGAGGGAGGGAGGAAAGAACATGATGGACAAGGAAAGAGGGAGGGGAGGGGAGAAATGAAGAGTGGGAGGGAGTGACAGAACTGAAAAGAGGAAGAGAAAGAAGAGAGAGGGGAGAAAGAATGAGAGGAGAGGGAAGGAGGGAGAGAAAAATGAGAAAAGAGAAATTACAGGAATAAATGAAGGAAGAAAGGATGGAAGAAGGAAGAAAGCGTATGGAAGGAAAAACGTAAGGAGGGAAAGAAACAAGAAAGTGAGGGAAGAAAGAGGGAAGAAGGAGGAAGAAGGAATGACAGATGGAGGAGAAAAGGAAGTGACTCAATGAAAGGGAGGTAAGAAAATGAAATAGGGAGAGAGAGATAGTGGAGAACGAAAGAGGAAGGAGAGGAGAGGGAAAAGAAGAGAAGGATGGAGGAAAGAGAAACAGCAGAAAAGAAAAACATGAGAAACTGAATAGGAAATGAGGGCGGGGGGAGGAGGAGGAGTGTGTGTGTGTGTGTGTGTGTGTGTGTGTGTGTGTGTGTGTGTGTGTGTGTGTGTGTGTGTGTGTGTGTGTGTGTGCGCGCGCTCCCCTTTCCCAAACCAATTATTCCACCTTCATATTAAACATTATAAACATCACACCATCCATTCCCAAACCCCCATCAATCACACAACCCGGAGAATTGACCACACCTCCTTCCCACCTTCTCCACCCAGACCTATCCGCCGCTCCCTCACTCCCTCCCTGCCAGTACTCCATCACGGCTAAGAGAGTGATGGAATTATTGGTGAGAGTCATGTATAAATGGACAAGGTGAATCTCTACTCTCTTCTCTTCCACTCCACTCCACTCCTCTCGTCTCGTCTCTCTCTCTCATTAATTCACTGATCATACTTTCACCTCTTTCTTATATCCATCCGTCATGATCCTCTCTCTCACACACACACGCACGCGCACACACACAAAACACACGCGCTCTCTCTCACCCCCGCAGTACTCTGAGTGGGAAAGTTTGACCCTCATTGCCAAACACATTAGGAGAAAAGTGAGAGAGAGATAGTGGTCGTGAAAAAGATAGAGGAGGAGGAGGAGGAAAAGGAGAAGGAGGAGGAGAAAAAGGAGGAGGAGGAGGAGGAGGAGGAAAGGGTGAAATAAGCTAGAGAGACGAAGGATAGGAAAGAAGAACGAGGATGTGGAGAGGAAAAGTGAGGCAGGGAGGGAGGGAAGGAGGAAGGGAGGATCACAATGAAGGAAAAAAGGTCGAGGGAGAGGGAGGGAAGGATGGTGAGGAATAAAATGGAGGGGGAAATGAGGAAAGAGTCACAGATCTAGAAAATAGGAAAGGGGGGGAAAGGGATACTGAGGAAAAAAGATAGGTTAACGTAAAGAAAGTACGGGAAGGAAGAATGAGAGAGAGAGAGAGAGAGAGAGAGAGAGAGAGAGAGAGAGAGAGAATTAGGGCAGATATCTGATACCCCTTGTTACCTGTCCTGCCTTACATACCTGCCTCAGTCTCACACACCCGTTCCGCCTCACCTCACACACCTGTCCCGCCTCACACACCTGTTCTGCCTCACACACCTGCCGCGCCTCACACACCTGTTCTGCCTCACACACGTGCCCTGCCTCACATCTCATCTTTATGTCAAATACGTCCAGAATTTTTGGATCTGGGTTCAACATCCAGAAAAATATCTAAGGAGTTCGCAGAAGGAAGGAGGGAGGAAAGAAGACGGGAACGAAGGAGGGGGTAGGAATGAAAAAAGGAAGGTGAGAGAAAAGAAAGCAATGACGGAGGGAGCAAAGAAAAGAAGCAAGGAGCAGGAGGAACATGAAGGAAGGAAGGAAGCAGGAGGAATATGAAGGAAGACGGACAAAGGAAGCAGGAGGAAAATGGGAGGAGGAGGAGGAGGAGGAATAATGATGATGATGATGATGAAGAGGAGGAGGATTGATGATGATAAGGAAGAGGAACAGGAATGGGAAGAGGAAGAGGAGGAAGGAATTAATGAAGGAAAAAAATGAAGAGAAGAATTACTGACGAAGAAGAAAGGAAGGTGTCAGCGGTAGAGACAAGGAAGGATTTACGGAGGGAAAGAAAATATATAAGGACGTAACAAACGGAAAAAAGAAAAGGAGAGAGGCAGAGTGAGGAGAAGAAGACTGAGAAATGTGAGAGAGTAGGAAGACAGCAAGGAAATGAAGGAATAAGAAAAAAAAGAGATGATTAAGATGGTAGAAGAAAGAGAGAGAGAGAGAGAGAGAGAGAGAGAGAGAGAGAGAGAGAGAGAAGAAGCGTGTTACTCTTGGCTAACGAAACGCGTAATGAAGTAATCAGTCTCTTCCCGGGAAATTACCACCACAACCACTACCACAATTGCCACCGTCACCACTACTACAACTACCAGCACTACCACCATCCTACTGTTTCCACCAGTACTACCACAACTAACACGATTACTGTCACAACCACTACCACAACTAGAACAATTACCGTACCACCACAACCACTACCAGAATTGCCACTATCACCACCACAACCACAATTATCACCACAACCACTACCCCAATTACCACCGTCACCACTACTACAACTACCAGCACTACCACAATTACCAACACTACCACCATCCTACTGTTTCCACCAGTACTACCACAACTAACACGATTACTATCACAACTAACAAGATTACTACCACTACTATCACCGTCACTACACCTACTTACACCATCACTATCACCACTACGACACATACTGTCACCATTACCCTCAAGAATCACATCCATCACTACCACAGTTTCTGTACGTCTACCATTACCTTCACTCGAACCACATTACAATCACTCTCACTACTACTAATATTACCACAATCACTACCATCACCACAACCACCACACCTGACACTACCAAAACCACACTAACTTCAATCCATTCATCACCACTACCACCACAATCAACCACAACTACCACCATTAATCAGAACAGACGTCTCCCTTTAGGCTTAATCTAGTACCTGCCCTATCAAGGAAGGCGTCAGGTGGAGAGAGAGAGAGAGAGAGAGAGTCGGACACACACAATAACGTAAATACAAATAAATCACATTTCTAACCTTACCAAACCCCTATTACTTCTACGGGTCACACCTGAGCTGCATAAAATCACTTAATACTATTTTTTAAGGTGCACGGTGGACTGCAGGAGGAGGAGGAGGACAGTTTCAGCCTGCAGTCCACTGAAGTCAAAAGGGTCGTCTCAAAGAAAATCGTCTCAACAGTAAGGAAAAAAAATCAAGAAATCGTCTAAAAAATGATCACCAAAATAAAGAACATCGCCTCAAAAAAAAAAAAAAAAAAAAAAAAAAAAAAAAAAAAGATACTGTATATAAAACCAAGACACCAAAATCCTAAATAATAATAATAATAATAATAATAATAACGGGAATCATTTCGTTACACAGTGCCAAGTCAACTACCTCCTATGGCGTTTCTTCCGCGAAGTAAAAATACGCGATTTTGTGGGGTTTTGAATGTGCGCTTGTGTCGGCGGTTTGTTTTCGTTGCGTCCGTTAAAAGCGTTGCGTTTTTGGTTCGCGGCGGCGCGTTGTGGTACGGAGGCGGCCAATCAGAGGGCTGGATTTGTCTCGTGCCTTCAAATTTCAGATCAGCCAAAATGGACTCCGCTGACGACATTAGACTGGAAATTGGTCTCGGGTAGGCTGGAATGACCCGGGTGTAGGTCTGACTTGGCGTTCGGGTGGTTCATGTCTAAAATGACTTGAAATTCTGTTGTTCCCGTTTCTCTTCTCCATTAAGGGGGAAAAAAAAGTAGGTTGGGGCAATGTTTAGAAATTCACAACACCACACTGAAGACTCCACGATATCTCGCTTATTATTATTATTATTATTATTATTATTATTATGACAGTATTTTTATTTGCAGAAGAAGTGTCACAGAAAATAGTCGACTTAGAACTGTGCAACGTATTGATTCCTGTTATTTTGCAGGAATCCGGTGTCATGGCTTCGTTAAAATTACCAAATCGCCTCCCCAACGAAAATCGTTTCAAAACAATGGAAACCGTCACAAGGAAACGCAGAAATTCGTCTCCCCAGAGCGGGGGGGAAAAAAAAAATCGTCTTAAAGTAAAACGTCTCAATAAAATCATACACCCAAAGTAAAGTCTCAGAAGTAAAGCAAATCGTCTTAAAGAAAATCGTCCACCTGTAGCGAGAATACAATAAAAAAAAAAAAATTATCCTTCCACTGTTGACGGAATTCAGGCACAATAAATGAATAAATACATAATAACTGATAAATGGCAATGGAGACACCTAGAACCAAGAAAGACCTTTAAGATATGCAATTTACTTATCTGGCAAACGCGCACCTGTTCGAATCCTCTAGACGTTACTGTGGGTTTCTTTATGCTGTTATAACAATGCTAAGCCGTAGGTCGGTCTCCAGAACTTAAACGATCAGCAAAAAGAAAATAATCACAATAATAATAATAATAATAATAATAATAATAATAATAATAATACAGTAAAATGAAAAGAATCACAAGAAAAATAACAGTAATAATAATAATAATAATAATGACGATGATGATAATAATAGTAATAATAATAATAATAATAATGATAAAGTAAAATGAAAAGAATCACAAGAAAAAATAATAGTAATAACAGTAAAATGAAAAGAATCACAATAATAATAATAATCATAATCATAACAATAATAATATTTGTTTTCATTCATTCATCACCCCTTCCTACGTTGCCCCATGAGGAGCGTAGGAGCCCGGGGCTAGACAAGTTGGTCCTGACATTTAAGATGAAAGTGACCAGCCTCACTCATCTCAGGGTGGCCTTACGTGAGCAATAAACCCCAACCATCCCTTGGATATAAACCTACACCGGCTCAGTCCGACTGAAGCGCCGCAATTACCCACTAAACCACCAGGCGCCAATATTTGGCTAAATGGTTACCACCCAGCGTAGTTAATGGTTTCCTGGTGTACAGGAAACCATTTGGCTTGCCACTCTGTGTAGTGTCACCCACAGGCAGAAGCAACAGGAAAGAATGAAGGAAAGAATGACAGAGGAGGAAGTGTAAAGTCACCCGTAGGCAGAAGGACGAGGAAAGAATGAAGGAAAGAAAGAGAGAAGAGAATGGAAGGAAAGAAGGATGGAGGAGAGGAAAGGGCAGACTCCCGACAACAGCACTACATCAAGTGAGTGGATTGTGAGTCCCCACCTACCACACCAATAATAATAATAATAACAATAACAATAATAATAAGGACTTACCCATTCAAGAAAGCAGAACCATTAATAAACTTGTTCCAATTTCTGAAAAAAAAAGGAAAAAGAAATAAATTAGTGAATACTGAAGTAAAAAATTCTGAAAAATCACAAAAGCATCAACCAGAATCTCTCTCTCTCTCTCTGAATAGGGGGTTATCTTTTTGAAGGAAAGAAGGAAATCCGGAATGACAGCCACTTGAGAGAGAGAGAGAAACTGGAAGGGGTTGGCAAGGGAGGACGCCCGTCTCTCTCTCTCTCTCTCTCTCTCTGCCAGTGTTTCTCAGCATTTCAGTTTTTAATATACTCGCCACATTCTGAACGTTAACAATACTATCCTAATTCCTCATGTCCTTTTATAATTAATCTATTTTTTTGCCGTATCAATCCCACTGCAGTCCATCAGTTTTCATCAGAGGGAACTGGCCCACTCCTTCAATGATAAATATTCAGTCATAGGTGCATGATCAGCCTTGGGTGGGATGTAGCAATATTTCTCCTTGGTTACTATAACTTTGGCCCAAAATCGCCATCTCTCCTTCTTGAATCCTGAGTTGTAAGATTAGGCTGACGCTAGATTATGATGCTAGTCACGAAGAAGTGCTAGGGAAAGAATGGGGAGCCCGAGCATTGTCTTTTTCTGCCCCTGAGCTGAGAGAAATATGCAGCTAAAGGGTAAAAATCTAGGCCTACTTAAAGTAAAAATATTATAATCTCTTTTCCTTTCCCTGATTTTCGTTCATTTGCAGCTCATTTCACGTGGCTTAGTGGCAGAAAACGACAGTAAGACTCTACATCCCTGACACAGCACCTCTTCGTGACTGGCACCGTATTCTAGTTAACCCGTCTTTTATAACTCAGTATTCAAGACGGAGAGATCGCGATTTAGGCCAAGTTAGAGTTAATAGTGTATCGTCAAAATTACCCTTTATTAAGAACACACATAGTCATCAGTAAGCTGACAGAGGTTAAAGATATTTATCAGGTTACAGTAAACGCACTATAAATCGTAAACACATTGTAAACATGCAAGGTATGGCTACAAAAATATTAACACCCCTACGCTCAGGTGACTCGCTCAGCTTAGTAATATCGTCTTGCAAATCATCTGTCGCTACTCCAATACAATGATCCGTATTCTCGCCGGGCCCCCCTTAACACCTCTTCCTGAGCGATTTATTCGCCTTATTAAACCTACATAAATTCTTCCAATATCGCCATACTGAGCACAAATAATGCACGAAAAGATATCAGCCGGCATTATCAAAAAAATAAATCGATAAGGAAGAGGCGTTAGCAAGCTTCCTGACCGCAAGTGAATACCATTAAATATAGAGTTGTCCCAAGCATAGGAGGGTTCATGGTACAAGTTACTAACAATCAGGAGTGGGGTTCTCAAAGGGATTTATGATTAACCTCTCGTATCTCAGGTCAGGTCTTGCAGGATGATCAGCATTAAAATATTTCCTTGTTTTATAATATTCTTCCATCAAAAATAAATGTCTGGTTACGAGGAGAAAATTGTCATGGCTGTTACAAGTTCTGGACTGAAGGACAAAGAAGGAAAAGATTAGACTCTGTGTTGAATGAAACGAGAAAGAAAAATATAGAAATTTTCCATGTCTCCATTTCTTCCTGGGGGAAAAAAAAAAAAAAAAAAAAAAAAAAAAAAAACACGCCAGGGGCTCGATAGTAAACTATGCTCTACTATCCCACCCTAGGTTCCTGTAACTCACTCCGTTGTACAGTATAATAGTAATAATAATAATAATAATAATAATAATAATAATAATTCTTTTTTGCAACTGGATACCACCTCTCTCATTTTCTCTCATATTCCCCCTTTCCTCGTTCCTTCTCTCCCTCTTCTTCAGTTTACCTTTCCTTACTACCTTTCTTCCTCCCCCCTCCTTTCTCTCTTCCTCTCCCTCTCTCCTTCCTACCCCCTTTCCTTTTCTTCTCGTCCCTCCTTCCTTCATTCTCTGCCTGTCCTCCTCCTTCCCACTCCTCTCCCTAATCTTCATAGTGTTCTTCCCTTCTTTTCTCCTTTTCCTTCACATTATTTTCCCTTCTCTCACCCTTCTTCCTTCTGCTTCTCCATCCCTTACACTTCTTCCATCAATCTCTCTCCTTCGCATTCCCTCCTTTTCATGTTCACTCTCCTCTCCCTCTTTCCCTTTCCTCCCCTCTTAGTTCCTCCCTCTCTCTCTCTCTCTCAGGCACGGGGGCTATTAAGGCAAATGAGAGGGCTGTTCCTCAAAGTAGGCCGCATCAGAGCCACGAGTGCCAATATGGGTATAAGGAGTGCCAATATCAGGAATGAGGGTCGGTATCAGGAGGGAGTGCCAATATCAGGAATGAGGGTCGGTATCAGGAGGAAGTGCCAATATCAGGAATGAGTTCCAGTATCAGGAGTAAGAGAGTGTAAGAAACTGAGTGCCAGTATGAGAAACAGAGTGCCAATAAGAGTGCCAATGTTAGGAATGAATGTCAGTATCAGGAATAAGTACTAAGATCAGGAATTAAAACAAGAAAAGGAAATAGTATTGTAGTGGTGACTGAATGCACTGATTGTACAGGAAAGACATGTGGGGTGAAGGAAGGAAGGAGTGAAGATGAAAAGGAATGAGCGAGAGACAAAAATGAACAAGTGACTGGAATAAAGGCGAAGTGAATAATTGGAATGAGGGGAATTACAGTAATTGTGTGGGGTAAGAAACTGATAAATAAGTAAATGATATAAAAGAGAGTAGCTGCAATAATGGAATGGAATGAGAAGGACATCAAAGAACGGAACGTATAAGAAGAGAGGGAATGAATACTAGGAGAAAAGAGTGAGTGTGTGCAGTGAATAGGATACAGTGAATAATATCAGTAAATAATCAATGACAAACTAAATTAATGAGTCAATAAATGAAAAAAAAGGATGAATGAATGAATGATGATATGAGAGGGACTGAGTGGGGTAGGAAAATAACTGAATAAGTACACGGAAACATACCCCCGTAAATGAGTGAATAAAGTGAATGAGTGAAGAGGAGGTGAGTGAATGAATGAGTGGGATGAGAGGGCTGGCGGGATATACTTGGGATTTTGCTGGAGAAAAAGTGTTGTCCCATTAGAGAGTCTGAAAGGAGTGTGTGTGTGTGTGTGTGTGTGTGTGTGTGTGTGTGTGTGTGTGTGTGTGTGTGTGTGTGTGTGTGTGTGTGTGTGTGTGTGTGTGTGTGAGAGAGAGAGAGAGAGAATTATTTTGAATGGCATGGAAGTGGAAAATCATCGATTCACCCTCTCTCTCTCTCTCTCTCTCTCTCTCTCTCTCACCCTTCTTCTCCTTATCCTCTGCAAATCCTCCTCTCTCAATGTTTCTCCCTCCCTCCCTCCCCCCTCCTCTTCCTCCCTCCCTACCTCTCCCCACTTCTTATTCTCTCCCACCCCACCACAACACCTCCTCCCCCTTTCTCCCCTCCCCTCCTACCTCTCCTTACCTTCTTTCTTTTCCTCCCTCCTTCCCTTCTCACCAAGCTTCCTCTCTTCTCTCCTTTCCTTCCCTTTTTTCTACACCCACCCCCCTCTCCGTTCACCATCCCACTACTCTCCTCTCCTTCCTTTTCTTCCCTCTCCCCTTTCGCTCTTTCCTCCCTCCATTTCCCTTCCACAATCCCCCTCCCCTCCATCTCCCCCTCTCTCTTCCTCTTCCACTCACATCCTCCTCTTTCCATCCCCTTTTTTAGTGACTTCCTCTCCCTCTCTCCTTCTCTCTCCATTCCCTTCATCCTCCATCTCCTTTCTCACACTCTCTATTTCTCTTCTTCCTTCGCAATCTTTTCTCCTCTCATTCTCATCTTGTCTCCCTCTCAATCCTCTCCCCTCCCTACCTCTCTTCCATCATCTTCTTCTCAGCTTCCTCTCCCCTTTCTCCCTTCCCAACCCCTTTCCCTCCTCTTCTCATCCCTTTCCCCTACTTCCCCCTTTTCTTTCCCTCTTCCTTCTCCTTACATCCCTCTCCCCCCTTCCCCCTTTCCTCCCCCTCCCTCTCTTCTCCTCCCCACCCCCCTCTCCCCATTAGGTAAGAAGCTTAGCGACCTGATCCTGCCTCGGGCCCAATGATTCCCTCTCACTCACTCTCTCTCTCTCTCT
Source organism: Coenobita brevimanus (assembly GCF_032717465.1). NCBI lineage: Eukaryota > Metazoa > Arthropoda > Malacostraca > Decapoda > Coenobitidae > Coenobita > Coenobita brevimanus. The sequence continues at coordinate 68,920,305 of NC_136954.1, read as the reverse complement.
TACTCTCACACTTTCACAGTCTTGCTTTCATTCCCTCACCCCGTCTCATCTCACTTTTTTCACTTTCTTTTACCCTCAGCACGTTCTCTCTCTCTCTCTCTCTCTCTCTCTCTCTCTTTCCGTCTTCATTTCCTTCCAATCTTCCGTCTCCCCCCTTTTCTCTTCACAATTAACTTTCTTCTTCCGCCTTCCATCCCTCCTCCTCCACCTCTCTCTCTCTCTCTCTCTCTAACTTCTGTAATTGGAAAGTAAGCCAATCTATCAGTATTGAGGTCAGACTAAGGAGAAATGATCGTACTGTCCATTACGGTAGGGGGAGGAAAGTGACTAACCAAACTCTCTCTCCCCCCTTCATTTTCCTCACCTTCTTCCTTCATCTCTCTCGTACACTCTACTCCCTTCTTTCCACCTCTCTCTCTCTCTCTTTTAATTCCCTCCCATCATACTTCTTGCTTTCGGTCCATTCTGTTGTTCAACTCTCACCTCATTTCTGATAATCTTCCCATGCCCTTCTCCAAGCTCTCTCTCTCTCTCTCTAGGTCTTTCATTTTCCTTCATCTCTTTCTTACACTTTACTCCCTTCCTCCTGCTTCGCACCTCTCTCTCTCTCTCTTTCTAATGTAATACCCATGGGAATATTACATGGTACACACAGAGAATATTTAAGTAGTTACGGTAATACTTCACCCTCTACACTTTTTTCTCTTTGATATTACACAGACACACACACACACACACACACACACACACAGATAATATACCCGGCAGCTCCCGTGTCAGACAAGGATAACAAAGATGGCTCGCCCCCACCCTCCATTCTTCAGATAAAACTGGCAGGGAAAACAAAGCAGGAACACTATGTACAACAGAAAACCTTAAATGGAAACTTTTAAAGGAGAGACTGAAGGGTTGACAAATTATGACTATGCACCGGAACTAAAAAAAAAAAAAATAATAATAATAATAATAATAATAATAATAACAATAATAATAAATATACATAAATGCTTTGGTTGCTTTTTTTACTCACGACGTGCACTGCAAACTTCGTTATTCCTTTTACTCAGCGACTTCTTTTCTCCATCTTACACCTTACTCTTTCTTGCTTGCCATTATTACGAGCGAGCGACGTTTAAGCTCAGTTAGGTTTGGAAATTATACATGCATTCAGTAAAGCTTGTTATCAACTAAAGACTCACCCATGAAGGCGTAGGAACCCCTTGGAATCTCGAGTTTTCCAAGGCAGTGTTCGACTGTAATCGGAAAACGCCAGTTGCGAAAACAAATTAAAAGGATTTTCCGTCGTAACAGTTTTTTTTTTTCCCCCCCATTAACTCTAGCAACTGCGTATCGGAGACTCCCCCTATAATTTTATACCAGAGGGAATTCGTGATAACATGGCGCTCGCTCACTCGTCACGCACTCACAAAGCGCACCTGACTGGTTTTAATATAGACACAGCATCAGTTGCATACTGGGGGGATATTAAGTGATGTGTAAAATAAGTCGGTGACAAAACATGTTACGAAACACCCGAAGCCAACTAAACAGGCGGCAATTGTGTAATTTTTTCGGTCTGAACTGTATTGTAAGTGCCTTCGGGTGATTTCGTAACACCTATTCATATGCGATTTACTTGCGAAATACACCTCAATATCCTCTTTTATGTTACTGATGCAAATTATATCGACATTAAAACGATACAGTATGCAACAGATTGTTCAGCCCCTGCATCTATCCATCCATCTATCTATTTATCTATTTCTCTCTCTCTTAACAACAACACAGCTCGGTAACTTAACTCTTCCATCTTCTCCATTTCCAAGCCAGTTCCTTTTAATCTATAATGAATCGCAATATTTCTCATTTAAATCCGTGTGTGTGTGTGTGTGTGTGTGTGTGTGTGTGTGTGTGTGTGTGTTTAGCCTACTCATTCTTAACGCCTCAGTAAATCCGGTAAATCCCTTAATCCACCTAATCAGTTCAATCAAGTCTGCCCTGGGTCTCCGTCTGGCCAGGGAGCGTCAAATTACCTTCTTAATTTGTCTTACTAAGGATGGTGACGAATACTACACTCTGAACACTCTATGGAATGTTTTATGTTTGATGGGGGACTCACCAGAACAGAGTGAGGGGAAAGAAAGATGGTGAGAGAGAGAGAGAGAGAGAGAGAGAGAGAGAGAGAGAGAGAGAGAGAGAGAGAGAGAGAGAGAGAGAACCCCACCTTCAGATGAAACACAAGTAACAATTTAACAATGAAACGCACAGATAAACAATGAAAATATAGCTCTCTCCCTCTCTCACCGGTTCGACTTGTAGTGCTGGTGCTATCCTTGTAGTATCCGGGATAGGGAACGTAAACACTAATGCAATGCACCGTAATCTACCGTACACTAATCAAGGACGGCAAAAGACAAGTGGTGAGGTGTTGGTCTGCTGTACGAAAAAGACGGTAGATCGAGACCAGGCTGTAGCAGGGACTAGTTTGTACAGCCTACATAAATTTGGTTTAACGTACACCCTCTTTTATAACAAATTGGTGTTATTTATAAGCTTTTATTAAGATGGGCTGGGGTGACCTTTCAGACTGGCGAGGTTAAATATACTGTCCATTACTTATATACTGCCTAATTCATTTACAATAACACATAACCTGCATTAAATCGTTCGGTGATAACATAAAATAAATGAACAAATAATAAAAATACAATAGAGAGATTCATAGAGATAAATGGACAGATAGGTATTAAGGCTGATAATATAAATAAGAGTAAATAAGGATGTATTGTTAATAAAGAGGTTATCTGATATTCCACAAGACTTTGGCGTTACGTCGCTAATACTCTCATTCATCCATCCATCCAACCCCCCCCACCACCTCACTCTACCAACCATCCACCCACGTATCCATTCCCTCAACCCCATCATCCATCCATTCCCTCAACCCATCCATCCGTCCATCCATCCATTCCCTCAACCCCATCATCCATCCATTCCCTCAACCCCATCATCCATCCATTCCCTCAACTCATCCATCCGTCCATTCCTTCAACCCATCCATCCGTCCGTCCATCCATCCATTCGCTCAACCCATCCATCCGTCCGTCCATCCTTTCCCTCAACCCATCCATCCATTCCCTCAACCCATCCATCCATTCATTCCCTCAACTAATCCATCCATTTCCTCAGTCCCATCATCCATCCGTCCGTCCATCCATTCCCTCAACCCAACCATCCGTCCATCCATCCATTCTCTCAACCCATCCATCCGTCCATTCCCTCAACCCCATCATCCACCCATTCGCTCAACCCACCTGCCAACCAAACAACCATTTATCAATTCACTCACCAGCCATTCAACCAAGCACCCATCCATCCATTCGCTTAACCAATCAACTGTCCAACTAACCGTGTGTGTGTGTGTGTGTGTGTGTGTGTGTCTACAATCTTACTATACGACAGAACTGACCTTTGTGGTTACGCTGCCATGATCAATCGGTCTATCTACCTACCTATTCTCCTCTCAACTATGTATCTATTCATTTTTCCATCTTTCCTTCCATCCATCCCTCCAAAATATTTTCCATGCATCAATCCATCCACCTACCTCTCCTTCCATCCATAAACTTCACTAATCAGCCCCTCTCTCTCTCTCTCTCTTATCTATCCACACTTGCTTATTTACCTAGTTACCTATCCATCTATACAAATCTGACAATTCTAATATTATAAACCCTAAAGGTACAAATCCATCCCACGCTCTTCCTCTACTGTATACTCTATTATTTTCCCCCCAAGCTTTCATTCTTTATTTTCCTCCGTTTTTTTGTTATTTTTTTGCAGGGTATACTCCGCTAAACCCCTTCATCCCTCTTACACAAGTGGCCGTCCTCTGAAATCCCTGTTTTTTTTTTTTTTTTTTTTTTTTTTTAAATTACTTTTTTTTTTCCCCCTCAGTATTTTTGGGTCTAGTTTTTGCATTTGTCTTTTTTTTTTTTTTTTTTAAGAAATGATCGCTTATTCTGTAGGCTTTTGTCTGAATGTGTGTGTGTGTGTGTGTGTGTGTGTGTATGAGAGAGAGAGAGAGAGAGAAAGAGAGAGAGAGAGAGAGAGATCTGGGAGAGGGGAGACTGAAAGTGAAGGTGGAGGAGGGAGGTGGGGAGAGGGAGGAAGAGGAGGGGGGGTAAAGTACTGGAGGGGAGTCTGTGAGGCATTACTGTACTCAGCAATATTACCGATGACATTACTACTACTACTACTACCACAAAGTAAACATCGCGACTTACAAACCTTACACTTAAATAAAATATGATAAAAAACACTAACCCCTTAATGCACAATAGTTTCCTTTTTACCTCATTTATGCAATTCCTTAACAACTTCATTCAGCTTAAAGGAAGACTTCTAAATAAGGTTTCTCAATCCCTACGTGTCAAGTGGGGTTGGTGGAGGATTAGTGCCCCTCCCTGTAAAACAATTAACTCTAAGCCCTTGGCCACCCCGTTTGGGATACATGGCGTCTGGCAATGAATGAATGAATGAAAAATAATCAGGAAATAAACAAATAAATAAATAAAATCCAAGCAATACCCTAACCGTGCAAGGGCCACCAACCTCACTAATTAACCTTACCTTCGACCTCTTGTTTCCTTACCCTCGCCCTAATGACCCCACCAGCGGCAGTAATTAACCAGCCCCGGCACTAATAACCGTAATTAACCATCCCGGGCACTAATAACCCTTTACATTACGCCCTGGCCCCGTAACCTGATAGGGGGGGGAGGGTATTCTTTGACCTCGTTAATTGAATACAAACAAGGGTCATTCTCCATTAATTATTCTGCATGTAAGGTATTAGGTGTGTTCTGATAGCGAGAGAGAGAGAGAGGGGGGGGGTGGCTCAGTGGTCACCGCATTCGCCCATCCATCCACGTGTAACTCAAGCCAGAGGTTCAACAGAGGCGATAGGAAAATTCTGAGCGAGTGTTGGCAGTATGTCTTTTCATGTGCTTGCATAATGTTCGCACCCTCTATGTTCAGGCAGAGAGTGTTTAGACTCACACACACACACACACACACACACACACACACACACACACACAAAGACAGACAAATATATAGGAACATACATAATACAACTAGATAAGGCGACACATCCAGTCAGATCAACCCACCTATCTATTTATCTATCCACCTATCTACCTATTTTTTGATCCAGACGCCTGAATCTCGTAAGGGGTGGCCACAAACAAATCGCCTCCATGTTACCCAGCCACCTACCATTAAGTACACAGAAGATAAAGATATATTGATAAACTCAGACATAAAAACTAACATACAGACACAGAAAGTCGGACTGATGGAATTAATAAAACTGATAACATGACACACAAATAAATAAATAAATAACTGATAAAAGGATAAACAGACAGATAGATAAAACTGAAGAGACAGACAGACAGATACACACATTCTCTCCCTCATTCCCTACCTTCTCTCTTGCGTACAATAAGCCACAAAGAATGCCATTAGCTGTACATACTGTGCTGGAAATTGTGGTAGATGTGGCGGTAGCTGTGGCAAGTGTGGTAGTAATGATGGTAGTTGTGGTGGTGGTGGTAATGGTGGTAGTCGGGGTGGTGGTGGTAATGGTGGTAGTTGTAATGGTGGTAGTTGTGGTGGTGGTAATGGTGGTAGTTGTGGTGGTGGTTGTAATGGTGGCAGCTGTGGTGGTGAAGATAATGGTGGCAGCTGTGGTTGGCCGTGGTGGTGGTGGTAACTGTGGTAGCATAGTTGTTAGATGACTGGCAGAAAAGCAGATACTGGACGCAATGATGTTTGGCAATATAAGAAACGACTATTGTGGATTTGTTGGTCGTTACATATGATAGCTGTGGTTGTAGCTGTGGTAGTTAGTCACCAAAACTGTAATAGTAGCAGCGGTACAGGAGGCTTCGTAAAAGCTTTTCTTTACCGATTGATTTTGCGTATTACAACTGTTTTCATGTATCCTATTAATTCACTATTTTCATGCATCCTATTAACGTACAGAATAAATCGCGATGGAATAGGTGTTACGAAATCTCCCAGGCCATTCAGAATACGACCCTCCGCGGTTCAGAAGGCCACGGGTGAATTCCCTCATCTGATTAAAATCGTCTGCTCGTTAGTTCTGGCCAGGTACTTTAGTCAATTCTAAAATAACTCTACGGAAGGAAAGAGCCGGATTTCAGTTTTACCATATTTATCACTAACAAAATCACACACACACACACACACACACACACACACACACACACACACACACACACACACACATTCCTCATATAAGTAGATCATCCCTGCCAACACACTTAACACTCCATTAATCCTGCGTTAATCCGGCAATAGTGCAGCAAATCCCGGTGGAAGTGAGAGTAATTTGCCTAATGGGGTGAAATTGATGCTACACCTACAAGGGCACTTGTTTTTGTATCGCATGCTCTAAACACAGCTGGTTATGCGTGTACTTTGTCGCTCTGTAATGCTAACAATTGCACATTACTATTATTATTATTATTATTATCAGTGTGTGTGTGTGTGTGTTCTTACCTAATTGTTCTTACCTAATTGTATCTTTACAGGAATGAGTCAAGCTCGTATTGTCCCGTGTCTTAGACCATATTTATCGTACATATCCTTAAATTTGTGAATTGTTTTGGCACACACTATTTCATTCGGTAGTGCATTCCATTGATCAATTGCTCTGTTTGGGAAACTGAATTTCCTTACGTCTTTATCACCTCTCTTCTTATGCAGTTTTTTGCAGTGTCCTCTTGCTGATGCTTCTCCATATGTTAAGTAATCATTTATGTCTATTTTCTCCTTTCCTGATATGCACTTATATAGCATTATCATGTCACCTCTTTTCCTTCTCTCCTGTAGTGTTGGTAGATTCAGTTTATTTAGTCTTTCTTCATAGCTTAGGTCCCTTAAGCTTGGTATCCATCTTGTAGCGGCCCTTTGAACTTTTTCAATCTTGTCTGTATGCTTTTTGAGATGAGGACTCCAGACTACTGATGCATATTCCAGGGTTGGTCTAATGAATGATGTTATTATCCTTTTTAGCATGTCTTCATTTATGTATGTGAATGCTATTCTCATATTTGCAAGCAGTGTATACATGTTCCGTACCTTCTCGCTGATGTGGTCAGCCGGAGATAGTCTGTTATTGATAATCACACCTAGGTCTTTCTCTCTTTCTGATGTGTATAGGGTTTTATTTCCTAACTTATAATCCCAATCAGGTCTTTTTCCACTTTTACCAAACTTGATTACATGACACTTGTCCACATTGAATTCCATTTGCCATGTACTACTCCATTCATGAAGTTTATTTAATTCTTCTTGTAGCTCCCTACAAGAGTCTGTGCTAGTAATTCTCCTTTGTATTTTTGCATCATCTGCAAACATATTCAGATAGCTCTCATTTCCAGTGTTACTGTTTATATCATTTATGTACACTAAAAACATGATTGGTGCCAGCACCGAACCCTGTGGTACTCCACTAGTCACTTCTTTCCATGATGAGTAGTTTCCTCTTAGTACTGTCCTCATTTCTCTTTTTATGAGAAAGTCTTGCATCCAACAAAACAGTTTGCCTCGAATTCCTCCTTGATGGTACAGCTTCCATAAAAGTCTTTGGTGTGGTACTGTGTCAAAAGCTTTCTTGAAATCTAAATAGATACTGTCCACCCATCCTTCCCTTTCCTGTATTGTGTTTGTTACTCTGTCATAGTGTGTGTGTGTGTGTGTGTGTGTGTGTGTGTGTGTGTGTGTGTGTGTGCGCGCGCGCTATAATGACCTCAGTAAATAAAACACAGGTAACGCTACGCTGTTGCAACCCTCCATCTCACGAAGCACATACCCTCCCCACCTCCCTGCACGCATAACCAAGCGCATAACGCCCCCTCCCCCCCACAATCTTTTCTTTTAAAGGTGGGTGTAAGGGGAACGCCTTGAGGACACACAACCTGGGCCCTTCAGATTCCTTGCGCAGGTCACACTGTTTTTTTTTTTTTTTTTTTTTAACTTTTCATTAGTTAAAAAAAAAAAAAAAAAAAAAAAAAAAAAAAAAAAAAACTTAAGACAGCCTTCTCCCTATCAAATGGAACCAGTTCACCATAAGATACATAATTATATGAAATTTCATGACTGTAAAGTGAATGCCTTCTGAATTCTGGCCCGGAAACGAAATCTCAACGCCTGGCCAGCCGCCCTACTCTACGGACGGACACCTATTGATCCCAGTGTTAACAACGACCTCTTTTGACTTTGTCAGGTGGAGGGTAAAAATCTAGTGCATTATGTTCCTGGAGAGCCTTTATAAACCGTCTGGAAAGATCTATTATAAGGATTTCCAACCCGAAGTACATGTACCACTTAGTAGGAAGGCAGTAAAGAAGGAATAATGAAGAACTAGCAGCAAGCCAAAATAGGGCTATCAGGCACTAAGGCTGGCGCTGAGGTGGTCTTGACGTGAATGTGGTGTAAGGGAGGAAAGGTCGACGTCGATGGCATGCCCTTAAACCATTCATGTCATGAAACCAAATGTCTAACCTGACACGAGTGGAAGAAAATAAAGGTCGGAAGAAATACAAATATCAAGAAGACAGGCAGGACAGAAGAGAAGACCACAGTAAGGAGAGGGAGATGGGAGACAATAAGGCCCCTTTTAGTCGCCTCTTATGACCAGCAGGGATACTGGGGAGGTATTCCCCCCCGGAGGAGGGTGAACCACTAGTAGTACATCTAGGACTTGCTACTGATATGCAGTGAAGGAAAACCATAATCCACTGCTCGAAGGAAAGGCAGGAAGGAATATTGCACAGTGATCAGTTATCTGTTCCAAACAGTTTAGTAAGCACCATTATGCGTCAATGACAAAGAGTAAGTTTTGTATTTCGGGCCACTTTTTATCCTTCGTTCATGCATTACGATGAAATTCAGCCACGAACACAAGAGTTGCTTGCTTCATGCGAACTAACCACTTCCTATAGCGTGAAAAGGTACTTGTTAATAAGTCAATTTACGGATATTTTTACCACTGCACCATTCTCATGTACGCAACACTGAGTCCGATGGTATGCAACTGTTTTTAAAAATACTGAACAAGGTACGTGAGTCAAGTGAGGCTGGGGACATTTTACCCGTCTTCACTAGGAGGCTCACACATTTTCTTCAGCGATTTATTTTGCATATTACACCTTATTCTTCCTTTGTATGCTACTTAAGTCCTTGAAATATCGATACGGACTGCTTAGATAACGCACGAGTGATTATTAAGGCACCACAAACAGATAAACAAAATGATCACAAGCAAGTGGTACACGGCCCCTACGCCAAAAAGAATACAGACTTTGGTCTAATCGGTTTGCTGTCTGCTTTAATTGTACTCCTTTATAGCCACCCTTTATAACTCTCATTCAATTCCCCTTCCCTTCCTTTATTTCTTATTTCTTAAAATAACAGAATCGAGGGGGAAAGAATGAATAAAAAATAATCCAAGCACCAGATTACTGGCGTCCTCCATTCATAAAAATGACTTAACAGTTGGACTTGAACAGCTGTAGGTAGAAGTTTGGGGGGAAACAACCCCAGGAAAGCAGGTTCCAGGGAGATGCAGTTAGGGGAATAAAAGAATTCTGATGGGCTGAAGTTCTGCAAAATGGCTGTGTGACATTACTCAGTTTCTGCCTTCACCTCTTTCTCCATTTCTTCCCTCCTCCTTCGGTCTCTCTTTCCCTTTTCCACTCTGTTCTCTTTCCAAATGTCACTCCTTCATCTCTGCCTTTCATCTCTGTTTCCACTTCTTCCTTCTCCCTTGCTTTCCCTCTCCTCTTTCCTCCTCCTTCCTATTTTCTTCAACTCCAGTCTAGTCTCTTCCTGTATCTCCTCTTCTATTTCCTCTCCCTTCTCTTTCTCCCTATTTCCTCCTCTCTTTTACCCCCACATACTTCCCTTCTCTTTTTTCCGTATCCTCTTCCTCTCCTTTTTATTCTTCTTCCTTCGTTCCTTTAGTTCTCCTTTCCTTTTCTTCTCCTCTCTCCCTCCTTGCTGTTCCCTGTCTTCTATTTTTCCCATTATTCCCACTTTCCCTTCTCACTCGACTTCTTAATCTCCTCCTCCAGTTCTCCTTCCTCCTCCTCCTCCTCGTCTCTTCCCTCCACCTCATTACTTTCCTGTCCAAACTTCACTTCCTTCCTCGTCCTCCTCCTCTTCCTCTCCCAACTGCTTCCCTCAGTCTAACTTTTTCATCCAGCTCTCTCTTCTCTTCTCCTCTCTTTCCCTCTTTTTCCTCCTCTTCTTTCGCTCTTCTCAATTTTCTTATTCTTTTTCCTCTTCAGTAATCTCTTTTTTCTTCTTTCTTTCTTCCCTGTGCTTTTGTTCTCTCATCATTCTTACTTCTCCCTTCCTTTATTTCTTCTCTCCTGCTACATCCTTCCCTTCATCCTAGACCTCTCTTCCTTGCTCCTCCTCCTCCTCCTTCCTTTCCGTTACCTAGCTCTCTTCTCCTCTCCGTATGTTCATCCCTTCCCCTTTCACCTGTACCATCCTTCCCTTCTCTCTCCTCTGCCTTCACCTTTAATCCCATGTCTTCTTAAAACTCTTCTCTTGTTTCCTCTCTTTCTCCTTCATTCTGTTCCTTCTCCTCATCTTATCCATTTTCTACTAAGAACTCTTCCCTCCACACGCCCCCCTTTCTCCTTATTCTTCTTCCTCCTCCTCCGTATTATCCCTACGCATCTTGTTTCTTCTCTCCTCCCTTCATTCTTTCTCTTTTCTTTCATTCCGCTTTCTTCCTCCTCTTTCCCATATCATCTCTTCGCTCTTCTCTTCGTATAACCCCCTCCCTCTCCCTCCCTTTCTTTCCTTCCTTCTTTTTCCTCCTTCCAGTCTCTCATTTTTCCATCTATCATTCCCTCTTCTTTGTCTTTTTCCACATTTCTTGTCTTCCCTCCTTCCCTATTTTCTTCCTTCTCCTATCACTCTTTTTTCCTCCTCTATTTTCCCTACTCGGACGTCTAGTTTTCCTTCCTCCCTTCCCTCCTTCACCCCCTTCTTTTCCTCTCATTCTCCTCCTCTTCCATCTCATCTCCCTCCCTTCATTCATTTTCTGTCCACTTTCTAACACTCTCTTCCTCTCTCATCAGTCTTCTTCTTCATCCTCTTCCACTTCCTCCATCCCTTCCTTCATTCTCTTTCCAGCCTCTAATATTCTCTCTCTTACTTCTCTCTCATTAGTCTTCTTCTGCTGCTGCTTCTTCTTCTTCTTCCCTCCTCTTCCCCCTTCTTTCCTTCACCTCCTCCTCCTCTCTTCTCTCCATTCTCTCATTCTACCTAATTGCTTCAGTCTCCCGTCCAAACTTCCCTTTAGACCAACTCAATTTTTTTTTTTTTTTAATACTTCCCCCTGTTTTCTCTTGTCTTAATTGTCATCAAAGAAAATGGAGGGAGGGGCTTTGTTGGAGAGAGGAAATTGATGGAAGGAGGAGGGAAAGAGCGAAGGGAAGGAGAGAGAACACTGGAGGGAAAAGGAAAGAAATGGAGGGAGAAAATGGAGACGATATGGAGGAAACTGGGGAGAAAAGACTGAGATGAACGAAAAGACGTGGAAGGAGAAAGACAAAACACTAAGAAGGAAACGGAAGTAGAAGAGGAACAAGAAATAAGAGGGAAGTGGAAGAGGAGTGAATGGAAGGAGAAGAAGAAGGCGACCAAGAATAAGACAGGATACGATAGAAGAAAGACCGATCATTAGGCGATAAACGGAAGAAGGAGGGGATGAATGAGAATAAAGAGGGGAAACTAAAGGAGAAGGAGAAGAAGAACGAGAATAATGAGGGAAATTGAGGGAGGAAGAGGAGAAGATGAACGAAAAAAGAGAGAAAGTGAAGGAGGAAAATGAAAGGAAGAGATGAACAAGAACAAAGAGGAAAATTAAAAGGAAGAGGAGATGAACAAGAACAAAGAGGGAAACTAAAGGAGAAGGAGAGGAAGAACGAGAACACAGGACAATTGAAGGAGAAGAAGGAGGAAGAACAAGAACAGAGGGAAACTGAAGGAGAAGGAGAGGAAGAACGAGATCAAAGAGGGACATGAAGAGAGAGGGTGGGAAAGAAAACAACACGAAGAGCAAATGGGAGGAGACGAAGACCGACAACGAGGAGGAAAACAGAAATATAAGGCAAGAAAAACGATGAGGAAAAAGGAAGAACAAGAGGAAGAAAATAAAGATAAAAATGGAAGAAGGAGGAGAGAGAGAGAGAGAGAGAGAGAGAGAGAGAGAGAGAGAGAGAGAGAGAGCAAGGAAGTAACTGGAAGAGGCAGAGGATGAAAGAAAAAAAAAAAGGAGAAATGTAACGAAAGGATGGGACAGACAGAAAAGAAATGGAGATAAAAGTGGAAGACAGGTAGACCGAGAACGAGGAGGGAAATGAAGGCTGGAGAGGAAAAAAGGGAACACGGAGGGAAAGGTGGAAGAAGGAGGGGAAGAAAGAAAAGAAGGTAAGATAAAGAGAAAGGGAGGGAAGAGAGGGAACATGGAGGGAAATGGGGGGAGGAGAGGAGGAAGGAAGAGGAGGAGGAAGGAGGAGAGGAAAAAGGAGAGCCAGGAAAGCCAGCCCCTCGTGAGACCCCCTTAGCCCCCGCCCCCGCCAGAAACAGTCGTGGTGGTGGTGGTGGTCCTTCGAGGGTGGAGTCGACCAGCCCTTGGAGTGCTGCCTTAGAGAGGTGAGCAGGCTAAGTACCGCTGCTTCGACTACGTGTACTGTTTTGACTTTGTGTACTGTTTTGCCTAAGTGTTCTGTTTTGCGTAAATGTACTGTTTTGACTAAGTGTACTGTTTTGACTAAGTGTACTGTTTTGACTAAATGTACAGCTTCGACTAAGTGTACTCTTTTGACTAAGAGTACTGTTTCGATTAAGTGTACTGCTTGGACTAGTTGGGCTGTTTCAACTAAGTGTACTGCTTCGACTAAGTGTACTGCTTCGATTAAGTGTACTGTTTCGACTAAGTGTACTGCCTCGACTAAGCGTACTCCTCAACTAAATGTACTGCCTCGACTAAGTGTACTGCCTCGACTAAGCGTACTGCCTCGACTAAGCGTACTGCCTCGACTAAGTGTACTGCTTCGAGTAAGTGCACTGCTTCGACTATGGGTACTGCTTCGACTAAGTGTGCTGTTTTGAGTAAGTGTACTGCTTCGAGTAAGCATACCGCCTCGACTAAGTGTACAGCTTTGATTAAATGTACTGCTTTGATTAAGTGTACTGCCTAGACTAGATGTACTGCTTCGACTAAATGTACTGCTTCGAGTAAGAGCACCGCTTCGATTAAGTGTAGCCATACTAGAAGGACCTATTAGCGGCGGTCAGACCACAAGCACTGCCCCAGTCCAACTCGGTGTCTGTCCCACGCCTGGATAACTAGGAAGGGTTGGCGTCAGGAAGGGCGTCAGGCCGTAACACCAGCCACAACCAAAATGGCAAATCAAACCAGGACGGCCTCTGGTAAAGACAGGTCAGACACAACGACCCCATACAAACGAGGAAAAAGATAATGATAAACAAGATGATGATGAAGAAGGAGCGGATGAACGAGAACGAAGAATTATAAGGAAGGAGAGGAATAACAAAGAAGGGAATGGATGCAATATGAAACAAAGTGGTGAAAAATCTATAAACTTTAATCACCAAAATATAAACCCACAAAAACTAGTCGCCAAATTACAAGCCTACCAATGCACTCACCAAAATATCGTCCAAATGAAAATCCATGAAATTTAGTCGCCGAAAATAAAACTTCCAAAAGGTCACATTTGAAACCCATGGAAGCTAATTCAAAGCCACAAAGGTCACAGAAACTTCACCAAATATACCCTTAATCTGGAGAGAGAGAGAGAGAGAGAGAGAGAGAGAGAGAGAGAGAGAGAGAGAGAGAGAGAGAGAGAGAGAGAGAGAGAGAGAGAGAGAGAAAGCAAGGTGGGTTTAGTTGCCAAAAGTACATTTTCACGAAATCGTAGTCTAGCTTAATAGAAAAAAAAAAAAAAAAAAAAAAAAGTACAACCACACCAAAAAACAATCATGATAATCGAAGAAAAAATATATACCTAAGCTTATGAAAATACAGTAACCAAAATTTTTTAGCCTCCTAAAATTTACTCAGGGGAAAAAAAATCATTAAAAAAAAAAATCAGTTCAAAAATAAAGGATAGAAAAATTACGCCCGAAACTCACCAAATAATCCAGTTAATATTGAAATGACGCTAAAAAAATACCTGCTAATTAAAATGCCGCAAAAAGGATTAGTCGCCATAATAAAAGGCCCGCCAAATCCATCCCCCTCTATCTTCACGCTAAAATTACATCCGCGAAAACAGATTCCGTACATACACAGTAGCCGGGATTACGCTCCGTAAAAAATAAAAAAGGTTATTCCGGTTGGTGAGCCTGTGTGTGTGTGTGCGTGTGTGTGTGTGTGTGTGTGTGTGTGTGTGTGTGTGTGTGTGTGTGTGTGTGTGTGTGAGAGAGAGAGAGAGAATTAAAAAATGAATTATGGCGTAAAATATTTTGACCAGTTAACACACACACACACACACACAGAGTTAGAATTAAAAAAATTAATTAAGGCGTAAAATATTTTGACCAGTTAACACACAAAGAGAGAGAGAGAGAGAGAGAGAGAGAGAGAGAGAGAGAGAGAGAGAGAGAGAGAAATCCGCGGCAAAGGGAGCATAAAACTAGCAGATTAAGCCCGCTCGCCGCCGGAGGTCCAAACAAAAGAGCATCGCGGGGCCAACGCTACAATGGCGCCGAGGTATGGACGCTGTTTAGCCTGGTTTTATATTAGTGTTTTCTGTATTCTGAGGCCTGGGGGAGGGGAGAGGGGTGAAGAACTGAGGGAGGGGGACGGGTGGAGGACTGGGGGAGAAAGGAGGGAGGGAAGAGGTGGATACTGAGGGAGAAAAGGAGAAAGCGGGAAAGAGGAAAGGGAAGATGGAAATTGGGAGGGAAAATCAGGAAAGAGATGGGAAGGAGGGAAGGGGTAGTAAAAAGGGGGAGAGGGGGAAAACACGGGGAGAAACGGGGGAAACTGACGAGAAAGACGGGGAGACAAGGGGGAGAAATAGAGGGGAGGATGAAGGGAAAAGAGGGGAGAAGAGGGTCAGAAGGGAGAAGAGAGGTGGAAAAAAAAAAAAAAAAAAAATTCAAATAATTTCCCGTTTTCGTGCAGTCGATAGAGAGAGAGAGAGAGAGAGAGAGAGAGAGAGAGAGAGAGAGAGAGAGAGAGAGAGTCTAAATTAACGTGGAGAAAAAGGGTGATGCTGGCTCGGTATTATTTTCAACCTTTGTTTTCGGTATCGTTCCCTTATATAATTCGAGAGAGAGAGAGAGAGAGAGGGGGGGGGGAAGAAGTGACAGGGTGAAAGAAAGGGAGGGGAGAAGGGACAGGGTGAAGGAAAGGGAGCGAAGATGGGACAGGGTGAAGGAAAGGGAGGGGAGAAGGAAAGGGAGAGAGAATCCTGAAACGAAAGGGGAAAATAACATGGTGATGAAAGGTGGAGATTAAACCTCTTGTGCTCAGTATAGCTTTCTTAGCACACCTTGTCACCTGGCACTGTTAGGGACCTGGATGGCACGGCGATTGTTGCAGGGGGAAGACTCGGATGCAGGGAAAATGAACTGCCTACCTTAACAACCCCCAGGAGGGTCTGAGGGAAAGGGTAGGGCGGGATACAAGGCAGGGTGAACAAGAAATAAATACGAAGAAACTGAACATATAAATTGAACTGGTTTACGTGAGGGAATGAACGATATTACTCTTCTCAGTGATACTGCTTCCTGCTGAGCCAGGGGTGGGAGGAAAAAGAGAAGGGAGGAAAAAGGAAGGGAAGAGGGGAGGGAGGGAGCAGAGGAGAAGGGAGAAAAAGGGAGGAGAGGCGGAAGGAAGCAGAGGAGGCAGGGATAATGTAACAGAGAAATTTTACCATTGTTGCGTTCAGTACCTTCATGTGAGGGAACGGACCTGGTACTTTTATTATTATATTACTGCTTCCTGTACTCTGCGGCGGGGAGGAAAGAGGGAGAAAAGTAGGGAGGGGGGAGGGGGAGGGAGAAAAGTAGAGAGGGAGGAAGAGAGGGTGGGGGGGGGGAGGAAAGAGTCGATTTAGCGCTGTACTGTACCTTTGTGCCAGGGATAGGACACGAGTAATGTTGGTATGATGTTACTGCCTTCTGTACTGATCCCGAGAGAGAGAGAGAGAGAGAGAGAGAGAGAGAGAGAGAGAGAGAGAGAGAGAGAGAGAGAGAGAGAGAGAGAGGTAATACTATTTTAGCCCTTCTATATTTTTTTTTTATAGCTTAGAATGTACAGCAGCATAAAAAAAAAGTAATAATCAAGGGAGGAATTAGGGAAAGAAGTGGCAGGGCGTGGAGAGGGGAGGAGATAAGGGAAAGGCGGGAGGGGGAGACGAAGCAAAATAAACAGCAAAACATTAGACACTAGCAAACCAATGCCGCATTCTAAGCGGGTTTGGAGAATTCGCAACACCTCTTCCTTGGTGATTTATTCTGCACTTGACACGCGATACCGAGATTATTATGGAGTACTAAGGCAAATAAATCGCTAAGGAGGAGGTGCTACAACGCTTCCTCTGCCGCCTGAAATAAGACTCCTAACCAAACATGATCAACTAAATCTACCCCAAGCTTCACATCGACTTTCAGGCAAGACTAACCTCATGATAACATCTACGGATAGATTAACAGACGGATAGATGGGTTGGTAGGCAGTTAGAAAGATAGACAGTGGGACAGACAGACAGGCAGATAGACACAAAAGACAGGCAGGCAAACAGACACACAGGCTTATAAAAAAATACATATATACCCAATTCCTTTCAATACAATTTTCCCCTCCTCTAAATTCCCCTGCCATTCTATCTCGGCTAAATCTAACTCTACACTGTACCCTCCACCCAGCCTATATTTTCTCTCGCTTTTATCCTACTCTCTCTCTCTCTCTTCTAGTTACCCTTCTCTTGCTTCATTCTCATTTCTCCTCTCTTCCATTTTCTCGCACTCTCTCTCTTTATTTTCCTCTACCCACTGTCCTCCTACCATTTCCTCTCCTCCTTTCCTCCCCTTTTCTTCCCCGTCCCTCACTTCCTGATTAGCTGCTTGTTCCTTGTCTTCTCTTCTTTTCCCTCTCTCTCTCTCTTCCTGTCATCTGTCCATCCTTCATTCCTTCCCTCTATTGCATCTTTCTTCCTTCCTCCCATTCTTAGTTTCTCTCTCCTCCTTCCTTCTTTCCTCCTCCTTCCCTCTTTCTTCCTTCCTCCCTCACTCTTCTTTCATCCTTCTTCGCCCATCCTTCTTTCATCCTTCTTCCCTCATTCTTCTTTCTTCTCTCTTCCCTCTCCTTCTTTCCTCCCTCTTCCTTCATTCTTCTTTCCTCACTCTTCCCTCTTCTTCTTTCCTCTCACTTCCCTCTCCTTCTTTCCATCTTCTTCCTTCTTCCCTCTTCGCCCATTCTTTCCTCCCTCTTCCATCATTCTTCCCTCCACATTTCAATCTACCCTCCTTCTCTCTTCATCTGCTTCAGAAAACTCATACGAATGGATGAGTAGTCAATCATCCAGGGTTCAATCCCGGCCGGACGCGGACACTTAAGAGGGTACAGACGAGCACAAAGGCGAGCAAACACCACCAGCCTCTTGATCCTTTCCCCTGACGTGGTAGGATGTCCCAGCATGTTTTCCCACGTGTTCGTACCCTATCCTGTATACAGATTGTCTTGCTGATAGACAGACAGATTAGACAGACATACTGATAGATATAGAGACAGAAGGATCGATAAATACACAGAATAATATTTTACTGATCAAAAAGCAATATAAATCATAACGTACACAATTAAATGGTCAAAATAATAATAATAATAATAATAATAATAATGCACAACTAAAAACTGACTTCTTTTTATTTTTCTCATCTGTTTTCCTTCCCTAAAAAGATGTGGCGTCACGGAACAGAGACAGACGGACATCCTACACTACAAGAGCCTTCCATCCTTCCTTATACCCGTGCCTGATGCAGTGGGTGGGGGTGGATCACTTCCCCAGGGCTTGAACGTGTGCGAAAGACCAGCCCACCCAAGTCAGGCGTGTACTAGCCAGCCGATACAATACATGTGTTTATTTCGTCTTTCCCTCTTTCCTTACTCTCTTCCTCAAATATTTCCTTTCTCCCGCATCCTTTTCTCTCTCTCTTCCCTTCTCTTTCTCCCTCTTTCCTTCCCTACCCTTCTTTTCTCCCTCTTCCATTCCCTTTCTTTTTCTCCCTCTTCCCTTCCCTTTCATTTTTCTCCCTCCTCCCTTCCCTTTCATTTTTCTCCCTCTTCTCTTCCCTTTCTCCTCTTCCCTTCTCTTTCTCTTCTTCCCTTCCTTTCCTCCCTCTTCCCTTCCCTTCCTCCTCTTCCCTTTCTTTTTCTCCATCTTCCCTTCCTTTTCTCCCTCTTCCCTTCCCTTTACCTTTTCCTTCACCCTACTTATCCTCCTCCTTTCTTTTCTTCTCACCTCCTTCCTTCGCTTTTTCTTTCCTTTCCTTCCCTTCCCTTTCGTTACCTACCCTTATTTATCTCTCTTCCGCTCCTGGCGTCTCTCTTTAAACTCTACCTCCTATTTCCTTCTCTCCCCTCTTCTCTCTCTCTCTCTCTCTCTCTCTCTCTCTCGATTTTCCTACCCTCTCTCTTCCCTTTCCTTATCCCTGTACCTCCTACCCATCAAGCCTGTCCTTTCCCTCTCTCCTCCTTTTTTTCCTCCTCTTCCATTCCCTCTCTTCCCCTCTCCTTCATCTCCTCCCCTACATCCTTCCTCTGCTCCTCCTCCTCCTCCTTCCTCCAACCCTAACAAGACCAGCGAAGTCAGGTCAAATGTCATACAAAAAGTCACCAGAAATTCACACACACGTACATGATAATATACTTACACACATACATACATACATTCACAAACCACAAGGAATCGTCAATGAAACATACAAACGACCGCATACAGGAGTTTCACATGCCGGTATATATATATATATATATATATATATATATATATATATATATATATATATATATATATATATATATATATATATATCCACATACATAAATGCTACATAGATATAACATCAGACACACACACAGATATAATAAAACAATATACACAGCGTATGTAAATCATTGGTACACACAGACACAAGCATACATATTCATATACACCTGATCCCCTGTGTGTGTGTGTGTGTGTGTGTGTGTGTGTGTGTGTGTGTGTGAAAAACTTATGTGTTCAATTAAGGGTAATGTAAGAGGTGCGGTTCCAAAGAATAAAATTAATATGATGATACTAATGATAATATAACAATAATAATAATAATAATAGTAATGTAAGAAGAACGATATAGGTTAAGTTACTACTACTACTATCACCCCCACCCCCACTACTACTACTACTACTAACAGAAAATCAAACACATTAAAAAAGCTTGCCCGTGGCCTTAACCTTTGACCCCTGACCTTCCGGCGGGAACTCAGGTTATCATTGGTATGATTAGCGGCCAGGCAGCAAATAATATTGGGAGACGGGATCAACAGCGTAAATGAAAAGTCTGCTGCTGCTACTACTACTACTACTAATAATAATAATAATCTATCTATCTATTGCCAGACACCTTAATCCTGTAAGGGGTGGCCACAAACAAATCGCCTCCATATCGCTACTACTACTACTTCTATTACTACTCTACTACAAACACCACTACTACAACAACACCTTCGACCAACACTAATGATCACAAGGCCATACATATCACTTTACCTCTTACCTTGAATTAAACCCCACGATTAAAATCAACCTTGTTTATTCATGGCTGACCCTTAACCCTTCCCTCAATTCTGTATCAGTTGGATTAAAACTTCTCGGATTCATACTGCAGCCTAACTTTCATCTCTGACCTCTTGGCTGAGAGAGAGAGAGAGAGAGAGAGAGAGAGAGAGAGAGAGAGAGAGAGAGAGAGAGAGAGCAAAAAAAAGTCACAGATGCCGCGAAATACAACACCCGCCGAGCCTTCAATCGCACGCGGGTCTAACAACTTTAGCCGAAAAAAAGAACCAAAGAGATAAGTATAACAAGAAGTAGCAATCAGTAGTCTCAAAATTATACGCTTCATCCTTGACTGATCCTCAACCCTTCCAAAGTTTTGCTCTAATCGGATCTAAACTGTTGGAACTGACCCTGCTCTCTGAACCTAAACTTTACCCTGTTGTTCTTTATACTCACTCTCTTCGTCCCTGCCTCACCCTCAATC